>NW_015090882.1:3372393-3377950 GCF_001431845.1 Calidris pugnax
GAAGGGAAGGGGGGGAGGCGAAAGCGGTGCTTCCAAACCCTAATTACGGTTAGCGGGGGATTAAGTAATAGTCACTAACCTCTTGGGCTCGCGGAGGAGAAACGTGATCCCCCTTTAACTCTCCTCCGCTCCCTGCAGCTCCTCCTTACACAACGGGCTGCAGCTCCCGCATATCAACGCACCGCAGCTATCGCTGCAGCAACACCCCCTTGGCCAGGAATCCAATAGGGACACTATAGGGGCGGGCTAGAGGAGCCGCCGCGGCAGGAACAAGGCACCCGGGCTGGGGGATGAATCATCACCGGATCATCGTAGGGCTAGGTTGGAAGGGACCTTAAAGATCAGCTAGTCCAACCGTCAACCCAACTCTGACCAAAATATAAATAAATAAGAAATAAGCAATTAAAAAAAATTTAAAAAAAAAAAAATAAAAAATCACTAAACCGTATTCTTGAGGACCATGTCAACCCGGCTTTTGAACACCTCCAGGGATGGTGCCTCAACCACTTCCCCAGGCAGCCCATTCCAATGCTGCATAACCCCTTCCGTGAAGAAATGTTTCCCAATTTCCAATCTGAACCTCCCCTGGTGCAACTGGAGGCCATTTCCCCTTGTCCTATCTCCTGGGAGACAAGACCGACCCCCGCTTCTCTACACCCCCCTTCAGGTAGTTAGAGAGCACAAGAAGGTCTCCCCTCAGCCTCCTTTTCTCCAGGCTCAACACCCCCAGCTCCCTCAGCCTCTCCTCACAAGACTTCTTCTCCAGACCCCTCACCAGCTCCGTTGCCCTTCTCTGGACCCGCTCCAGCCCCTCAATGGCTTTTTTGTGGTGAGGGGCCCCAAACTGGACACAGTATAAATAAATAAGAAATAAGCAATTAAAAAAAATTTAAAAAAAAAAAAAGTGGCCACCTTGGCCACCTGGGCACACTGCTGGCTCCTGTTCAGCCGACAGTCGACCAACACCCCCAGGTCCTTTTCTGCCAGGCAGCTCCAGCCACTCTGCCCCCAGCCTGGAGCGCTGCAGGGGGTTGGTGTGACCCAAGGGCAGGACCCAGCACTTGGCCTTATTGAACCTCATCCCGTTGGTCTCAGCCCATCCATCCAGCCTGTCCAGATCCCTCTGCAAACCCTCTCTACCTTCCAGCAGGTCGACACTGCCGCCCAGCTTGGTGTCATCTGTGAACTTACTGAGGGTGCACTCCATCCCCTCATCCCCTCATGAAGATGTTAAAGAGAACGGGTCCCAGTACCGAGCCCTGTGGGACACCACTCATGACCAGCCGCCAACTGGATTTGACTCCATTCCCCACCACTCTCTGGGCCCGGCCTCCAGCCAGTTTTTAACCCAGTGGAGAGTATACCCCAAGCGCATAGCTAGTGAGGGGCTGACACCTCCCCTGGGGACCTGAGCTGAAGCCCACCCAGCGGTCACCCCAGGCAGGGACTCCACACAGCCCTGCCACGCGATGGCTGCCCAGCTGCATCCATAGGGTTTTACATCCATAGGCTGAGTCCCTGCTCAGGAAACTGGGAGTTTTAGCAGTGCCAAACAGCAAAGAAGTCATTCTGTGCCTGGGTTTCCCCCAGGAAAGCTGCCACCAGGAAAGAAAGACCCAGGCCAGGTGTTACTACAAGCTCTCGCCCAAGACTATTTGTCTCCCTTCCTGCAGGGATTGCTTCCTGGCCAACAACGTGCTGGGATTAAGCACTAGCTTTTCCTTCGAGAGCCACTTCTTACCCACATCTTCCTCGCAGCCTCTTTACATGTTGTTTCTTATCTACACGCAACAGGACTTTCAGCTGCTCTGTTCAGGGCTTGGAAGATAAAAGCCTGGGAGGGTGCAGCTATTTCCCCCCAGGCCAGCAGCTCCTGCAATAAACAGGGTATGAAATAAGGAGGGTCTGAATTCCATCCACGCTGATGTTGGGCATTTTCCCGTCAATAAAACTGTGTCACGTTGGGACTACAGACGCAAAGAACCAAATTCTGTACTCATTCCCCTCAGAGGTAAAGTAGAAATAACTCTGGACAAATCAGTAACTATTTTTTTTTTTGTGCTCGAGTGTGTCCCGTTCAACCTGTTTCTGGCAAATCTTGAGGCGTGCTGTGTCTAAGCAGTAATACCCTAAGTAGTCTGTCTTCCTCCTATAAAACTTTAAAATACAAACCAGCTCTAGATTCCTTAAATTCTTTTTTTCTGAAATTCTGCAGGTTGGGAATCTAAGAGGGATACATCCTTCTTTCCATCTTTTCCCACTCATTTCTTCTGACCAGTTCCTCACCAGCAAGATTCTCTTGGAACTCACTTGGAACTCCTCCCAGCTACATCTGCTTTTCCAGAGTCACATTTTCTGAGCCAGCTGTGGGGTTTTAAATTCGTGCATAACTTCCCTGGTCTAACATAACTTCCATCTGAAGATGGGTTTATGCTGACGCTACTATGCTGGATGTTTCAAATATGTCACAGGATGTTTCAAAATTCTTTCCTTCCCCTTGCAAACACCCTGTAGTACCACAGACTAAAGCACAGCTCGACGTATCAGCAGTTTTAATTACAGCCGAGACACAATTGCAATAAGCAGGAGCTCCAGAGAGTAGCTGAAGAATTACACGGAAGACTAATGAGCAGGAAGTTTGAAGCCCATCAAAGCATGAATGAAGGTCTGCAACATACGTGTGGTGCTGCATAAAGGAGGCTTGGCAGAGCAGGAGACAGGACATTTAAAAGATATACATCATGAGTTCAACATATGGGACTGCTAATGACTAGCCTGTGACTGTATGCTTAGCATAAAGTAATGAATCAATTAGCACATGATAGGAAACCGTAACGAATAGCAGAACATATGAAAGGATGCATATGGGAGTGATTAGGGGCAGATGTAACTCAGAGCCTTTGGAGTCAGGAACAGCACTCACATTTGTTCAGCCACGTGTCTGACAGGATGCGAGACCTGGCCGATCTCATAATTAACCTTGTAAAAAAAAAAAAAAAAAAAACAAACAAACCAAAAACCCCAACACTACTTTCCGGATGGATGAGCTCCCAAAACCAGGTGGGAATGGCAACAGGCAGCCAAACAGGAGGGCACAACTACCTCTTTCCACCACTAAACCAGTCACCTAACTGCTGGCTGCTTAATCCCTGCATACAGCCTCCAGCTCACTCTGCCTTAAGTTTATGTATTTATTCAGATGGCTAGATAACAAACCCAACATTTAACTCCACGCCTGGTCAAGACTGGGGGTGTTCCCTCCAGAGGTGGAACATGAGCTCTGGAGGAGCCATTTGAGACCGTGAGATGAGCAGCCAGCACGACAAGAGAAGCTTAAGGTGGGTGAACGTTGTGTAGCCTCCATCATTGCAAAATTAAAAGGAGAAGGTCTACAGGGATAGTCAAGCCACCAGAAGCAGAGCTGGGAACCATAGACGAGCTTTTGGCACAAAACCCTTCTTCAGGTCTGAAATAAGATTTTTCAGAGCACAATTAGATATGTAGCACTCAGACCAGCCCTGAAGGTAAAGGCAACGCATTCCCACAAACAAGGGACGTCAGGGGAAGGGCAGGAGAGAGACAGAGACGTTAAAAACCCTGCAGCTCTGCATACAAACCTGCCTCTTAACATGACATCTTAGGGGGCAGGAAGAGTTCCCACTAGGCTGGGCCACCCACTCATTTTTATTTTGTCCTGTATTCCTACTTTTTGGTCCTATCTGGACATTGTTTTGTTCTGCTGAGTGTCTTTCCATACCACGTTTCTCCCCACTCTCACCTTCCACAGTCCCAGGGCTGTTAGAAGCCCTAGCAAGCAGATGTATTAACTAACTTCCGCTACAAAACCGAGCAACCTCTCACTTCTCAATTATTTTGCCAGGAACAACTATGCAAAATAATGCCATCATCACGACGACAGGAACTGATTGGCAACCACTGAAGCCCTCCACAGAAAGAGCGAGCTTTATTTGGAAGAATTCAATAGCAGATAATATGCCACTAAATCACAATGGTAAGCCAAAAAAGTATAAATAAGAAGCTGGAAACGACTTGGATAAGAGAACAAACTGGCTTGGCAACAGCCCTCAGAAGAAGGCCTGATTCAACTCCTCAGCCAAGAAGCACACACAATAAATATCAAAGCAGGTAGGATGCAGCAAGAAGCAGTGGCACAGCACGCTCTGAAATTATTGGTCCAGTCATCGGCTTAATTTCAGATGATTCAAAACTGCGAGCTGAGGCTCAGGATCCTGGAATCTAGCAGCGTCCATGCACACTTTACGAATGCTACAAGCCTAAGTGCTGAGCTCAGTGACAGTCCTGAGCAGCCCGCTTAAATAAACTCTGACAGGGACAACAGCTTACGGGGTACAATGACGAGGGATAAATTTGGAATGAAAAAAGATAAGCTAAAGACAGCAGTAGTTAAATATGCGTATCGGTGTATGGAATCAGATCATCAGATTAGATCCAGAGTTTTGTTTGGGGATTACTGGAAGGATGCTCACAGAAATTGTTGGGGTTTTTCAATTTTATTTTAAACATAGAATCATAGAGTGGTTGGAAGTGACCTCAAAGATCAGCTACTTCCAACCCCCTGCCCTGGGCAGGGACACCTCCCACCAGACCAGGTTGCTCCAAGCCCCATCCAGCCTGGCCTTGAACCCCTCCAGGGATGGGGCAGCCACAGCTTCCCTGGGCAACCTGTTCCAGGCTCTCACCACCCTCATAGTAAAAAATTTCTTCCTGGTATCTAATTTAAATCTCCCCTCTTCCAGTTTGAGGCCATTACCTCTTGTCCTATCGCTACATGCCCTCCTAAAAAGTCCCTCCCCGGCCTTCTTGTAGGCCCCTTTCAGGTATCGGAAAGCCCTTATAAGGTCTCCCTGGTGCTTTCTCCAGGCTGAACAACCCCAGCTCTCTCGGCCTGTCCTCACAGGAGCTGCTCCAGCCCTCTCATCATGCCTAAGGGTGATTTATTTTATGGTGTCCCTTGGTTTGAGGCATAGCCTGGAAAACTAACGACTGCAGGAAAAAAAAAGAAAAAAAAACCCTAAACAAAAGGAGCGACTCTCAGAACCAGGCAGCAATTTCAAGTGTGTTTTGGGTTATTATTAGTAGGGAGCCAAGGGGATGCGGGTCCCGGGGGAGGCCTGCGCTGGGCCCCCAGCCGCCGCCTCCCGTTTCCCCCAAAGCACCCCCCGCATCCCAGGCCGCTGCTGGGGGACGTCCATGGAGGAAAAGGGGAGACCGAAGAAACCCCCCAACCCTTCCGAGGAGGAGGAGGGACCCTCAGAAAACACCCCTTGCTCCACACACACAGAGGGAGGCCCAGCGCCACCCCCGCACCGCCCTCCCTTCCCTTCCCCTCCGCCGCGCCGCCCGCCAGCGCCCCCTGGCTGCGCCCCGCCGGCCGCGGCAATGGCGGCCCCCACGGCCCAACACGCGTGAAAAGCCCTCCCGCCGACCGCCGCTGCCGTGAGTGGGGAGGGCCGGGCGAGCCCGGGGGAACGGTTACGGCCGTTAGGGCGGAGCCCCGCCGCTCCCACCCCACGGG
>NW_015090882.1:3377960-3497848 GCF_001431845.1 Calidris pugnax
GACTTACGAAGGCGACAGAGGGGACAAGAGAAGGCACTAAGCGGGCGGCATGGCGGTGAGGGGAGCCGTGCGGCCAGGTGGCCGCCGGGCCTGCTATGCGAGGAGTCTTAGACCTGTAAGAGGATGAGCAAAGGCGGTAATTAACACAGGCATCATCTCCCAGCGCGATTATACCGGGACCTCGCTAATGGTAATTGCGCTTTAAATACACCTCACCCCCTTTCAGAAAGCGGGATGCGAGGCAAAGCTACCTCGCGAGCTACGAAGCCAAGCAGAAAGACACTCCAGCTGCTGTGGAGACCTGCTCCTCCTAAGGCTGGTTTTGCCCACTTCAGGTGCTGTTTCCAGAGGTGATGCTGCCCGAAGGAGCCCCTCTGGCTCCCAGCCCGGTGGGTTTGAGGTGGGGAAGACGGGGGGTGCCATCGCCTCAGCCCCACAACCACAGAGCGGGCCGCAGCCGGTGAAGCACCCCTCAGCCCCAGGCATGGTGAATTAGCAGGCCCCGGCCCACAGCACTCAGGGCAGAAACACAAAGGGGTAGGGCGAGCGTAAAGGCAGTCAGTGGCAGCGACTCCCCCACATTAAAGAAGAACTACAGCCAAATGGACTTGGTCAAGTTCAGTACAACTTGAGAAGCGATCCGAGCCATCTTGAGCATGTTTAGTGCTCTTTCCGCCACTGTGAGGGAAAGGAATGGCTGTGGTTCTTTCTCTAAAAATTGAAACTCTCCAGGTTAAGGTAATTCCTGTATCTAAACCAGACAAGGTGTCCCTCATCCCTGTTTATTGGTGAGGCTGGTTCCTTCTGCCTCCCAGTCTGGTTGGTTTCACTGAATTTCACTGAATTTCTGGAGTTGGAAGGGACCATAGGGAAGCGACCATGGAAGGGATCATCTAGTCCTGCTGAAGCAGGATTGCCTAGAGCTTGTCAGAGCATGTTACTCAGGACGGCATCCAGGCGGGTCTTAAAAATCTCCAAAGAAAGGGACTCCACAACCTCCCTGGGCAGCCTGTTCCAGGGCTCTGTCACCCTTACTGTGAAGAAGTTTTTCCTCATATTTGAGTGGAACCTCTTATGTTCCAACTTGTGCCTGTTGCCCCTCATCCTGTCACTGGCAACCACTGAAATGAGTCTGGCTCCCTCCTCCTTCAACCCACCCTTGAGATACTTGTCAGCATTAATAAGGTCCCCCCTCAGCCTCCCTCAATTCGCCTCAATTACTTGCTTCTGATTTACACCAACCCTTAAAGCAGGAGCACGTGGCATGGGGTATAAGAGCGAGCTGGATTGCTTCTTCTAGAGCCAGTTTTCCATAAACTGAAGTGTTGAAACAACAACAACAAAAAAATGAGCCTCCCCCCCTTAGGCCAGCAGCTCAGGCTGGAGTAATAGCAGGCTGTGACAGCAAGATGGCCCTATTCCACTGCCCAGCTCTGCCTCTTCTATCAGGTGTAGGCATCAGCTGGCTTTCACAAAGTTGGTTTTCCAGGCTTTCTGGAGATGGCACACTGCTGCAAGAGGAAGGGAAAAAGGGCAGGAGCACCCCTTCCAGCAGCAACTCACAGCTGCGCTTAAATGCGGTCTTAAACTGCACCTATTCTTTGTTCTGACTTTTTTTTTTGACTCAAATGTGAGCAGTAGGCTGATGTTTCACAGCATGTAGTAGCTCGTGTCGAAGGTTTTCAAACTTGACCGGGGGTGTGGTAAAGAAAGATGCGTGCATGTCGACAGATAACAAAATACTGCCTTTCTGGCAGCTTGGTGCCGAGAGATCATTTTGTCTTAGTTCAGACTTGACAAGAATTGCTGCCCTTGCTAGCTCAACGTAATAATTTAAGGCGTCAAAATATCCCAAATCAGCCAAATTCCATTAAACACAGAGTGCAAAGAAAATTTATCTTAAACAAGCTATGTAGCAATTTTAAAGTTGTTGCATTAATTCCCCTGAGGAAGAAAGGCTTCTCAGCAAGGGGGGGGGGGGTTTAAGAGGTTAGTCAACTTAATGTGTCATTTTTTTGTTAGATGTGCTTTAATTTAGACTACTCTAAATTGAATGAAAAAACATGGAGAATGGAGATAAGGAGCTTTTGGGATTAAAAGAAAAAAAATAAACCCCAAATCCTTCATTACTATCTTACAGCTTTTTCTGAGTAGCACTTTGCTGTTGCAGTTCTGAAATTAATGAAGTGTGCATGGATTATTGCTGCATGTGTTTTACTTCAAAGCTGGTTATTCCCCAGAAGTCAGAGGCTTTGCATATCTGTTAATATAGTACTTGCCAGGCCACTTTTCTAACACAAACTTCTGGGTTTTGACTCGGTGCCAGCAGAGCAAAATAACATCCTTACCTTTGCAGCTGTGACCACAACATAAAATTGAGCAGGAGGAAGAACTGATGCTGGGGGTTGTTTTCACTACACTTAAGGCACCTTAAAGTGTTGGAGCTCACACAAAGACACAGGCCCAAGCATGCCTTCCCTAAAAATGTGGCTGTAAGGGCACTTGACCTTTCTTTTATACCTGCCAGGGTTTAGCCAGCACAGGTGAATGCAACTTATCTGATAAACAACATAGCTCCATGCGAGCATTGTTCTTGCCCAGCAGTTTCTCTCATTTGCCTCTACTACCTTACCTTGTCTGCAGCACAGCCCTTAGAGCAGCTCCGAGGAGGATTTGCTGGCGACCCAACTTGTGGTGGTTCTGCAAATTCGGAGAGAGCTCTAGATGCAGGTCTAAAGGCTGCATCAGCTCTAGCCTGCTTTTGTGGAGACACCTCACTGCTCCTCCAGCTCCCAACTGCACAAGCACCAGAGAAACAGAAGTCAACAAGTGATGTGCATGAACGCTTGATCTGGAAATGCTTGCATATTCAAGCAAGGGGGAGGGAAGAAAGGGACTTAGCTGGATTTTTGTATTTGTCTATACTGTGTTAGTGACTCAGTCTACAGTTTTGAGCTGTGATTTTTGCATAACTGAGGAGGTTGCAGAAAAAGGCTGTATTGTTCTCAGTTTCTGGAAGTAAGCAGCAGTTACATGACCATACAGCTAGTGTGGGAGCTAACCTCTTGAAGATGCAGTCTTCCTTTTTTTTTTTTTTCTCCTTGGCCTATCATAATGAATAGAAACTATTTGAGTTTCTTCTGAAAAGCTACCTGAAAACTTGCAATTTTACTAACACTGTTCCCGTTGTCATTTCAGCATTGCTTCTAGTCTTTTCCCCACTGAGAGCAACTTAAAAACATCACAAAACATCACTGGCTATTTATACTGTCGTTTGCTTTCAAGCCTGTTTTAGGGTTGCTTTCTGCTACTAAGTTAGAGTCTCTTTAGTTAAGTGATAGAATACTTTCATCTGGTGGAGCAGCAGTGGTGGGTATTTTTGTTTCAGGACTGCACAGCAGTAATAACAGTTATATTTAAACCCTCCTCTTCCCCCAAGGCAGGGTAATTTTCTTTTCTTGGTATTTACATATTTTCATTAAGAGACTGCACAGCCTACCACCAGCTAAAACACATCGTCCCCGTTTCCAGAGCTGTCTTGGAGTACTCTGCATGTTCTCAATACAGAGCAGATAATTTGGGGGGTTTGGCCCCTTCCCTGGCTTTCTCACCCCTCCCTACACCCAATAAAAAGCCGTTCCTGCTATTACTTTGATCAGTACAATAAACATTGTAAGCCCAATTATCCATTACCTAAAAATGTACTCTGCCATCATGTTATTAGACCTCTCCTAGGTCAAACTGGAGGCACGTGAACAGGGAATGTTTTCCTTTTTCATATCTGTAGCTGTATCTGCTTTGAAGAATGGCTTTGTAAACTTCTCCCATTAACTAACAAAGAGATAGAAATCTTCCACATCACTGTGTGCCTGCTCCAGATGCGGATTAACTTCGTTAATGGCAGCACTAATCTCCCGGTCTGTCTGGCAGGTGTTGATCTATGCTCCAGCACTAGTGTAGATGATGCTCACTTTGATGATGTTAAATGAGTTAGAGCTAAGAGTGTGCTTTTGGAGCAGATCGCCTCCATGTACTGCACTTTGACTTGAAGTTTCCAGATGGACCACAGGAGAATGCTCAACACCCTCCACAACCCATAGGTGGAAAAGTCCATGAGAGCAGTCAGGAGTTAGCTTCAACGAACCACACGCACAAACCCCACATAGCAGGAACACAGCCCTCAGCATCAGTTATTTTGATTTACAGACCTGTACTTATTCCTGATGTAGATATAGCCAGCAGTAATTAGGAGATCAGTTTAGCGTTAAAATAATTAGAAATTGATGTATTGAACTCGCCCAGAAGGAAGACCCATAAAGAATGGGAACATCCCTAGGGAAGTTTGATCCAACAGAAGTCTAACAGTCTGAAAGACCTCAAACCAGTGCTTTCCAGTCTTTTAGCACTCTACAGGAATCTCTACAACTGGTTGTGTGGTGTTGATGAACACCACAAACTGAAGGTGTAAACGCAGGGTGATACACCTAGATCTGGACTACTTGAAAAGATACATTAAAATGAATGCTGTTCAGATGAGTGTAACATGAAAAATCATTCACCTGAGGCTGGGAAATGCATATAGGGTACTTTGGAGGTAGGAGAAAGTAAGAAGATACTCAGAATGCAGAGCCATTTGTAGATACAGGGTGATTAGACTGCCTAATGAGTTCACTTTGGCAGGTAGTAGGAATACAGGTCTTGCTGGAGACACAAATTAACGGTGAACCGGGGATTTGTGTCCTGGTCATGGCATAAGAGAACCATGAAAGTAGTGTTAACATTAAAACCAGGCACAGACCTGTAAGTTAGAAGATTAGAGAATTGCAAGAACCTACTCTGGAAAGGCTGCTGGGTAAGAGTGATTAGGCTTGATTAGATGCACTTAGAGGCAATTTTGCTGCACTTCATATAGGTGGGGTTTTTTAGAGGTTGCTGCTGGGCTGCTCTTCAGCAGACTGAGGAAAAAAGTCTAAGCCAGTATGAGATACTAGCCATGTAAAAAGTCAGGGATAACGTAGATGGACACACAGTGAGGAGAATAAGCCATGAAATACCTTATTTAGCAGCACTGTGGTTTTTCTGAAGTCATAAAATGAGGAATGGTATTGTCTTAAAAAGTCCTTCAGGTCTTGTCATCTCGATGCAGACATCACTAAGTAAGGGTCTTTGGCTTGCATATTCTCATCTCCTATATCGTTTTCTTTTGGCCTCTCCACAAAATTAGACCTCCCCAAAACACATTATATGCATTTTTTCAGTGGCCTTCCCTGAAGGCAGCCTTGCCAAGCAGTAGACAGAATGGTTTTTTCTTCTATGCTGCCTGCCCACATTATCTCCAGCCAGAGCAAGAGGCAGACTCTGAAGAAACATTTGCCACGTTTGAGGGAACTGGTTGTCCAGTAGATGCATTACTAATAAGTATTCAGAGGAAGGAGACACAGCCTATATGTCTAAGCAAATGACATGGCACTGTTTTCAATGACTTTAAGTATCAGGCATTTAACTGGTAGTCAGTAAGAGCCTTAAGCTTGAATTTTTTGCCTTGACCCCTTACTGTCATTTTCTCCTTGGGGTCCAGAGAGCTGCAGTGCGGCGTAGCTCATACACCAACCCATTTTGACTACTGAATTTAGGTGGCAGAATGATGTTGCTTATTCCACTAGGACTGGAAAGCAACTGTAAGCACTTAGAGCTACAGCATGAGCTGCTGCAAGAAGTTTATGAAAATCCTCTGTTAAACAGAAAGTAGAGAACTGCATATGGGTTATTAGAGCTGCAGCTATCTAAGTTAGTCCTGGCATCCAGGAACGATCCTTGGGTTTTACTGGATGTGCACAGCACTGAGAGAGAAAACTAAAAGCCTACATGCTTCAGAGCCTGCCGTGCAGTTAGAAAGATACAGCATAATAGCAGAGGGAAAGTTGCTGTGAGTAACTTTATCATTACATTTGGTCTAGGCAATTGCATAGGCACAAAGCTGCTTTAGAAGTGCTGGTTTGTTATAGTACAACATATCTCCATGTAGCATAGTTGGAAAGCCTACCTTAAGAGATATCTTACAATAAATAATACCTCTAAGTACAATAAATAGTACCTCTGAGATTCCCTGTACTGTATAGCAGCACATTAATAGATACTGAGTGGAAACCATCACACAACACTTGGATAAAGTCAAATAATAACTCACTAAGAGCCTTCTATCCACCAAATAACAAACTTCAATCCTTTTTCAAAAAAAGTAATTAAAACTTGTATCCTAGCACACTTTCACTTAGTTTCCTACCTAGAGTAGCTGTAGACTCTTGCTGTAAAAGGACTCCTCTTAGTACTAGATGCTCCCAGGTACCTTCTCTCAAGTTTTGATGCCTGTCACCTGCTACTCTTTATAGCCTTTCTCCCTCCAGCCTCCCAGGTGCAAAGCTTTCAGTTGAAAAATGTGCTTTTTAACTCTGCCTTACCTAGAAGTGGTGAGGAGCATGTTTTGCCAAATCTTTATCCTGCTAGGTATGGAGGACTAATTCTGAAAAAAAAAATGCTGTCTGAATTTCTGTTACTTCCTTTTTTTTTTAACCAGCCAGCAATTAACAACAAATTCCTCAGACTTTTGAGTAAATGAATTGAACTTCAGGGATATATATGAGTTACCACTACTGTTGAACATGTGGTGTTTTCTTCCCATCTTTATTACAAAATCTACAGTCATCTCCACACTGCTTCCATTTAATTGGAGTTTTGCCACCACCTTGAATAGGTAGCTCAGGTCCAGATTCATTACCAGAATGGAAAGATTTACTCCAAGTGTGGGATGTAGTAGAAAGATGGTTAGAAGCTGAGTAGTTACTTTTACATGGTGAGCATGCCCTGGCTTGATGAGGTTATTTCCTGAACCTAAACTGTAAACAGGCAACCGTGCAAAGTCGCAAAACCTGCGTATGGGCTGCTGGATGCATCTCTTGGAAATTCTGACAAAAGCTAATAATCTTCACCTCACTGAAGTTGGTGAAACATTTTCCGTGTACTTGAGTGGAGCCAGGATTTTCCTGTAGGTGCCTACTCTCTTACTGTGCAGGAGTTCATGCACGCTGCACAGTAAATTCCTCTGAAAACTGTTTTAGCTTCTCTCCCCCTCAGTTCTCCCTTTTCCTTTCGAATAACTGAGTTTTAAAACACTTTCCTAAACAACCTTCATCTCCATTCCCCTTTTTACATGATAAACTGAATAGATATCCTTTCAGAATTTTGCTTGAGCAAAGCCATTGGCATCACTTTTACACCATATTAGTCATAATGCACGCTAGTATGATGTCTTCCATCAGAATTTCAAAGTACTTAACAAATATTAATTAAGTATTGCGTCTCTGTGAGGTATGTAAGTAATTAGCTTTATAAGCAAACACCATATAAAGGAGAGAGAAGGGTGGATTCTCACATTAGTACATAGCCTCTTATTCATTTACAGTTATTTTCTTCCTGGGTGTCTAGACCTGAAGTAAGTTCCTTATGCAGCTTTTGTGATGGCCACAGTAACAGGAACATTTATGAAGCTGAACTGCAAAACATCTCTCATATTTCCCTTACGTGAAAGCGTGTCCTCTCAAATCTGTTGTAAAATGGAGTTACAGTAAATCAGATCAGTAGAGAAGAGAGATGAAGAAGTTGAGATTCAAGCTCCAGCCCTGCCTTCAGTTCATAAGATCAGGAGTTCACAGAATCACACGGGGTTGGAAGGGACCTCTGGAGATCATCTACTCCAAACCCGCTGCCAAAGCAGGTCCACCCAGAGAGGTCCCACAGGAACGTGTCCAGGAGGGTTTGGAATGTCTCCAGAGAAGGAGACTCCACCACCTCCCTGGGCAGCCTCTGCCAGGGCTCTGACACCCTCAAAGTAAAGAAGTTCCTCCTCATGTTTAGGTGGAACTTCTGATGTTCAAGTTTGTGCCTGTTCCCTCTTGTCCTGTCCCTGGGCACCACTGAAAAAAGACCAGTCCCATCCTCCTGACACTTACCCTTGAAATATTTATAGGCATTGATCAGATCTCCCCTCAGCCTTCTCTTCTCCAGACTCAAAAGACCCAAGTCCCTCAGCCTTTCCTCATCAGAGAGATGCTCCAGGCCCCTCATCATCTTTGTAGCCCTCTGCTGTCCCCTCTCCAGCAGTTCCCTGTCCTTCTTGTACTGGAGAGCCCAGTTGGGCATGGGTTATTCCTCCCCAGGTGCAGCACCCTACACTTGCCCATGTTGAATTTCATCAGGTTCCTCTCTGCCCAGCTCTCCAGCCTGTCCAGGTCTCGCTGGATGGCAGCACAGCCTTTTGGTGTGTCAGCCACCCACCCAAGCTTCTGTTCTCTGTTTATTTTTCTACAGGTAACGAAGGACTTTCTGGATGTTGCAGGCTTCCTTTTCCCAGACACATTTACTCTTTCCGCCTGGAAATCACATTTAGGCAGATTTTGAGGACTTCATAAATTTGTCTGGGCTTTCCGGATGTCTGGTAGCTGTAGGGAGCAGACACTTCTGAACCAGTTGCTGCACGTCTGGAAACTCTGGACATTAGCACTGCGAGCATGCTCTGCAGTTTGAGGACATGAAGCAGTCTGGCAGGAGCAGCTCCGTGTGTGTGTACCGTGCTGCCCAGCCATGCAGAGTAAGAGAAAAACTCTTCAGAAAACAGCAGATTTGGTGTAGACATGCTTCGCAGCTTCTGAGACTCTGTGCAATCAGCCCTGGGCTTTCATGGGGGAACTACACAGTTATTTGCATAGAGATCAAACATCCCCTGGCTCCTTCGTGTGCTGCAGCTGCTGCATATACACCACCTTTTTTCTACCCCTCAAATCCTCTGCAGACATACGGGGTGCCCACCCCTCAAGTTTGCATCCTTATATCCACGCTCCTCCAAAGCGAAAATGATCAGCGATGAATGAAAATGAAAATTTTCATCCATGAAAAATGATGAATGTTTGTTCTGCTTCTCCCTTTGATTCCCCCTCCCCTCCTAATGATGGGTCCTTGCACTAAAATGGTGCTTCCATTGCCTGGAGGCAATTTCACAGGTTTGCTACTGCCAGAAGAGAGAGGTGGCAGTTCCCAGTCTTGGCCATCCTGCTGCTTACCTTGCTCTGGTTCTGGCATGTGTTGGATCCCTCCATTAGCCACGGTGATTTACCAGCCTGGAAGAAAAATAGCAGAAAGGTAGACAGCTTCTTCTGGGATAGCGAGAATAAATAAATGACAGATGGAAGGTAAAGGATCAGAGGAACACCTGAGGTGCTGCAGGTGCAGCCAGGAAGAGATTGAGAGACTTGACCTCACACTTTTGCAGCAGTGGCTTGTTAGATCTGCCTGTGAAGCAGTCGTTTGATTTCTGTCTTTTCCAGAATAGAGGAGGAGAGGCCCTACTTTGCCTCTTTTTCTCCCCCCATTGGCATTTATAGCTATGTCATTCAGTCTGGGGAAATTGGAGTACATTCAGTTTTTGTCATACCACCACAAAATAATTTTATATTTGGAAGGGTTATCAAGGATTTTCTACATCATGTTCTTACTGGCAATTGCATATAAACTTTCTTTAATATACATCTGTGGCCTCAAACTAGTTGGGTTATTTGTTTTTGCCCAGCTGTGCATATATTGGAGGGTAAAAAGCATTGCTATCCTCATGTTCAGAAACCTCTATGCTTTTTAAACATGCTTATTCTGATTCCACGTTAACCTCAAAAAAAGCTTTGAATCTCTTGTCTTGCTCCCTTGAACTAGTTTTGGAATTGTACCTAAAGCTAAATACATCTCCCATGTTGTGTGGCAACTGCTTTGAAATGAAACAGAAATTTGAGGAGCTTCTGCTGGCTGCCTCTGAGAGTGTCAAGCACGTGAGGTCTTCTTCCCAACCCTCTGGAAAATTAATAAATAACTTTAAAAAATCATCAGGTTTTTATCCCTACTGCATAACATCCAGCTGGATTTGAGCTGGAAGAGCAGAAAATCGAAATGCGGCAAAATTCTGATTATTCCTTGGGTATTGTTTGAGAAATGACGGAAGACTTCAGCGCGCTAATAAAGCAATTGAGGCCTCCGTCTGCCACAGTGCTGGAGCACAAGAAGATCAAAAGAACATTCTCATCTGCTTGACACACACCCCCAGTGTTCGTTCATTAATGGCATGCTTTTAGCGTAGGTTATAACTGTACACGTCGTACAACAAAGCAGTGCCATGAAGTCCCCTGTCCGGAGGGAACAGAGAGAGCAGAGAAAAAAATTAAAAAAAGTCTGGTTGATTAAAGCATTCTCAGTGGCTGAGAACATCACTAGCTCTGACACGGTTTGCTGTGAACTTTGAAAGGGGTGGGAAGAATAAGCGCGCGCTGCCATCTTCGTTTGAATTTATTGTTCAGAATGAATCCCCCCACTGATGAAATAATTCCTGATAAAACGCGTAGCTCTCCGAAGTCTTGTCTCACCCACAGTGGGTGGGTGTTGAAGTCATCAGCGCTCTGTAAAATACGCACAGATTAGAGGTTTGGGGCTGCCCATCTGTTTTGGTGACAGAAAGTGAAGGTCTAAGTATATGTATTTTAAACCAAGCGTAACCCGTTTCAGGTTCTGAAGAGGAATGATGGTCCATCCTTTCCTGACAGAGCAGAGAGACATTGTGGTTGTCCTGATACTCCATCGGGATCTCCCTAAAGAACCTAAAGTTCGACTGGAAAGCAGAAAGCATTTGCTTATTGGTTTTGCATTTTTAGAAAATAAATTTCCTCACCTCCAGTTTAGGAAGATCCTAGTTGTTAACGGGGCTAACTCGGTGGATTCCACATCAACTTTGTTCCTGGAATGGTGGCATTGACTTAGTGGCGGTGCATCAGAAATGAATCTGGGCCTTTCTCTCTGTGAAAGCGAAAGTGTTAGCCGGTCGTTTCAGAAGCACGGGGAGTAATATGCCTTTGGATTGTACACAGCTAATCCTCTTTATACTTTGCTGACTGTAACCTGCTTAGTCTTAACATGAAATGTATTCGCCGTCTTTTCACGAGCCTGATCCAAAGCCTGTCGAAGTCAGTGGAAAGACTCCAGATTTTATTTTTTTTTCAGTAGTTTTGGAGCCGCCTCTATGTGAACAGCTGGTCTAGCACCGAGTCTGCTAGTTGAAAGACAAGGAAAATAAGCAGCACCAAACCGCGTTGGACTCAGTGCTGTATTAAAGATATAAATGAAAGTAACGTGAAACTTGTAAAACCAGACTGGACAAAACACTCTGAAACATGCTGCAGGGAGCAGTCTAGTGCTAGCAGGGGAATAAGTAAGTTAGCTATTTAATGATTTCTTTTCCATAGCTTTTACTTTTCCACATATTCTGTAATGTAACAGTACTTTTTTTACTTTTTTCTTTTTTTTTTTTTTCCTTAGGCAAATAGCTGCCAGACAGCAGCATTGGAATGAGAACATATGTAGTGTTTGCTTTTATCTTACATTACAAAAGAAGCATGAATACCTTGTGTTATTCCAAGTATAAAATTACAGGTGTCAAATCATTTGGTGCTTTAAGGGCTGTGCCAGAAAAGTAATCCAGTAAAAATAGCTGTGCCCTGTCAAAGCTCAGCAGCTAGCATTGTTATTACAGTTCCTTACTTGCGTGGCTCCCCCAGTGTAAGATGGCACAAAACAAGTGTAAGAGACCTGCAAGAAACTTGCCTGGAATCGCCCAGAGCATAGAAAGACAAGAGGATCGAAACCAGATAAACCTAAGGGCCCAAAGTGAGAATCTGCCTGGTTTGCTTTACAGTTAGTTTGGACTTTAAAATTAGTGTTGTTAAAAACAAAACCTGTTTAAATTCTTAGGGGGTGATTTTTATCCAAGACATCCTAAGAAAGAATTAAAGCAAAGGGTGATTTGTGCTTGGTTCTGGCTAAGTATGTGGTTGACCCTCTGTCCTTAGGATTGTACTATTTTAAAAGTAGAAAAATATTTAGCTGTAAAGGTGAAACAATTTTTTTCATCTCCGTGTTGCAGATGAAACTGCAAAGCAGGGATTAAGAGGGTTTGGCTGGGCTAGACGGCCAGTGGCTGCGTTGCCTGGGGCAGAGAACCCTTAGCTGCTGTCCAGTGCCTTACAAGCAGCCCATCCTTACCAAGCTGAATAATCCTCCAGGAAAAAAGCTTGCTGTGGACCTGAACTAAAGCAGGAGGTAGAAGAACAGGACGTAGCAGAGCACAGCACGGGGATTTGGTGGGTGAATGTCTCCTCCGTAGAACATGAAGAGCCACACGCGCTTTGTGTGGCTCCTAGAAATTTCAGTTAATACTTTTATTATCCTTTCCACAAAAGCTGGGTCTGAAGAAAAATCTATTTAGTAGATTATTTCCCTAAAGGGGGCGGAAGACTCACTGCATTTAATACTTTTTCCAGGCCTCCAGAGCCGCAGTGGAACCTGGATGGAGAGAGCCTGGTTTGCTAAATTGGGGACACGCTGCTTCTGTCAGTATATATGTTAAGAAGCTTATTAAAGGACATAGCAGCTGACAAGTGAATCTTTAATCCCTGTCAAATCCCTTAGGTTTATGATTGGTGTAAAGCAGTGCATGTAGAACATAAACTCTTACTCCTCAATTTGTGTGCATTTCCAGGTGAGATGTGTTTACGTGCGTGGTGATAATCAGAACACATTTTACTTGTAACTTTCAGGATGAATTTTGGCTACCTTAAAAAGCATTCCCAAAAACCCCAGCTCTCTTCCCCTGCTTCTTGAGTCATACTCATTGTCCATACTGGCATTTTAAGTAACTGGCACACCCTACTGTGGCAGGCTACGTAGTATGGCACCAAATCCTGGGGCTGAGAGGCTGCAGTTGTGTTAAAAAGTCAGAAATATAGGCTGCCCAGGGAGGTGGTGGAGTCTCCTTCTCTGGAGACATTCCAAACTCGCCTGGACACGTTTCTGTGGGACCTGCTCTGGGTGGCCCTGCTTTGGCAGGGGGTTGGACTAGATGATCTCCAGAGGTCCCTTCCAACCCTGTATCATTCTGTGATTCTGTGAAATGGGCATGCAAGGCACCAAAGCCCGCCTGTTCTGCCGGAGGTGTGAATAAGGGGTTAACATACGTGTCAATTTACAGAACAAGTTTTAATTTGGTTGCTTTTTCTTTCTTTGCAAACCGCAGGCTCACGCTGAACGTAAATATCTCATGCTGCAGCGAGTAAGACGCTTTTAGGTTCCTTTTTCATAAAGTTTCATTCCTATTAATCCGTGAAAAGACTCCAGAACCAGCTATGAAGGATAAATTGGGGTGGGTTTTTGATTTCTGAAAAGAAAAAAAAAAAAAAAGAACCCTGCAGTAGGCCTGTCAGTCAGCAGATCAAAGGATGCATCTAGTGTACCTCGGTATGCTGTAACGTGAGCTATTTGTTCAGTAGTTAGCTCTAGTTAACCAACATGACTATTCATTCTAAAATAAGCACTCCGCGGCGTTTGCTCGCAGGCAAATACTTGTTCTGCTACAGTTCTTTTCTCGGCTCAGCTGCTTCTGATCCCCTTTGCCAGGGCCCAAGTTGTTAGGCTTTGTAGTCATGAGAGTTAATTACCACTCGTTTTGTTCACTTCTCCGCGCGGCCAAAAAGCTTTTATGTCCTTTCCATGGTTCGGGAGTGGAGAGGCTAGCCTGCGTTAGGGGATCTGTTCCTTATGCAATATATGATTAATAGTTGCCAAGAAATGGTCTGCCACATGCGTACTGGCAGGTTGGTGGCCGCGCAGCTGCGCTGCTAATTACACAGCCGGGGCTGGCTTTAACGCGGTGCATCTGATGGTGGAGATGGGCTCCAGGGCCCAGCGGGAGGTTTGAGGTTAGGTAAACTGGGCCACCTGGGAAGTGGTGGCTAGATGTGGCATCTGGGGACGGATGGGATGGACCTGCTGGGGATGGGAGGCGGGACAACACGTGGAGGGTACAGCTACTAAGCCGTGACACGGGGCAGTGAGTAAGGAGCAGAGGAAGAAGTTAATAGCAGGCTAAAGCAATATGTGTAGCAACCAGCTGTGCTCAGCGGGGCCCTTTGGTATTGGGCTGGACTCCCTTAGCTTTGGGAGTGGTTGTGGTAGTAGGAGAGGAGCATATTTTATTGTTTAGCTTTCATATCAGGCCAAGAAAACTAGGTTTATCTCCCGGCCCAAAAGCGTTGTCCCCACCAAAGCGGATATTGAAACACAGTGCTTTTTAGAGGTTGTGGCCTGCAGTAGCAGGAAGCTCAGCAGAGACCGCATACTTTTAGCATCTCTAATCTCTGGGGTTTTTTACTTGAATTATGTTTTTCCTTTTCAGCTAAAAAGCCTTTCGCTGTGTGCTAAGATACTCTCAAGTGCTCTTGTTTCCAAGGGTGACTTTACTGGGGGCAGCGATGCAGTCTCAGAACAGAGCTCTTACGTGTCCCAGTTACAGATTTACTTCCCATGCTGCTGACAGCTTGATTTGTGAAAGAAAAAAAAGGACAAAATAGCAAAACAAAACTCAGCCCACGGCCCCTGCAAGAGAGAAAAACACAGACTTGCTGTGCTACAGAGGAAGTGTCAAACACAAACATTTCAAAGGAGGAAAGCTTCTAGTCTTCACATACATGATAAAAATCCTTTTACAAGAACAAGTCACATAACTAACTATTTTTAAAGTTTCCTGTTTAATACCTGTGGGATAAGTCTGTGCAGCTAGCTGGAGGCCAATTTTAACCTTGGACCATTGAAATCTATTGACCTGTGGTTTGGTACAGAGCTGGCCATTGTTTTTTTTCCTGCTTTGAAAGAAGGGATATCTGGGAAACCTCTAGCACTCACCCCCCGTTCCTCCCCCTCCCAAAATAAAATAAAAAATCACGTGACTGTCTCTATGCTAGACCTGTTTTACTTAGCTGCCAAGTTTTGCAGAGTAGCCAGATATTGAAAATGTTGCCTAATTAAGCAGATGTCAGACTTAGAAACTCACCATGATGCTTTTATACCGAATCTGGTAGATACTAAGAGGACCTTAAGTGCATGTGTAATTCCAGATCTGCTTCACTCTGGTTTGAGACTGAGCAGCAGTTGCGGAAAGAGAAGGCTGAACTGGGGTGTTCTGCTGTTGAACAAACAATTTTATTTCTAAAGCCAAGTCTCATGGCAATGCACTGCAGGGCTCATGATTCATAAGGCCGGCCCGAGCGCTGAAGGGAGCTGTGTCTTGATTTGCGGCTTATAAAACAGGAGTTTGTTAATAAATTACAGCCCAGCACATTCTTAAAAGTGGAGTTCAGGGCTTTGTCTCGAAAAGTAGCCTTCTGTGATGACTGCATTCCGGGCTTTTATGATAGGTGAGGCAACTTCTTCCTGGTCACTTAGTTGTGTCACCATTACATGGAGAAAAAGAACTGGGATGACCCAGCCTAAAAGGGGTAAAGCAAACAGCAGAGCGCTGCCATTGACGAAACAAACTTGCTTTGAGCGCATTCCCTAGTTAGCCTGAGTCATCGGTCCTCAAATATGTTTATTCTCTTCTTCCTCCTCCGTCTTTCCCTGCCTTGACTGGAAGCTGGGGTGCATTAGGAGGATGCTCCTGAGAGCAGGCAGGGATGGAGACTTTGGGGAGGGATGGAGCCAAGGTACTGAGAAAGACGAGCAGAGCCCAGGCTGCAAGAGCTGTTGCATCTTAAGGTGGGCTCTGGAAGGCCATACCCAACCATGGGAAGACATTAGTTCTGCAGCTCCCTTGCTGACTGTTCCCTCTTCTGCCTCCCATCCCTGGAGTTGCCCCGTTACTTACTCCTGATGCAGGCTTTGGTCCTGGGGAGTCTCAGGCTGGGTGTTCCTCTCCCTGTCATCTCCCCCATCCTCAATGATGGGAATTTCAGTTTTAAATCCAGAATCTAGAGAGGAAAAAATTATTCCCTGGTTATGAAATGGAATGAGTCAAACATACCTTTAAATTGCTGCATGTGTTTCTGGCAAGAGGATCCGAAACCTGCAGATCAGAGCCAAGTGTGGCAAATAGTGCCCATCCACAGAAACAAAACTGAATGTGGCCACCCAAATGGTTATATTTTAAAACTAAGTGCTACAAGTGAGCAGATGTATTTTGGTAAGGCTTAAGAGAGACACAGAGGAAAGGATTTTCCAGAAATACTAAACTAGGAGGTGTTGCTTAGTGTCCACGGTACACAATTTTTCCTAAAGTCAGCCAAATACACGGTTTTGGAGATGTACTTCTAGTATGTGTTAAGCTTAGGAATTTGCCTTTGCCAATATAATTCCTATACCAGAACAGCTCAGAAATGGTTTTTCCCTTAGCATGTCTGCATATGCATATGTGTTTGTATATGTATCCATGTGTGTGTATCCCAATTATTAACAGTTACCATTAACTGTAGGCATTAGGGATGAAATGGACTGTAAAATTTTCGTGCCATCTGCCCAAACAGCAGACTGGCCTCAAAAAGAATACTCAGATGTTTATGAAAGCTGCATTGAATGATGAGGATGATGAAGTCTCTGTGTGAAAAAAAAAAAAACCCTTATTTTTCAACTGGCAAACTTTTTGAAAATCAGAAATTTCTGCTGCCTGACACGCTGTCTTTCAAGTCCAGGATTCCGGCTTTCTGCTTCATTAGAACTGTGTTAAGAGCAGAAGGTAGATTGAGGAAAACAAATTTAACAGTACAACAAAATGTTTTGATGTGTCATCTTCATTCGAGAGAGGATTTCTTACCCCGCCGTGGAAGAGAGCTGCTTCTCAGCATGGGCTGAGGCTGCCCGGTTTCGGCGGCAGCCCCTGTGTGGCTGGTTTTGCTTTTCCACCAGAACCACGGGGCGACAGCAGCACCAGTGGCAGCGCGTTAGGGTGGCAAATTTGTAGATGAAGGAATACAAATTTGATTACAAATATCGGTTATGCTGCTAGTCAGGTTCAGCCAATTGCATTTCTGTTGAGCAACACTCCTGCTGGAGCCAGTGGGACTTTTGCCATCAGTTTCCCTGGGGAGGGTAAGATTTTGCTCGCTGTTTAAATTAGCCGTATCTTCACAGGAGCGTGTAGGAGCAAATGCAAAGGTTTGAAATTGAAGCAGCTTTATGCATTTACTTTGCTACACAGGTAAAAGCTGAGACAGCAAAACCCATCTGCTAAACCTTCAACGCATCTCTGTAAAACCCATGGTAGAGTCGGAGCATTCTTTTCTATTTTATTTATGGCTCCGGCTGCCTGAATGAGTGCATCTGGAGCTCGGATGCCTTATGCCCTCATTGTAAGTTAGTTAACTTGAAAAACTGCACACACTGTCAGATCTTTGCTGTGGAAATGCCAGGCTCTGTAGTTGAGGTGCTTTTGTGTGTGCGTATGGTTTTTTACGTGAAAAGGCTGTTGGACTTTATACATAAACACTGGTCTCTGTCTCTTTTTTTTTTTTTTTTTTTTCTCTCCCTCTTTTGTTACAGACTGTGGACTAGCATTGAATATTCAGGGAAAGCTCCCCAGAGAGATTAGGGACATGGACAGATTTTAAACAGGGCCTTAATGCATGGACACGAAAGGACAAACGTTCTAGTGGGAATACTAATGCAAATGCCCTGTTTTGGGGTCAAAATGCATTAAACAGCTGCTTGCATGCTAAAGATGCTTTTAAAATCAACACAGGCCGGAAATGATAAAATTTATAAATAGAGATCTTGCTGTTTCCTTCGCTGAAGAGAGTAAAAATGCTTCTCTGACCACCTTTGTCATAAAGCACACAACACTGTCAAGTGCCAGTGCTAGAGAGAAGCGGGTCTATGAATCCCTTTCCGCAGGGCTCAGAAGCTCAGATCCTGCTGGAACTTCCTTCAGACAGGAGATGTCCGTGTCCTTCCTGGAGAGCTATGAGAACTGAGACTTAACAGCAGTAGGAATTATATACTTTGATTATATACTTTGATATAACTGCTGTTATCATCTGTTACTCTGATACACTATTGTGGAAGATACCCTGTTGCTATTTGAAATAAATCTACATGAAAAGAAATCCAGTGAAGCCATTGCACAAAGAAGCAGTAGCAGGACATATATTTGGGCCAGCTGTGCAGCAAGTAAACTCGAGTAAAAAGTGATGACCTAGACAGGTCAAGGTCTGAAACTGCGTGGCATAACAGCAACACAGCAATATCAAAGCTGCGATGGAGCTTTAATCACCACACAGTTGGGATTTATCATTATGCTAGGCACGTATTACAGCAAGGCTTGAGAGATTTAAAATAAATGTAATGGAAAAATATTTCAAGTACCTTATGTTTCTGAACTGAATACATTCCCCTACCGCTGCTGTACGTTTGCCTCATGGGTTCTTCAGCCTGATTCCACATCACTGCTGAGCCCCCATCTCTGAAATGGAAACAAGTGGCATTTACAGCACAGAAGTACAGCATATTTAGCTCATTTAGATCATTTAAGTTCCCATCGTGGACCACATTTCATTATCTGTCCACTTCATATGACCCATTGCCTCTATTGCCACCATCTTATGTTACGGTAATCCTAAAAAACCTGCCACTAAATTGGGGCCCTTTGGTTTAGATGCTGCAGGGTTACAGCTGCTGCAAGCGTTTTGCAGTGTCAAACTCCACGTTTCTTAAGCTCCATCTTATTTTGGGACAGAAGAACAAGTCTTCAGCGAGGAGCCCTGCAGCCTGCAACTTCTGATTGCTGCCTGCCTTCTGCATCCTCCCCGTAGCTCTTCATCTTGGCTTCTTTTGGCTTTCTACCCATGCAGACGTTTCTCTCCAACCTCACGGCTTTCCCTGGTCTGACGCTGCTAATTGTGCTCTTTAAGCCACTCCTTGAAGACATCTCTGCCCTAAAAGTTGGTCCCGAGTTTATCCTGCGAGCCGGTTTTGGGGCGGTGTCAGATGTATGCATCCTGTTTGCCACTTGGAAGACAGCGGTCAGGTCCCATTCTGCAGTTTAGAAGAAATAGGTGGAACTGCAGCTGCTTGTCTGCGGGAGATATAATTTCGGATTCTTTCGGAATGAGGTGGCCTCTCTAACCTTAGCCTTGCTCTCAGTAATGCCTGTGGTGTAACCACGCTCAACAGTTTGTGGTTTGGATGTTAAAGAGGACAATTCCCTTCGAGAACATGACTGCTGTTGACATAAATGACAAGACTTCATGATGTCTGCATTCACGCATGGCCATGAAAGCTCATCAGACAGCAAGACCAGCCAGACCCCATTCTGCAGGCTGGGTCTTGCTGAAATTAATACTCTGTGAACCCCTGAGATGGTGCCACTAGTGTTAACCTCAAGGTCTGTGTCCAGTTTTAGGGCCCTCACCACAAAAAAAGACCTTGAGGGGCTGGAGCAGGTCCAGAGAAGGGCAACGGAGCTGGTGAGGGGTCTGGAGCACAAGTCTTGTGAGGAGAGGCTGAGGGAGCTGGGGGTGTTGAGCCTGGAGAAAAGGAGGCTGAGGGGAGACCTTCTGGCTCTCTCCAACTCCCTGAAAGGAGGGTGTAGCCAGGGGGGGTCGGTCTCTTCTCCCAAGGAACAGGAGATGGGACAAGAGGCCTCAGGTTGTTCCAGGGGAGGTTCAGGTTGGAGATGAGGGAAAATGTTTCCAGGGAAAGAGTTCTTAAGGCTTGGACTGGGCTGCCCAGGGAAGGGGTTGAGGCCCCATCCCTGGAGGGATTTAAAAGCCGGGTTGCCATAGTGCTTAGAGACATGGGTTAGTGATGGGTTTTATCAGAGTGAGGTTGGTGGTTGGACTAGATGATCTGAAAGGTCCCTTCCAACCCAGACAAGTCTGTGATTCTATGATTCTAACCCTCACATCCCTCTGCTCTTCCCGGCTAAAACACACGGGTGTCTCTCCAGACGAGTGCCACTCTCTTGGCTCTCCCTCTCCCATGCTTGGAGAAGAGGAGATGCTAAAGGGAAGGGAGCATTTTTCCAAGCTTGCAGGACGTTATACTTTTCCACAACAGCGGGATGAACTACGCAGCTGTCTTGGGTCCTGCTGCTGCCACCCTGCTGGGGCTTCTCCCCGGCATCATATGCTACGTGATGCTGGATTAAAAAAGAAAGAAGGGGAGGGGGGGGGAACAAAAAAAAAAGCAGGACTGGGGAGTGAAATGAAGAGATGTTCCTTAGTGTTCTTCCATCCCCAGGGGAAGGTGACTAACGCTTGTGCGTGTGTCCAGAAGGTGGCACCGGCAGCCCGAGATGGTGCTTTATCTTCTCCATTTTGGGGGAATCTCTTGTGGCTGTGAGAGGTAGACCTGGAGCAGGGTTTTGGCACCGTAAGTAATCCGAGGCTTTCATCCAAAGCGTGGGGTGAGGAGACACCTTGGTGCTGGAGAACCCTCTGCTCGGCACCCCTGGGCAGTGAAACCGTTTCGCCGCGAAGGAGAGCGGATAAAATTTTCAGCTGGGCTTGAGGAGCTGGACGAGTGAGGCTTTTCTGCCAGAGCGAATCTGGTTTTCATGTTTCCTTCCTTGAGATGGAAGATAGCTTTCTTAATTTAGGCAATGGTTTTCCAACCTCAGAAACCACAGGGATCCATGCTGGGTTTTAAGGATATCCTGCTCTCCGTGCTGGCCAGTCTATCCCCATTTTCCCTCACTAGCGTTATTGCTCTTGTTTACCAAAAAAAAAAACCCAAAACCCAAAAATTAAAAAATAAATCCTTTTCCCCTCTTTTCTTCACCCCATCTCACCTCAGCTGGAGCCAAAAGCAGGCTCAGTGGGGTACATCAGCAGGCAGGACAAGCTGCTTGAGGGAAAGCAGCAGGCTGGCCATTGATCAGCTTCTGCAGAAGACCCCGACAAAACGGCATCCAAAATAACCCCCAGACTCCCAAAGCTTCTCCTCTGTGCTGGTTCTTGTGCTGTTTGTTTGCATCTAGTGGCGTGCAATCGAAAAGCAGGCTGGAACAGGCTCCTGGTATCTGGGCACAGTCCCTTCACTGTGTGCCTTTAGTTTAACAGTGTCCTGAAAGGACCCTTGCTCTTTATAGCTATACGCCCACTGGCCAAAAGTAACCAGTTTAAAATACGGATAATTGAGTCCATTTAAGTTTTGCCACTGAGGAGGGAACGTGTAGGTGGAAAATAAGGAGAAGAGGAGAAATTTTTCCGAGTTGTGCCGTTGACTTTGTGCTGGAACAGCTTGCTTTTTTTCCCCGGTGCTTGTCTGCTGTGGATGACTCTTGGCCTTATGCATATGCAGGAAGGCAGAACACGCAGCTGGACAAGAGGACAAGAGAGATTTTTGACCTTGCAGCAACTTCAGATGTTGTTGTTCCTTCTTATTTCTGCCCATGTCCTTTTTTTTTAATATAGTCCCTTTGCTAGGCAATGTTAGGAGATGGGCCCCTCATTTTTAATTTTTTTTTTTTACATTTATTTTAATTTTTTAAAATTATTTTTAATTTTTTTTTATGTTACTGGTTTACACCGCTTCTGATAGAATCTTTTATCAACTTTTATCAACAAGCCAAACTGCAGGGCTGCTGCTTCCCTTCTGTAGCAGCTGTGCTGGAGAACTGCTGATGAGGAACAAGCTGGGAGCTAGTGAGCAATCATCATTTGGCTATTAAGAAAAAAAAAAAAAAAAAAAAAAAAAAAACAAGAAAATGGCTAATTAGAGCTTAGAGGAAGAAGCAACACTTTGTGTAAAAACACCAGAAGGTAGGCCCTTCAAATCCCATACACTCCCTGTAAATAGCTATAATTAACCCCACAGTATTCAATTTATTAATTAAAATTTAATTAATATTTGCTGTCCTTGACAATCATCTTTGAGGCGAGCAGGAAAACCTAGTGGCAGCTGGGTTTCCGTAGAGCAGCAGTGACATTGAAGAGGGCAGAGGCACAGGAGACCCTCTCCATCGCCTGGTCGTACCTGTGTTAAAGCAGAACTGGTCACTGGCTCGCTGGCAAAGGAGATGGGAGACAGTGCAAAGGTCTTCTCCTGCATGCTTCCAGGCATCAGCTGACAAAACCAGCACCCACCTGGGTGATTTGAAAGTGTGAGAGGGAGGAAGAATGAGAAAAATTAATGTCGTCGTTACTGTTTTGACCCCACCAATTGAGGGCATGGTGTTTTACCTGGTTGTGATGTTCTGCTTGCTGCTTTGTCCAAGCAGGGTGAGTTCAGCAGAGATACCTCTCCTGACCCTCATGAGCCCCATCAAAGTAGAACAGTTATTACAGAATCACGTGGGGTTGGAAGGGACCTCTGGAGATCATCTAGTCCAACCCCCTGCCAAAGCAGGTCCACCCAGAGCAGGTTGCACAGGAACGTGTCCAGGTGGGTTTGAATGTCTCCAGAGCAGGAGACTCCACCGCCTCCCTGGGCAGCCTCTGCCAGGGCTCTACCACCCTCAAAGTAAAGAAGTTCCTCCTCACGTTTAGATGGAACTTCTTATATTCAAGTTTGTGCCCATTTCCTCTTGTCCTATCCCTGGGCACCACTGAAAAAAGACTGGCCCCATCCCCTTATTGCTTAAACGTGCTGTGTGCTAGTGCACCACTAGCTTGGTGCACTCCTCTGTTGCTCCAGGGGTGGCTTTCCTGGTCATTCATACCACCCATGGTCGTTGTGTCCGAGCTCTCTTCCAAAACAAATCCATTGGTATCCCCAAGGAGAAATGCGTCGTCAACCATGTAGTTGACTTTAAGGTTTGCTCCAGACAGGCAGGATAGATGTGGAAGTCGCCAAATGCATTTCCTTCAACAAGGATGGTGCTTCAGCATTATTCCAGGTTAGGCAACAGTATAATTTGTGCCCTCACCCAGCCTTTTCCTAGAGCATGCAACAGGCTTTTTTTCTTGCATTGTAATGTTTTTGACGCGGCACCGCTCTGCTGGCCTGCAGCATACACCTGGTGGTATCCTCCATACTTTACCCTGAAAAAATCCCCAAACCAACCACCAAGTCCATGCACAGAAAATAACAGCTTGGAGCATGTTGAAACCACATCTCCCAGGTCACAGGGACGAAGCTTTCAGTAGAGAACTGTTGGATAGAAGCAAGTGGGGAAAGGAGATGGGACACGAGCACTATCATTACCACCATCTTCTTGTCTTCTGTCTGCTCCTCTGGATGAAACATGATGGGTTAGGCAGGTTTTTGATACACCTAGTGGATCAGGCCCTTCTGGTAGTGAAGTGGTATGCCATTTCTGAACCTTAGGGAGGCAGGCACCGAGCTGTTGGGTGCTATGAGGTCAGAAGTGCTTCTGAGCACACCCAGAAGCAGAACTGGAGGTTCCCGGTGTCAGCATTAGAAAAGATGAGTCTCCCAAAGTGGAGTCTCTTTGGCCTCTGGACTTTCGTGCATAACTACAACTTCAGAACCATCACAGATCCTGTCCTTATAGTCTTTCCTTTGGGCAGACAAGAAACCAGCCTCAGGCCCACCAGACGGTGGGTTGAACCTCCCATTAGTTGTGTGCTCCCAGGCATGGCCAACTCTGGAGGGCAATGAGGGGCTAGAATGAGCAAGTTCTCTACCCTTGTGGAAAAATAAGTGCCTCTGATGCCCTGCAAAGGTGCTCACGCAGAGGTGTCCCCAGTCTGCCAGCAGCAAGGCCAGAAAGGTGGAGATAAAGATGCCATTGCTATTGCGATCGGTTCTGTTGGCTTCAGGCTGGGACACCTGATACGGCAACATTGAGTCACAGCAGCATTTAATCTTGTGTTGCTACACGTGATGAAACAGGTCTGATCCGTAGCTACACTGTTGGTAATTCCAGGTAGATTCCAGTAGGAATGAGGGAGATGGAGACGGATGCTGAGAATCACTGCAGCCTTCCTCCTGAAATGAAGCTCCAAATGAGCTACTGTCCACAACCATTGCAACTATTGCCTGATTTTGTGTACCTCATTTAGCCTTTTCCTTCCTTCCTTCCTTCCTTCTTTCTCTCTTTCTCTCTTTCTCTTTCTTTCTTTCTTTCTGTCTTTCTGTCTTTCTTTCTGTCTTTTCCGTCTTTTCCGTCTTTTCCGTCTTTCCTTCTTTCTTCCAATGTAGGAAATGATTTTAACTCAATTTTTAGAAATGTACTTTCTGCACCTCTCCAGAATTCACCACCGTCTCTCACTTTTACAAAAAGAAGAATGGGGGGAAAAAAACCAAACCCCTGGGAACTCCCTGCTAAGTTTTGAATTCAGCATTCAGAACAACAAATACATCCACACCATTTTTGCTTTACTGTTAGTCATTGGTACTAACCTGCAATTAAAAAGCTCAGCATTTGTTCTCATCTCTTTCTGAAATTACATTTTCCACTTCCTAGGCCCTGGCCTCGGGCGGTGGATTTTTGAAGCAATCATGCCTTGATAATTAATGTTTAAAGATGAATGTTGCAACTTTTAACACAGTATGTCACTGAGTAAACATCCAGCAATGCCTGGTACCAAAAAAAGAACACACAAAAAAAAATATAAAGGCTTTCACTGGAAGCTGCAGGTTTTGTGGACGTTATCCTTGGAGTATGTTTGATTATGGATGGGGGAGACTGCCATGCTTAAAAAATAAAATAAAAAAAAAAGCAGAAGAAAAGAAACACCACATCTAATCTGTCAGTTCTTTGTGCCACTGAGTCATCACCCCAGAAAGCTTGCTGGGGAGCATTAGCTCATACAGAGAGGGAGGAGACAAATCTTTGACAAATGATCTGTAGTTGGAACGAGACCAGCGCCATTTTGGGTTCTTGCAAGGGGACGGGAAGACAAGAGATGGAGCGGGAGGAGAGGAAGGGGGAAAAATGGAAGATGGTGGGGGGGGGGGGCAAAGTACGGTCAGGATTTCCCTTTGTTTCATGTCCCTTCGTTTGTCTTGAATCTGCCTTTTCTCTGTAGAAGCCACAGCTTCCAGTTGGTTACTAACCCTGTTGGGTTCACCTGTGATAGCAGCCCATCCTACCTGGGTGCTCCTCGGTAGCATTATTTGAATGTCTCATTCCAACATTTTTGGGCACTTTAGAATTAAGTTAATAATCTGAGACCACCTCCTTAATTTAGGCATCTGATTTGAGCTCTGCAGTCCTGATTCAGACCTTTTGGAAGACACACCTCACGCCTAACGTTTCCCAATCAGCTGGCATGGGGCAGCTGCCTCTTCACCTGAGACTCCTGAGACAGGAGAAGTGGGAAAGCACTCACACCTGGGTTTGTGAGTGGTTTCTGTCAGAAGGGGCAGGGGGGTCACACTGTACCTGGCCATGACAGGGACCCCATCCTGCACCCACTGGTTTGGTACTTCCCTTTCTGATCTGCTCTCTTAGTGCTGTCTCTCATACTCTGAAGCCTTTCCTGATCTGGCAGAGGCCAGTGAAAAAAATCCTAAACATATCAGGATACTACTCTGGGCTAGTTGTTTTTTTTGTTTTTTTTTTTCCCCCTTTTCTTTTCTACCTTCTAGAAAAGAGAAGGAAATTCCCAGTCCAACACACAACTGGAGGTCGGCAAACCAAGTTGGGAGCAGGTGCTTTGGGCATTATTACTCTTTGATGTTCTTTCTCCTCAGAAGAAACCCAAACCCAGGGAGCTCCTGGAAGAGCTCCACGTGTCTGATTCTGCAATTAAGTGTGAAAACGGAACCTCCCAAATAATCTTGTCTTTCTGGAAGTGAAGTTCAGGCTCTAAAAAAGATTAGTAAGAGAAACATTCAGCGCTAGTCATCCTCATTTGGGTAACAGGCAAGTCTCTGCCTGTGCTCACTTCTAGTATTCATTATGAGTGTGCATTAGTGACTTCCTTAGCAGCAATCCCAGCTGAATAGTAAATGAAGTAGTGCCTTCTGCTTTAATAATTTCCTGTTCTTTTAGCATTGTTTATATACCATCAACAGCATGCTGATCCATTAACTGGCTCTATTTTATTGCTTGGCTATTTTATTATCCATCGCTTTAGTTATCTGCCCAGATTGCTGGTCCTAAAAGGATTAAGCTAATTTTTTAGATGATTTTGCTGTTGAAGCACAGTGGGTTTGAATTCTTTTTTGTTTGGTTTTTTTTTTTTGGCTCCTTTAAAAGTTTTCCAGTAAAGAAGAGGAGCTATTTGTACTGAATTTAAGCCTGCTTAAAATAGCTTGCTTATTTTTTCTGTTGATTTTTCACAGATCCCTTACAAAACAGAGGTGCAGAGAGCACTACTGCAGGGTACAGGGTGCTTCAGTTACACTTCACGTTAAACATGACAAAGATCATTCAGCATTTTGCTGAATTAAAGCCTTGCCAAGTCCCATGGAATGGAAAATGCTCCAGGAGTAAAAACAGTGTGTTTTTCAAGAAACGCTTAATCCTAAACAGATCATTCAAATGAAGTGTAAAAAAAAAAAAAAAAGACTGTGCTGCAGCTAATGAAAAGATTTTGTTCGACCTCAGTGGGCTCTCAAACAGGCAGAGATAATATGCCTGCCCTTGCTAACAGCCTTCATTTAGCTGGGTTGCCTTTCCTAGACCGGGAATTAGATTTCCTTCTCTGTTGTTTGCACAGAAAGACTCAACCTACTCAAGATCATCATGTGGGAGCCACTGTGTTTGGAAGAAGGAGCCGCGTTCCAATAGAAGATACCTCCCAACTTCATGTTCAGCCGTTTAGCTCTAGTGAAAATAAGCATCCTTACCATGCTTTCCAGCTGATGCCCTCTGAGGGACCGTACCAGTCTGTCGCACACACTGCCTCGCTGCCATGGGGGACTGGAAAAGAGCTCACTTAAACAACCAGCAAGCAGCTCTCTCGTGTGCCAGCTCACACACATGTGTGTGCACGTCTTCACACTGCTGAGCATGTATATTAGGCCATCCAAGTTTATATACTTTAGGCTGGAAATATTTATCTTTTTTTCTCCCTGCTTATTCCAAATTCTGTCCCCAGACTTAACATACCTTATCATGGAGACCCTTCCAGTACCTGAAGGGGCTACAGGAGAGATGGGGAGGGACTCTTGATCAGGGAGTGGAGCCATAGGACAAGGGGTAATGGTTTTAAGTGGAAAGAGGGGAGGTTTAGATGAGATACCAGAAAGAAATTCTTTGCTGTGAGGGTGGTGAGACACTGGAACAGGTTGCCCAGAGAAGCTGTGGCTGCCCCATCCCTGGAGGGGTTCAAGGCCAGGCTGGATGGGGCTTGGAGCAACCTGGTCTGGTGGGAGGTGTCCCTGCCCAGGGCAGGGGGGTTGGAACTCGATGATCTTTAAGGTCCCTTCCAACTCTAACCATTCTATGGTTCTATGATCCTATAGTTCTTACATTGCTTGGTTTGAAGTCTATGGACCTGAACTGGGCAGGCTCCCAGCACCTTCAGTTTTCTCTGGGCCAGTCTTCAACTGGTACATTTTACCTAGAGGACATTTTGAAAGACGTATGGCTGTTGACTTCCAAGGTCGTTTCATAAGGACCAGGACTGGTAAAGAAGCAAGGAGAGACACAGAACAATTTGATCAGGGGCAGAGTCACCAAAGTATCAAGGAAGAGGGTAAAATTTAGGGATCTGGCTTCCTACCTGCACCAGAGCATAATTTGCTGTCTTTGGGGTTTTTTTGTCTTTTGCTCTTTCTCCTCCTTACTTCTTCACTATTAGAATTAAAATAGCCAAGGAAATTTATGCTCTAAATGCCTTTTCTTGTTCTGAAACCAGCAATGAATGCTGTAGTTCTCTTTTCTGAAGGAAAACCTTTCTGTGAAGGTGCCACACGCTACAGTTTTCTCTCTCAGAGCATGGGATAAGGAGAAAAAAAGCTCCATTAATGACCCTTTCGCTATGTAACCTTTCCTTAAAATGCCAGCAACTGAGCTTCCACAGAGAGAACAACAAATATTGAAAGAGGAATGTGAAGGGCATTATGAAAGAAGAAAGCAAGAAAAGGGATCTGCTCAGACAAGTTTCTCAGGAAAGGTGACGTAATGTGTACTGTAGAAAATCTTAGCGGTTGACACAACTTACTCTCTTTCTGAGTAGCTGTGCCTGCCAGCGGGCTGGGAGAAAACAAAACACACAGCTGGGAATACAGCTGAGCAGATCGTTTTGTCCAAAAGAAATAGAGTAGGTGTAAAACTCGTTTTCCAAAGATGTCGTTGAAGTTTAATTGAAAAGTGTCCTACTAATTAAGGCTGAGTGACCCAACGGATGAAAGTCTCGTTTCTGTTGGGGCTGTTCCCTGGTGATATTTTCCCATTAACTCCTGCAGGCTGGGAGTACTCAAGGGGCTGCTGTTGGGATGCAGTGGTATGTCACGAGCAGGCAGTCCCCTTCCTAGAGCTTAGCAAATGTTTAACAAGCTTTTTAACAGCTGTCTTGAAGATTGCCTGGCTTTGTGTTGAGTAACTTGCACATATTTCAGCCTGGCTTCCTACGGAAATGACTGTGCTCGGCATGTGTGTTGTGCATGTCTCTGCATCTTGGGTATATACAGTTTGGGAACCTCCCTCCTTGTTACAACAGACCTGACAGAGAGGCACGGGGTCTTTGAGACACTGAAGATACCCGAATTTTGTGGAAGCAGGTGGCTGGAGACTAAAGAGGGTCTGGATCTTCTCTGCAGGGGAGAGGCTGTGCTCTCAGTCAGCCTTGGAGACTCCAGGAGGCACAAATCCTCGCAGAGCTTACTGGTTTAAAGGTCTTGGCTGCAGCCTGAAACATTTCATCCTTAAAAACACTAGCACTTTGTTCCTCCTAGTACATGTACAGGGCAAAATGCTGCTCATGCAGAGACTGGTAAACACAAAATGCCGTTAGAAGAATGAATGCATCCTTTTCAGGTAGGCTAGTTCATAAAAACTGGATAAACTGGTAAACAAAAAGTCCCAGCACATGGACTGTGGTGGATTTATTCATTATTAACAGCAGAGTAAGAGCTGTAGAGGAGGCATGTCTTATTATGAAAATTATATTTAGTTGTAGAACTGAAATACATGGTCTGTTACCTCCTTTTCATAAATACTGCTAGCAGTGTTCAGACAGCCGGTAGGCAAAAGACTGTGGGGCTATTTTCCTAAAGGTTTTGTAAATTAAGACTGGACAAAGCTGCAGGAGATCCCAAATGTTTTTAATGGGACTACTCTCATGTGAAAATATTGCGTGCTAACTTCTGGCTTTACTGTCAATGAGTTACAAGGAAAACAGAAGCAGTAGGACTGACAGCACTAGATGTTGTCCTGGCGTGGGAGATCCAGGGACCTGTGGAATCCTTAGGAATGTCTGAATACTCTGCCTCTGCTCCATACCCACTCCTTTGCATTTTCTCTTTTGTTCTAGGTGGAGTCTGGCTAAGAGCTGTCAGGAGAGGTTTTTAGCTGGATTGAGGCTACCAAGCGATAGCGATCTTGAACCGCCACCGTTTGAGAGGAGTGGCACCAAAAAAGCCTGTTGTTATGCCAGAGTGCTTTACAGGACAGATAGCACTCCCTCCTTCCTCAGCTGCCTAGAAATCAAGCCATCGATATTGAGCTTCACTCTGAATACGGTAAGTCAGGCCTTGGAAGCCTGCATCCATTGCATGATTGAGTTTAAAATAATTAGAGTTATCAGCTTATCATACAATGGTTTTAAACCAAGCCAGGGGAAAAATCACTGGAGCACAATGCTGTGTAGCTGACACTCATGATGCTGGATCTCTCCCTGTTGTACCAAAACTACAGTAAATGAGGTCTTTTCAGTACACCCGAAGCACTGTGTTGCTGTTGGGTTGCATCTCAAGAATCCCCTCAGCAGCACTGAGCCTGGAAAACTGCAGTGGATCACTGGAAAAGCCCTGCCCACTGCCAAAACCAGTCTTGCTTCCCGGCCATGACAAAAGCTCAAGGTTTCTTTGTGCAACTTCCATTTCCTTCCAAAACTGGCAAGTGCAAAATACATCTTCTAAGCTGGACGGTTACTTAAGGAAATAAAAGTTGCAGTCTACTTTTTTTACTAGGGTAGATCAACAAGGATCAGCAAGGCATATTACCCATCAAAGTGACAATTCTCTACCCCTAAAGATACACTATCCCTCAAGGTTTCTGTATCCCTAAAGAGACAGTAACCTTTTCGAAAACCTGGTCTTGGGTTTTCCTTGCAATTTTCTGGGCTCTGTTTAAGAGAAAGTTTCCCCCAGCTAAAACCTTGGTGGCTAGAGAGATGGGAGAGGAAGGGTAGTGTAACTGGCTGCTCTCCTTTTGCATAGAGATGAAAACCAGCTTGTCGGTCCAGTTGGCCTTTAGGCCAGCATTTGATAAAACTTTATTCCTTAGCTGTTCTCACTAAATCCTTTCTGGTGTCACACTCACATATGCAGCCCTTTCCCATTCCCACATAACCCTCTTGCTTCTTTGTGAAAGTCACTTTGTGGCTTGAAACAAACGCTCGTATCGGAAACAAAGCTATTTAAATGTCTTGTGATTTCTTGTGTTTATTCTTTTGGCGTCGGAGCACGGTTGCTAAAAGTCTGAGAATGGTTGCTGTTTGAATTTCTTCTCCTCCCCGCCCCTAAACCAGGTGACATTTTTAGCTCCAAATTGTATAGCAGTTAAACATCAGGTCTGAGAGAAACGGGAAACGACACGATGGGGCTGCAGCTTTAGGTGCTGCAGACAGCCCAACTCTCCCTATTAAAAAGCAACCATTTTTTTTTGGCTTAAAGTGTGAACAGTCCATCAAAAAGCTACATGAAATCCATTTTCTGGGTGATGGAATGTACGCCTGCCTAGTTTGCTTCCTATTAGCTTATTAACACTTACTGCATCTGTAAGTGCTGGTTATTGAAGGAAGGACTTAACTTTCTACCAGAACCCTGGGACTAATTAAAACATCGCCATTAACGTTTAATGAGAAAGTTGTTACTTTCACCAGTAAACTGGCTTAGACTCGTGGGCTCATAAAGCGCAAATAGTGCATACTGCATCATAGTTAACAAGCAGATTTGGGGAAAAACACAGTCAGAAGGGTGAGCTTGTTGCATAAGTTAAAAATGACTTGCTTTCTTCTTACTTTCCCCTTCAGTACTGGATATTATATATGCTAACTAATATTCATCTCTCAGCAAGGCATCCAGACCTTGTAGGGCCAGTTCTTTCTTCCAGTAAGACCTTTGCATCATAAAATGGCCCAGACAAAATATCCCCAGGGGAAAATCCCATGCTTGTAGGAACTGCTAGGGTAGGGTATGGCCCCATTTGCCTGCCTAGCTGCTGGTCTTGGGTGGGGGAGACTGGCCTGTTACAAAAGGAATGGCCAACACAAATGGAGAAGAACAAATTAAGACATGTGAGGGTGTGTCTAATGGATCTGAATATCGAGGGCAGGAAGGGAGGAAGTTTTGCTTCTCTTCTGTGCCAGCCTTGGGCAGGGGAGCAGATCTGGTACATTTTAGGTCTGTCTATCTATCACTCAGTTCAACTGTATTATTTGTACCTACACGCAGTGAACTAGCCAATTCTGTCTTCTCTAGTACCAAGTTATACCTCATTTAAAGTGATTGGATTTACACTGGAGAAGAGGAGAGTTAACGTTTGGATACTATGGGTGCTCATTACTAACATTATACAGGTTATTAAAAAAACATCACCACAAGCCATTTCACAATGCATTTGCAGAGAGAATGGTAAGAGCAGTGAGCAATGCATTTTTTCCCAAATGTTTCATTTGACAAAGATTAAATATGTATCTGAACTCTGTCACTTTGAGGTTCGTTCCTAATCTGGCTTTGCTCTTGCTTATAGTGGTATAAAACAAGAGTTACTCTGCTGAAGTCAGCAAAGTCACTACCCTATATTAAACTCAAAAGAGAACAAGTCTTGCTTGTTACCTCCACAGCAAATCCCATTCAGTTCAGTACAAATACAGCTATATGTTTAAGGGCAAGGCAAGAACAGAGACAACTGGTAAATCTGTGCCCTAAATTCAGTACAGAGTTCTTGAGCTGAATTTCCATCTGAGTACTCTGGAACACTACAGCACTAAATCTCCTTTTCCTACAGTGTAATCTAGTTGCTTTTCCCCAGAAATAATTATATTTTCCTTTTTGTAAACAGAGGCCACATGAAACACATGGTTGTCTTCTGACCAAAAACCTCAAAGACTGTAGCTTATATATATTAAAAAAACCAACAACCCACAAACTTCTGTTTTGAAGCTAAATGCAGTTTTTGAGTCTATCAGGGTTTTTTTATTCCATACCAGTTTTCTGCATAGTGGAAAATATGAACCCTTAGGAGGGTAACAACTATCACAAGTTGTTGAAAAACAAATTATCTACGAAAGTAATTTTTTCCATTATGAAAGTGGCTTGTCATATATTAGTGAAATTAATTAGTCACATAGCACACCTTTCACAACCTCAGAAGAATGAGATTATGGCCCATACATTCCCATGTGTAACAGGAGCAGCTCTCCTCTTTGTACATACACCACTATCACTCCACAGTTTCTGATTATTTTTTATTCATATGTAATCATAAATCACTCACAAATCAGTCCAAAGCCTAAAACTAACCAAACAAGTTCATATTTGTGGCATGAGCTGTTCTATTTGCATGTCTTTCCAGACTAAAACATTTCTTGTTCTGATATGGGAAGATTCCAGGTACTTGGTGTTTGATGGGAAAAGGTGACAGCATGACATTTAGGGGATGTTTGCATGGGGAAGGCAGGAAAAGCAATAGGGAAAGAAAGGCATTTTTGCTTTTGACCCACTCAGCAGAAGGAAGTGCTGAGCAATAGCCACCCAATTCATCCTTCAATTTACTACTCTGCTTTCTGGGACTGTTAGAGAAGAGGAGGCTTCAGAGACATCTCACCAATGTATAGTAAATACCTGAAGGGAGAGTGTGAAGAAGGAGCCAGGCTCTTTCCAGTGGTGCCCAGTGATGGGACCAGAGGCAACGGGCACAAACCGAAACATAGGAGGTTCCCTCTGAGTGCCAGGAGACACTTTTTCACTGTGAGGGTGTCTTAGTGTTGGCACAGGTTGCCCAGGGAGGTTTTGGAGTCTCCATCCTTGGAGATACTCAAAAGTCATCTGGACATTGTCTTGGGCACCTGGCTGTAGGTGACCCCTTTGAGCCAGGAGGATTTGACAGAGACCTCCAGAAGGTCCCTGTTGACCTCAGCCCTTCTGCGATACTGTGATGCTGCCTTAGTCTCTTGTCAATGAGGAAGTGAGGCACTTCATTTTCTTGGTGGCTCCCTTCCCTCCAATTAGGAAATGCAAATTTTAGAAATACAAAGGGTGGTCCCTGAGTCACGAGCTCTGGAAGGGACCCCAACAAGCGTATAGAGTTTGAGGTGGGAAGGAATTAAATGCTTGTGAGGTTAGGATGGGCAACCTTACATCTGGCAAATTAATAGAAACGAAGCAGGAGTGCAAGAAGGACATATTCCTTCCACTTCAGTCACTCTGAGTAGCATTCCTATCCTTTTTGTTTCACGGAGGGAGAACTGTGACATAACTAATAAATATATTTCAAGTATCACCTGACGACTACAGCTTTGTGCCAGTGGCATTGGGAGCACAGGGAGGGATGCAGAGAACTACTGTGAGAGGACTTGTCATGTGCAAAAGCAAAGCAGAGAAATCTGGGTGCCTGAATTTTATGACATTTAATTTCAGTGCTGACTACTGAAGCCTTGGTGGGTTCTGGGGTTATAATCATGTTTTTCAGACTGATTTACCATGTCGTTACTCCTGCACAGAATGAAGCACATCAAGGGGTGCTTAGGTCCAGGAGCTTTGCAGTGCCAGTTGCACACTTATCATAGAATCTCAGAATGGTTGGGGTTGGAAGAGACCGTAAAGATCATCGAGTTTCAACCTCCCTGCCCTGGGCAGGGACACCTCCCACCAGACCAGGTTGCTCCAAGCCCCATCCAGCCTGGCCTTGAACCCCTCCAGGGATGGGGCAGCCACAGCTTCTCTGGGCAACCTGTTCCAGTGTCTCACCACCCTCACAGCAAAGAATTTCTTTCTGGTAAATCTTCCTCTTTCAGTTTAAAACCATTACCCCTTGTTCTATCGCTTCACTCCCTGACCAAGAGCCCCTCCCCATCTCTCCAGTAGCCCCTTCAGGTACTGGAAGGCTGCTGTAAGGTCTCCCTGGAGCCTTCTCTTCTCCAGGCTGAACAACCCCAACTCTCTCAGCCTGTCCTCACAGCAGAGGTGCTCCATCCCTCTGAGCATTTTCATGGCCTCCACTGGACCTGTTCCAACAGGTCCATGTCCTTCCTGTGCTGAGCACTCCTGAGCTGGACACAGCACTCCAGGTGGGGTCTCACGAGCACAGAGCAGAGAGGTAAAATCACCTCCCTGGACCTGCTGGCCACCCTTCTTTTGATGCAGCCCAGGATGGGGTTGGCTCTCTGGGCTGCCAGCGCTCCCTGCCGGCTCATGTTGATCTTTTCATCCCCCAACCCCCCCAAGTCCTTCTCCTCAGGGCTGCTCTCCAGCCGTACTCTGCCCAACCTGTATTTGTGCCTGGGATTTCCATGTCCCAGGTGCAGGACTCTTCACTTGGCTTGACTGAACTTCATGAGGTTTGCACAAGCCCACCTCTCCAGCCTGTCCAGGTCCCTCTGGATGGCACTATGATTACACTGGAGGAAACATAGGGACACACGCCTGTTCCATCTCCCATGATTAGCTTTTCTTCTTGAATGCCAGCTCTCCTAAGAAGTAACTCAGCTGGACTTAATGTAGTGGTGGGCAGGAGAAGAAGACAGAAGGCCAATTCAGTGTCAGGTTCTGCCTTTTCTCAGCACATCCCCTTCCTGGAATGGCTTCCCATCAGCACGGCAAAGGCAAGGTGGCAATTTGTTTTTCTTCCTGAAGTGCATTGAGCAAAAAGGGCAGGACAGAGGAGGCTGAGACTTTCACAGACATGAACCCCGTAATGCTGAGTTCGAGCAAAGGCGCAGCAATTTCAAACCATCCCTGGCACATACCCCCACACGCGAGGTACCCAAGTGTGATTGCAGCTTTAACGTAGAAGTAGCGAGTTTCAGTCTGTTGTACCAAAAATACAACACCTTGCCAAGTTACAAAGGCAGATTTTCTCATACTCTGCAGTAGACAACCGTGTTACCCAATAATAATGCCTTCATCTTTTGATGGTGCTCTTGGAAGTGGAAAAGGAGCTCTAGGAAGTGGAAAAGGAGCTCTTTTCCCACCTTGCTCTGTTCTGCCTCTGCTTCCAATAAACACAAGTGCCTGCAGCTGGAAAACTCAATGCTAAAGTGCCCGGGTTTCTCTAAGGGAGACCTCAGAGAAGCACTGCTAGGGTTAACATCTTGTTTTGCCCAGGCACATACAAGTGTATTGCAGAAGGCACTATGCAAATAGTGTTCACAGAGTTTATAATTTCCTGTTGGAACAGCAAAGAAAAGAAGGTCATTGATTTAAACCAGAGAATACAAATGATTTCCTGCCCACAAAGCTGCCAAATGCTTGGAGTTATTGATTTTTTTTTTTTTCTTTCCCTCCCTGCTGCTAACCAAACACTTCTAGTCCTGTCATGGGCATCATCAGCTTATTGACTAAGTAAACATAACCCATTAAGCTGAACATTTTAAAAAATAATAGAAAATTACAGTGGCTGTAGTTAAAAAAATAAATAAATAAAGAGGAGAGGAAAAACAGTTCCTGAAGTTAATTAACTTTTATATAGATTTCAAGTTTCTGGAATTTAGCTTTGTATCCAAAAGAGAGAGAAAGGAATTAATTGAAAGAAGACTGGGGGGAGGGGGAGAGGGGTAAGCCCTTTCCTAAAGAAGCCAAAAAAGGGGAGGGTGCAGGGCGTGGTGGGTACTTCAAATTTTAAGACTGCCAGGAAAAAGAAAAAAAATTATTGCAAAATTGAGATTGAAAGAGTAAAAAAGGTGTGGCAGCAGCATGGTAAAGGCATGGTTGTTTTTTTTTTTTATAATTTATTTATTTATTTACTTATTAGCAGCAGGAGATCTGTGCTGTTGTCTGAATATTTTTTTTTTTTCCCCAAGCCAGAGCTGAGCACAGCTGATGCCTGGCCTTGGAGCACGTCAGTCTGAAGATAGCACGTACGGTATTAATAAATGTAGAACAATACTTGCTGTCAAGTTGGTTACAAGGCAGTAGTTCACTGAAGGGGGCCTGACAATGTCAAAAAGCATTAGACCAGAGCCAGCAAATGCTTTATACGCTACAGCTGAACCCAAAAGATGAATTGATGCCCTGGATCTGACTTTAAGGCATCTGTCTGCTCTGGAGAGCGTGTGTTCGTCTGAAGGAGCAGGGAAACGAGTTGCTTTTCTCTTCTCCTCCTCCAACCATCTGCCTGCACAGGGAAGGCAAGGAGCAAGAGGCGAGAAAACGGATCGTAAATAGACAGGGATGTCTCCTTGCAAACAGAATAACCTCAAAAAAGCAGGAGGGCAGGCTCAGGAGGGGTGTCTAGAGGCAGCTCTGAAGGGTGAGGAGACAGCTCTAGGCTGGGCCACCACAGAGAAGGCTGGCTGTCCCCTGGGACAGGTTGCCTTTCCCTGTTGCAGGTGCCTTTCCCTGGCCAAGAGCCTGGCTGGTCCTTCGGTGTGAGAGCGGAGCCGGTCGGAAGAGACACCGGGAGGGACTAAGTAAACACACAGATTGCAAAGTGGTGAAAAATCAGGGTATCAGCCTTCTGCAGCGACTGGGAAGAAGGTGTGACCATTTCCTCCACCCCCTCACCCTCATGCCTGTCGACTGAAGAAGACTATTAAGGCAGGTAGTCATAGATTATTAATGGCCTGTTAACAGCTGCTTTTAATTTTCTAATAAGTGCCAACGATGGCTGCTGTAATTATTCTGCTGGTCCTACAACACGCCCTGTGCCAGGCTTTTTTTTTTTTCGTGGCATTGTGCGTGTGTACTGCACACAGGCCATTCCATACCTAAAGTAAAATCACCTCTTTGGCTGCCAGAGCATTTTGCAGCCATGAAATGTCGCTATCTTCCAGCCGGGAAGTGTTTAGTCACTTATTTTCACACATGTGAACAGAAACACCCAATGTTGATGGTTGTAGCCACAGCGATACAGTGAGTCAGTCCCTGAGCTCCTTGTGAAACCTGGGAGCACCATCTCCAGCGTCGCCTGGGCTGGTGTTGGATGGTCTGCAAAAGCCACAGATAAATTGGAAGTAACACCAAATAGAGGCTTTTTTTTTCCCTACCTAAGCAGAGGTCCCCGGGAGTAACACTGTATGAAAGAGGTGGTATCTCTTTATCACCCTCCCTGGCTCCCGCAAAGATAGGGGCCGAGTAGCATGGGATGAGAAAAGCAAACAAAATCAAACGGAAAAATGTGTGTGTTGTGGTTCGAAGGCAAAGTCTTTCCTCTGCAGCCCTCAACTGGAGAAGTCTGTGGGCATGGCTCCCTGCCAGCGTCATTAGCAGCAGTGATTCCCTTGATGACTGCTCCTGTTCCATTTTCTGATGGATCACAGCACACTTAATGCGTCCCGTGTATCCCACGTTTGTCAAATTTCATTGTATTTAGTGCCTGGTAACCTAGAGTTTAATCAACAAACCCCACAAACACGTATTTGGAGATTACGGTAGCAATAAGTTTATAAGAAAATAGGGGATGTTGTTAGCAGCCCTGTTTGAAAGCTACTAGGGAGGGTGCATCCTGAAAAATACCATAAAGCAGCCTAATTTTCAAAGATCCCAGCACTCTTAGGAAACAATGACCCTCTAAAAGTATTGCCTGATGAACACACATAGAGCAACTAACATTTTGAAAAATCTCACCCATCAACACTAAACAAAAGTGTTGCTTGTGCTTTTCTCTAGCTCTTGGGCTGTCATACCTCCCTGTGCTCTAGCTTCATAGGAAAAGCTTGTCCCCATATCCCTAATTTTCAAGGTTTTTTGTAGAAAACAACCCTGGAGTTGTTCTGAACCGGTATGTTTTAGCCTAAGAAAGGGGATGGTCCATGCCCAGGTCTCTGGAGACCAAGTACCTGACCTGGCACAGGCTTCCTGTGAAGTTACTCTGTATTTTTCTGCCACAGCTCTGCAAAATGGAAAAAAAAATCCCTGCCTATAGAGCTATAGAAAAACCTAAGATTTAGGTAATAAAATAGAGGCATCGTTTAAAGCATTAAACAGAGATATTTTTTTTCCTCCCAGATCTTTTCCCACAGATGTTCAGAGGAGGAAAATATGGATTGCAGTCAGCTGTTCTCTGAAATTCCTCTTGCCCTGACTCATTTATTGGAAGAGCAGCTGATTCACATCCAACTGTCTTGTGAGCATCCAGCATATCTTTTCCTTTTTTCCGAGGGTGGATGGATAAATTGGTAGCTGCTACTCAGATCAAGTTAAAGGTCTGACTCCAGATGCTGCACATGCAAACGGCGTGGCGGGTTCCACCACTTCCTTCGCCCTTTTGCTCTCTCCATCTCCATCTCACACAGCTCTGTGCCCAAATTAACGAGCTGGATCTGTCTGAATGAAAACCTTCAAGTATTATGGGAGCTTCTTTTCTTTTTTAAATGGTTCCCATCATAACTTTTCACCCCCTCTTTTTGTCTTTCTGAGAATAGACTGTTTCTAGGTCAGCATCCCCCTTGGTCTTGTGCTGGTTTTGGTGTTCGATGCTTATTAAAAAGTCACGAGTCTTGGAGGTTATTTTTTCCCCAGATCTTAATTTGTGTTAACAGATTTAGCTGATACTGAACCAGTTCTGCTCATATGGGCAAGCACCAACTTCTGGAAGCGATCCAGGTGTCCAAGATGTTCAAAAGTAATTAGTTTTCCTCAAAGCCTTAGGCTTTAAGTGTCGATCTGATGTATTTCAAAGGGACTTGACTTTCAGAAGAAGGGTAGGGTCAGCATTTTCTGAAGGAGGGGCCCTTCTGGGGAGGGTGTAAAGATGGGCGCTTGAAATAAACTTACCACATCTGAGAATCTGGGGGGGATTCAGGGTAGCATTTTATTTATTTCTGGTTTCTAGTAGGACGTATGAATAACAGCAAGGTGTTTGTGAAGTGCCAGAAAGTATGTGCTGCTGTAATGCTATATAATAAAAGGCATTATATCAGCAAGATGGTTGGCCTTAGGGCCGCAAACCTTCCCCTCTCCGCTGATATTTTTAAAGGCTTTGTAAATCAGGCTCCGTGCTGATCACAGCAGAGCAGATCACATCTTTTACCCCCTCATTTCCGGAAGCAGACCCATTACGAGGGAACAAGCATCATATGATTTACACTGTGTTCCTGCCTTAAACATTTTTTCCCTGTGACCGCCTCCTCCGGCATTCAATTCCTTTAGGTCACTGTCTGCTGAGTGCCTATTTAATGCATGCACATGGGTCGTATTATTGAAGTTAGCAAGACTACAGACAGGCATAAGCCTTATCAGGATGGGAGTTAGAGACTGTGAACTTCCAGGCAGGTACTAATTTTTAACAGAGCCACATACAGTTCCTAGCCCCATGACGTCTGCAGTACTTCTGCGAACTTTTGTGACCATTTTCTTTTCTCTTTACAAGGTACAAACCATGACCTGTTAGCCAAGAAGGTTATTACAGACTCTTTCACTGAATTTCACTGAATTTGTAGAGTTGGAAGGGACCATAGAGATCATCTAGTCCAACTCCCCTGCTAAAGCAGGATTGCCTAGAGCTAGAGCATGTTACTCAGGAGCATCCAGGCAGGTCTTGAAAATCTCCAAAGAAGGGGACTCCACACCCTCCCTGGGCAGCCTCTTCCAGGGCTCTGCCACCCTCACTGTGAAGAAGTTTTTCCTCATATTTGAGTGGAACCTCTTAGGTTCCAACTTGTGCCTGTTGCCCCTCATCCTGTCACTGGGAACCACTGAAGAGTCTGGTTCCCTCCTCCTTCAGCCCACCCTTGAGATACTTGTCAGCATTCATAAGGTCTCCCCTCAGCTCCAATCCTTGAATCATCTTTGTAGCCCTATGCTGGACTCTTTCCAGTAGTTCCCTGTCCCTCTTGAACTGGGGAGCCCAGAACTGGACGCAGGATTCCAGTTGTGGCCTCCCCAGTGCAGAGTAGAGGGGGAGAATGACCTCCCTTGACCTGCTGGCCACACTCTTCCCTATGCAGCCCAGGATTCCCTTGGCCTTCCTGGCCACAAGAGCACACTGCTTGCTCATTGTCATTTTGCTGTCCACCAGGACCCCTAGATCTTTCTCTTCAGAAGTTGTCTCCAGCAGGTCCACCCCTAACCTGTATTGGTGCCTGACATTCTTCTTCCCCAGGTGCAGGACCCTACGCTTTTCCCTGTTGAACCTCATGAGGTTCTTTGTGTCTCTCGATGTTTTTTCCCCTCCCATCTCAGGATTTAGTAAGTTGACTTAAAGCTAGATAGGTAGTTGGTTTTGGCCCGGAGAACTTGTCGGTGCCTTCGGCGCAATTAATGTATCGGACGCAGAGAAATGGCCACAAACAGGCAAGAGAGCCAAGTAGTTACCACCGCGTAAAAAGCATTGCAAGCTCTTTGATCTTTCCACCAGAAATGGTTTGGTACTCTTCACTGATCACTTAACCGTGCAGGTTCAGCGAACCCATTCTAGGAAGCTATATACAGAAAAACACAGATACAGGGGCTTGATGGTCCACTCCGGCTGGGAGCAGAGTGCTGGTCCCTCTCATCCTGACAGCAGGAGACAGTCAAAGGACTATCTTTGCTGTTTCTTTATGGGATTCTTTTGTTTTAACGTGCCGACGTGGAAGCTGGGCTGCCAGGAGGGTGCATAGAGCAGTTCTTTTGAACCTCAGATTGCAGCGCCCGTGACCTCACCCCCGGCAGCAGGGGAGCCAAGAAGCTGTCCTGTGGTTCTCTCAGGTAAACCACTCGCTGCTAAAAAACCATAAACACCGCTCATCTTTTCTTCCTACACCTTAGATCCACCTTTTTGCATTTACCCTACTTTGGAATTCTTACTTTTAAATCCTTTGCAGTTCACCTCTAAAACGCAAAAGGGGGACGTTCGCATCTTTCTCCCCCCTCCGTGGTGTCCAATTACAGAAACATACAATTAGGGATGTTAGTGATGGATTATTAGGCATTAACCTGTAACACCGCGCTCCAATAACAGCAAAAATGGGTCACACGCCGTGGGTGTAATTATCCTGCTTCTCCAATAACACGTCCTCGTGGTGCCTCTTTTCTACCACATCCCTCCTGTTTCAGCCCAAAGCGCTGCACGAGCTGCAGGGCAGCTCCGGTTGTCTCAGAGGACCATCTAGAGGGGATGGTTGAAGCGGGTGGCTCATGAGCCTGGCCTTCAAAAAAGACTGAACAAACTGGGTTGTAGTCTTTGCGACTTGGGAGAAAAGCCAGAAAGGATGGAGGCACCCGGCTTCATCGCCTGCCATTGGGGAGACGGACTGCCTCCATTTCAGGGAGGGATGGCAGGAGAAAGCTCCTCAGACCAGGGGAAAGGTGTCTCCACCCTTTCTCTCTGCCTGGAACTAGGGTGGTGCAGGGTCTGCAGGGGAAGAGGGGGTGAAGAGGGTACAGGCGAGCCCACCGGATGAGGCTCGGCGGCTAAAGAGCTGGTGAGGAAGTCATCTGTGACCGCGGAGTACGTGAGATGCACAAAGAGCTATAAATACAGAGAAACACGCAAATGACAGCACCCAAGAGAGGAGAAAAAGGAAATTAACCTAAAATGTCTGTAGGCTTTGGACTGACTGAGCAAGCCACCTGCGTCGTACCTAGCGTGTGCCCCAGGAGAGGTGACACAACTGCAAGAATGAGGAGGTTGTGTAGAGCCCTTAATCGCTCTATTGACTACTTTCACTTTCCTTGTTAATTAGCTAGCAGCAAAGGCAGAAAATAAACTTAACGCGGTCTCCCGGGTTGTCAGTAAACGTCCTCATACATAGAGTTGTCCCTTCAAAGCACTTCGGCCAGGGTAAGTTATACATTTATAGGAGACCCTGGAAGGGACTGTTTCAAAGCTGGCTGAAAAGGTGGTTTTTTTACCTCCCTAAATGCCAAAAGATGCCTTTTTAGTGCATCTGGAGAAGAACCACCGAGGAGAAAAAAGAAAAAAAAAAAAAAGTATTACTCCTACTTTTGTGTGTTTTGGTTTGACTGTGGATTAAGCAAACTTCTGTCCTACAAGCTGCTGAGGTTTTGGTGAAGGCAGATCATACGTGCAAAGTCTTTAGTATTTCTGAACGTGCTGGCAGGGGGCACAACTGGTTGCTCTTGCTTCTCAGAAATGAGGTAAACAGAACGTTGAGACTATTTCCATAAAAAAAGGGGAAAAATAATATGCTGAAGTGATGATCCTGTTGAAACACTTCTGCTGTGTTGTCCTCTCTTCGGTGACGGTCCCGATGATGGAGGTATTTTGGAGACAGTGAGCATCAAGAAGTTGTCTTTAAAACGTTGTCCTGGCTTGTTATTAAGTATAGGAATTGGCTCACACCCAGATGCCTTTATGGATCTTACAAGATCAATGGATGGGTAGAAGACCAAGAATGTGAGATACAAGTGTGTGCTTGCACTTGCGTGTGGTTGGCCTGGTGTTACCTTCATCTCCTGTGACTTCCGTGACTACCTGGGTGTTTGCAGAAAAGCTGGACCTGAGGCTCACTCAAATCCCACCAGCCCAAGGGAGACTTTCGCTGCAGAAGGGTTAGGCAACAGTTACAGCCCTGAAATTAGACACCCAGGTCCATGTTGATAAGGTTTTGCCTATTGATAAGTTTTAATTTAATTGCAGTCTTTTACCACCCATACTTAGTGTGCCCTTCCAACACCTGAGGACTACGGTGGTTCAAAGTGGTTTAAAGGCCCCCAGCTGCTTGCGGTGGTGACCTGGCAGTATATTGTCTGGGCCAGGTGGGTTGTTGAGACTATTTCCATAAAAAAAGGGAAAAAATAATATGCTGAAGTGGTGGTGGCCTGGCAGTATATTGTCTGGGCCAGGTGGGTAGGCAGTGACCCAAAATGAGATAGCCAGCAGTGAGCACAGGGACTTTGCAGGGATCAACTTGCTCCTTGCTCATTTGGGAGCAATGTTGTTGTTAACTGTTTGGTCTGTGATAGCACCCAGAAGCTGGAGGTGCTGGTGGAACTCAGTAGTGCCTGGAGGAGGAAGAAGAGACAGAGGAGGAAGTGCCTGCCCCAAAGAACCTGCAGCCCCAGCTCTTACTCGGGTCTGAGGCAAATAAAATGAATGTTTGTGGCTTGCTGAAAATGCCCTTGGCCTCACCTCTATCTCCCTTTGGTGAAGGTGCCTGAGACCCACCTCTGCCACGTGAATTTCAGAAACCAAACCAGAAGATGCAAATTTGCTGAAAGAAGAAAGAATCTCTTAAGTCCATCTTATTTTTAGAAGATCCTCTGCGGAGAAAACAAAGTCTAATTAAAACCAGACTTTATTGTTGCAGTAACCCACCATTTCACATGTGACCCTGGGAGTCTTCCACCTCTCTGGGTTCGTTAAATCTTGTTGTTAACTGCCCGAGTCCTGCCTAGTTTCAAAAAACAAGTTTGAATACCTCCTTCTACCCCCGTATCTTACTATTTTCAAGGCACAAAATGAACATCACCCTTATGGGGAAGCCCTGCTCTTTAATATGTGCTGGTGGAACTCAGTAGTGCTTGGAGGAGGAAGAAGAGACAGAGGAGGAAGTGCCTGCCCCAAAGAACCTGCAGCCCCAGCTCTTACTCGGGTCTGAGGCAAATAAAATGAATGTTTGTGGCTTGCTGAAAATGCCCTTGGCCTCACCTCTATCTCCCTTTGGTGAAGGTGCCTGAGACCCACCTCTGCCACGTGAATTTCAGAAACCAAACCAGAAGATGCAAATTTGCTGAAAGAAGAAAGAATCTCTTAAGTCCATCTTATTTTTAGAAGATCCTCTGCGGAGAAAACAAAGTCTAATTAAAACCAGACTTTATTGTTGCAGTAACCCACCATTTCACATGTGACCCTGGGAGTCTTCCACCTCTCTGGGTTCGTTAAATCTTGTTGTTAACTGCCCGAGTCCTGCCTAGTTTCAAAAAACAAGTTTGAATACCTCCTTCTACCCCCGCGCTCATTTGGGAGCAATGTTGTTGTTAACTGTTTGGTCTGTGATAGCACCCAGAAGCTGGAGGTGCTGGTGGAACTCAGTAGTGCTTGGAGGAGGAAGAAGAGACAGAGGAGGAAGTGCCTGCCCCAAAGAACCTGCAGCCCCAGCTCTTACTCGGGTCTGAGGCAAATAAAATGAATGTTTGTGGCTTGCTGAAAATGCCCTTGGCCTCACCTCTATCTCCCTTTGGTGAAGGTGCCTGAGACCCACCTCTGCCACGTGAATTTCAGAAACCAAACCAGAAGATGCAAATTTGCTGAAAGAAGAAAGAATCTCTTAAGTCCATCTTATTTTTAGAAGATCCTCTGCGGAGAAAACAAAGTCTAATTAAAAACAGACTTTATTGTTGCAGTAACCCACCATTTCACATGTGACCCTGGGAGTCTTCCACCTCTCTGGGTTCGTTAAATCTTGTTGTTAACTGCCCGAGTCCTGCCTAGTTTCAAAAAACAAGTTTGAATACCTCCTTCTACCCCCGTATCTTACTATTTTCAAGGCACAAAATGAACATCACCCTTATGGGGAAGCCCTGCTCTTTAATATTTATTTTTAGAGAACGCTACTTATAATGATTTAATGCCTTTTTCCTTTTGGTAACTGTAAGCTGAGTGTTTTTGTGTGTGCTAATCTCCACTTAATCTTTCTTACCGCTGCAAATAGCACGGGGGAAAAGATGTTTTTGAAGAACAGCGTGGCTTGGAAATCGTGCTCTTTTTTTTTTTTTTTTTTTTTTTTTTTTTAATTACCAGCCGTGAAGAAATCTGTTTTTCCACCAATTGACTTGCATACTTTTTAGTGGTATAACAGGTTCTGAGGGGAGATCTCCACCACAGATAGCAACGTGAACTTCCCTCCTTAGGAGACAACTGCACGTTGTATCTATAAGATTCTCCTGAGCACGTTGTCTTACAGTTACTCCCTTTGTGGCGAATGAAGTCCAGGGGGTTTGGTCCTTCCCTTCCATAACCTCTGTGCTTTTCAGAAAGGCTGGGGACAGGAGGAATGCCTCTGGGCATGTCTCTGCTTCCCTTCCCTAGCCAGCCCCCTCCATGGCTCTTCAGCAGAGCAGCAGATGGGAGCAGCAAACACGGTTGGCTGGAGGGCAGAAATCCTAGCCACAGAGTCCTCGTTTTGGTCTTCCACAAACTGACACCATTAGTATCTCCCATGGCATCCATTCAGAAGTCATCAGGAGCTGCGTGCCGAGGGAGGCTGAAGGATTTGGATGCAACATCCAGGCATTTGTGCCTCAAGGGGCCACGATGGCTGGAAAGGGGAGCAGCAGCCCCCCTTGTGAAGGATGCACGGGGCTCCAAGGACACCTCAGCCCTGGCTTTTGGAAGCTAACAGGGAATCGTGGGATCAAAGAGAAGGTTTGCAAGGTTTTGAGAGGCTTGTTAAAACGTGTAGCTCTGAACCTCTTCCTGCAGTGTGCTGTCATAGAACTGGCTTGGGAAAACAGCTGCCAAACGAGCAGAAGGAGAGTGTCAAGGGCAAGCCTGGGGATGGGGTGGTCCAGCTCATGGGCTTCCCACTCCAACCAAAAGTAAACCATGGAGATACAGAACCATAGAATGGTTAGAGTTGAAAGGGACCTTAAAGATCATGGAGTTCCAACCCCCCTGCCCTGGGCAGGGACACCTCCCACCAGATCAGGTTGCTCCAAGCCCCATCCAGCCTGGCCTTGAACACTTCCCACCTGGGACATCCACAGCTTCTCTGGGCAACCTGTTCCAACGCCTCAACACCCTCACAGTGAAGAAACTCTTTCTAATTTCTAATCTAAATTTTCCCTAAACATCCTCCCTGTACCAATGAGGACTTCTGCAGAGCTGGTGCAGGATGGTGCATGATGCACCTCAGCCCCCTACATCCCTGCCTCACCGGGACCCACAACTGGCCACAGACAGGGGCAGCGCATCAGGAGCAGCCAGGAGGGCTGCCGTGGGGCAGCAGCTCTTGCTGGCATCACCACTTCTCAGCTGCCAGGCTCCACCTTGCCAGATGGCACCACCTGGGGCCACCGACCTGCTGCGAGCAGAGGTGGCTACCAGGGCACACGTGACCCATCAGCATGGAGCTCCTCTTGCTTCCCATCCCCCTCGCTTGGCTGCGAGCAGACCGTGAGACCTGACAAACCTCAAACCCGCCGAGAGCAAGTTTGCAGAGCCTCTGATTTCCGCCCGGGAGGTCCCCCAAGCCTCGGTCTAAACCTCCTCCTTGGTGCAAGACCTCCACATCTTCCTGCTTCTACCCAGCACACCGTCAGCAGCACCCCCAGCCCCCAGACATCAGCCTTCAACTACCCTGAATTTCATCACAGAAAGCAAATTTTGCCTGGCCACAACCTTGAAAGGGACAAAAACAAATGCCACGGGTCACAGCCTGTTAGATCTGATCCGCTCTCCAGATTTACCACCTTTTGTTTGTTTGTTTTCCCCTCCCCTTTTTATGTGGTGGTGGTGTCAGATCCTTCTCCCGGCCAGACAGATCTTACGGAAAAAAACTCTTGTTATTCATCAGATTTTGCAGTTTGAGGGGGTGGGAAATGATGCTACAAAGTGCAGCTTGAGGAGGGCTGGGGGGAAGAGGAAGCCGTGGCTGTCCTTGTGCAACGACTGCCAGCTCTTTCTCTGTGAAAACAGGCTCGTGCTTCCTCTGCTGCGGCTTCTCACGCCGCTCGAGCTCCCCGGGGGGAGGCAAAGAAGAAAAGTCATCAGAGAAACAGATCAGGAGGGAGAGAGATGATGACTGACCCTACCAACGGCACCGTTTGGGGATTTTGGGGGGCATAAAATAGACCTCAGACCCATGTGCTGCTCTGGGTTGCCACCATTACTAGCCATCCATAAATCTGAAGTAAAGTAAACAGCCTTAAAGTAAATTAAAGTAAAGTAAGAGCTCTTAAAATGGAGGGAACTAGTTAACAAGGAAGGCCTTTGAGTAAGGGGTAGGATGCGTTACGAGAAAGTCTTATGAGGAGAGGCTGAGGGAGCTGGAGGTGCTCAGTCTGAAGAAGAGGAGGCTGAGGGGAGACCTTCTCACCCTCTATAACTACCTGAAGGTGGGTGTAGAGAAGTGGGGGGTCGGTCTGGTCTCCCAAGTCCCAGGAGATAGGACAAGGGGAAATGGCCTCAAGTTGCACCAGGGGAGGTTTAGATTGGAGATCAGGAAACATTTCTTCACCGAAAGGGTTATCCAGCATTGGAATGGGCTGCCCAGGGAAGTGGTTGAGGCACCATCCCTGGAGGTGTTCAAAAGACGGGGTTGACATGGTCCTCAGGAATATGGTTTAGGAATTTTTATTTCCTATTTCTTTTTTTTTTTTAAGGTCCCTTCCAACCTAGACAATTCTATGGTGGAACACTAGTGCCAGCAGGGTGGTAGATGAAAGTTGTACCTGGGTGGTGGTCACGGTTTCCCTTGGGCTAGAGGACGCAAGGGATGGCGTATGGGCATGTCAGCAGACCTGTGAGCAGAGGGAGGCCACCCGTGTCACCCTGACCCTGCCACCACGGGAAGGAGTCCTGACATTAGCCTCTCCACCCTCTCTGAGCTGCGGCTGCAATACCTGACCACGGCACACCTGAGGGATGCTAGAGGTGGTTTTCACAACAGGGCTCAGACGGCCTTGCCCGGGTGACATCTCTCTAACTGGTTTGGTTTATTAGCCAGCTCTCACCGAGCGTAACACTCCAGTCACACCGTGGCAGGAGCAGGGCAGTGATGGTGCCTCTGTCCTGGGCACTGGTGAGGCCTCACCTCGAGGGCTGTGCCCAGTCCTGGGCCCCTCACTACAAGAAGGACGTTTTGCTGCTGGAGCGTGTCCAGAGGAGAGCCACCAAGCTGGGGAGGGGTTATTCCTCTCCAGGGGCACTTGCTTTTATTGAATTTCATCAGGTTCCTCTCTGCCCATCTCTCCAGCCTGCCCATGTCTCGCTGGATGGTGGCACAGAAGTGTTTCTCAGAGGTGTTTCTTATTCCGCTGGGTCATTCATTCTCATGCCAAAATTGTGACTCATTAAAAGGCCAAGCTTGGGTTTGGGGGGGGCAGGGGGGAATCGCAGGAAGGAAGAAAAATAGCTTCTGTAAGAGCCTTCCTGTTTATCCACGGCTTGGGAAGAAAAACCCCAACAGAACAGAAAATACACACACCCCCCCTCCCAGCTCCATTATCTTTGCTGGCACAGCATGGGCTCCTTGGCTCTTGTCCCTCACCACCCCAGGCCAAATCCAGCCCCACGGGCCACCCCCTTCACTTTAGAGGAGTTTACTCAAGAGGGGGAACCCGGCCCCCGGAGCCTGAATGCCCCCAGTGTGTGTGGGCACCATCAGCCCCCCCGTGACAGCACACCCCAGGCCCTGGCCCTCAGCCACCCCGGGGAAGGTCATTTTCTTCCTCGGCAATTAGCAAAGTGGTGGCATCGCTTAAAAAAAAAAAAAAAAAAAAAAACCAAAAAAAAAAAAAAAAAGAAAGTTGAATAAACACATTCAACCCCAGCGGGTCCCCTCTTCGCTGTGTTCTCACCACCCTTTCCCTTCTTGCATTCGGGTCTGGGTGGAAAGGGCTTTTAGGAAAGAAGGGTTATTTTAGGAAATGACCCTTTAGCTTTCTTCTTCTACAACAACTGGTGAGGCCACACCTGGAGTATTGTGTCCAGTTTTGGGCGCCTCAATCCAAGAGAGATCTGGAGGTGCTGGAGCGGGTGCAGAGGAGGGCAACGAAGCTGGTGAAGGGCCTGGGAGACAAATCATATGAAGAGCGGCTGAAGGAGCTGGGACTGTTTAGTATGAGGAAGAGGAGGCTGAGGGGAGACCTCATCACTCTCTACAACTACTTGAAAGGACACTACTGTAGAGAGTTTGGTGCTGGTCTCTTCTCACAGGTAATTCATGACAGAACGAGAGGGAATGGCTTCAAGCTGCAACAGGGTAGGTTTAGATTGAACATTAGGAAGGAATTTTTCACCGAAAGAGTGGTCGGGCATTGGAACAGGCTGCCCAGGGAGGGGGTTGAGTCACCATCCCTGGATGTGTTTAAGGGACATTTAGATGTGGTGTTGGGGGATGTGGTGTAGGGGAGGACTTTGTAGAGTAGGGTAGATGGTTGGACTTGATGATCCCAAGGGTCTCTTCCAACCCAGACCATTCTATGTTTCTATGATTCTATGAAATGTCTTCCCTTTTTTTTTTTCTTTTCAGGGAGGAGAAATGCCAGCTTCTCTAAGGAAACTGCAGCAAATGGCCCTTTTCATGGGACTGTTCAGCGGCGGGGGATGCATCGTGATGTATGATCTGATGCAAAGTAAGCCTCGGCGTCGCGAGCCACCTGATTTCTCCCCCTTTTCATTTGCTTTTGTGCAGTGGGGGGAAATAGCAGCGTGCGAGAGGCGAGGAGCAGATAAAGTGAAGGGGAAGAAGCGTGGCCAAGCCTCTGGGTTTGCTCAGCCCCAGGGCTGCTGCTCTCCCCGGCGGCACTGAAGGGATTTCCAGGGGTGGATGTTGTTCAGGGACCAGGCTGCTGTGGCCAGGAGAAAGGCTGGTTCCTGCGGGGTTTGCTCAGGGTGGGCACAAAGGGAAAGCTTAGGCAGTGCTGCAGGTTTCGTTTCTAACTGAGATGGGCAGGAAGAGAAGACCGTCTACGCAAAGATATTAAAAGCCTCACGGTGGTTTTATCTGTAAATCTCTCTGTGGTGCTGGCCCTCAAACACAACACACCTGGGAAGTGCTAAGACATCATTGGTTTCTCCTGAAGGGCAGATAAGAGCACTCAGCATTGCTAAGACCAGGGCAAGGAGAGAAACACTAGATACTGCCATTGCTGTTGACAGACAGCTCTAGTCGCTACGTGTCTTTGGCCAAGAATCCCAATTATTAGGTCCAAAGAATTGATTTTTTTCTTTTTTTTAAACTTTTCTAAAATTGTTTCTAGGTATTTAGCATCAGACCAGAAACAGGCTTTGCCTATCTCTGGAGGGGTGCCCCTCAGCCCTATGCCTCTCCCTCGCTGGTCCTGTCAGATGATACTGCTTTTCACCTACCCTTATATCAGAGGATGCTGCCAGAAAAAAAAAGGTGCAGCCAAGCCTGTTCCTCAAGCCCTCAGATAAAGCTCTGAAACCTCGCCTTCATTTTACACATATTAATAACAAATCAGACAAGACTGGAAAGCAGGCTTTAATTTTAGGCAGCTCATGCCCTCAAGCTCTGGAGTACATGACAGATATATGAGCCTCTTACGCTTTAAAATATTGAATCTGGCTTTAAAAAGGACATTAGCATTTTTTTAATTTTCAGCTTCAGCATTGTTATCTAGAAATCTCTAGGGAGGAAAAAATAAAAAAAGAAGTCACCTCTGTGCTATACAGAAAGTCAAAGGGCTCATTCCCCACATCACTTAAGTATGCGATCAAGTGGCACAACGCAATGGCTACTTCTTGCCCTGCTGCAATACTGGTGGCCACCGGGTAGGTGTCTTGATAACTTGGTGACAAGCCAACCAGGCTGTTGAAAGGACACTTTCTGCTGCAGAGTGTGTCCTTCTGCAGCCTCCAACAGACAGGGGAGCCACACTGGGACCCTTCCTCCCTTGGCCCACCCCTGGGCTTGTCCCAGTCCCTTCTTCTATCCCCCTGCATGGAACTGGCCCATACTGGGAGCTGTGAGGAGCAAGTGGCTTCCATTAGCGGTGGGAGCAGGGGGAGAGGGGTGCTTCCCTCCCCTTCCTTCAGGCTGAAGTTTGCATATGCATGGTCTCTGAAAGCTTGTACAAACACTCAGGTAATCCTATTTCTACTCCTCACCTCCACACCCTCCTCGTGGGAGCAGCCTCCCCAGCCAACCCCACCGTCCTTTCACCTCTCCTGCTGAAAACACGTGGACAAATGGATTAGTTGGGCATTTTATGTCCAATACATGAGATGCTAACAAGGAGCAGCTGAGGTGGAGCACCAGGAAACTTGAACCCCTTTCCCCTCCAAGCTGGGGAATGAGCACAACACACTTTTAACGTGGTCTGGGTGGCTGCTTGCCATGATCTGTAGGCACTAAGGGGCTGGTGTGCTGCAGCCTTCTTTGCTGGAGCCCCTTAGGATGCCCCAAGGGGCTGGGGAGAACCAGCGCAGGCTGCAGCCTGGCAAAGCTGTTTCTATGCCCACTGGATGCTGCCTGCTCACAGGGGATGCCTCTAATTAGGGAAAAGGGGCAGCATCCTTCTGCCAAGAGTAATACCGACAGGCAGGTGACCAGGAAACAAACCTTACACCTTGTTCTAAACTCCTTGGAAGATGAGAGTGAAGTTGCCAGAGAGGAATTTTCACACATCCACACTCTTAGCTGAACTCCGCCCTTCTTGATGTCAAGAAGCCAAGTTCAGCTGGCACGAAGCACAACTGGAAATCTCAGCAGGCAAGCCTTAAAACTGTTTGTGAGCAAGTCTGTGCCTCCATAAGGAGGGTCGGCACATTTCCAGCCTCACAGCTTTGCACTGTGGGGTGGTCACCAACGGACAGCGTTTCCCAGCTATACCCAGTGAGCAGACATTGATAAATAGCAATTCTACTGCAATGGTCCTCCCTGTGCCAACACCACCACAGCATCCAGTCTGCTGTGCTAGTGATGCTGCTCCACCATTAACTCTGACAGCACTTCCAATATCTGGAGGGAGCTACAGGAGAGCTGGGGAGGGACTCTTGGTCAGGGAGTGGAGTGACAGGACAAGGGGTAGTGGTTTTAAAGTGGAAGAGGGGAGATTTAGATGAGACATTAAGAAGAAATTCTTTGCTGTGAGGGTGGTGAGACACTGGAACAGGTTGCCCAGAGAAGCTGTGGCTGCCCCATCCCTGGAGGGGTTCAAGGCCAGGCTGGATGGGGCTTGGAGCAACCTGGTCTGGTGGGAGGTGTCCCTGCCCAGGGCAGGGGGGTTGGAACTGGATGATCTTTAAGGTCCCTTCCAACTCTAACCATTCTATGATTCTTTGTGCCTCCTTTTTAATGCATCCATCAGTAGAGCCGCAGCCCCCAGGCTGCCACCTGAAAGGCTGGATAACACCCCAGCAAGAGATCAACCCCCAGCAATGATTCTAAGAGTTTCTCAGCAGCAGCTGCTCTGGTCTCACACCAACGTCTGCAAAATATTCTCCATGCTTAAAAGTATATATATTTTTTTTTTTTTTAAAAGGAGGTACAGAAAAAGTTGAATTACATTCAGGACATTTTTAGATATTCATCCTTAGGCTTTTTTTATCTCCTCCCCACCCCCTTTTTTTTTTCCCCATCCCTTGTAGATGATGTACAAGTGTATGGAGAGCAGAAGACCCAGCCATCAGCTGAGCTGTGTATCTCCTTGGAACGGGCTGCATTCAGAGCCCTCTTCACTTCAATCAGCTGAATAACATCACAGCTCAGCACTGCTGGAAGCACTGGTGGAAGGGTGCCTTTCCACCAAATTCAGCCAAATTTCTCCTAGTGAACAGTTTCAGAGTGTTTGTCAGGGAGGGTACGGTAGCCTGGAGAAGTGTCTTTATTATTTTTTCCTCTTTTATCACTTGTGTTTTGATTTCAAGCGCACAGTCTCCTCACTGCCCTTTTTCTCTCACCCAGAGAGTTTTGCCAGGACACAGTACTATCAGCAGGCTTTGGAGCAACTGAACAGCAACCCCAACGCCCTGGAGGCCCTGGGTGCCCCCCCTCTTAAGGTCCACAACATCCGCCTGACGGATGGGAGCAACCGTGTGGACACGGAAAGAGCACAGGTAACTCCAGGAAGGTGGTGTCACAGGTGGGCTTCCCGAGGCACTGGGTGACAAGAGATCAGCTAGGGGATTTTCAGTAAATCACAAGTGGCCTGGGGGCACTGGAAGTCGATTTGGAAGAGGAATAGATTTCCAGAGCATAAATCTGTGCTCAGATGTGAGGGACTAGGAACAGCAAGAGCGGCAGCTTCATGTTGTGCTACATCACAGAATGCCAAGGTACCTCCCAAGCCAGTGGATCCCCTTCCTGCTAGTGTAAGCCATAAAATCGTTTCCAGAAACATCCCTCTTCTCCCTGAATACGTCTCATGCTAGTCACAGAATCACAGAATGCTATGGGGTTGGAAGAGACCCCTGGAGATCATCTACTCCAAACCCCCTGCCAAAGCAGGGCCACCCAGAGCAGGTCCCACAGGAACGTGTCCAGGTGGGGTTTGAATGTCTCCAGAGAAGGAGACTCCACCACCTCTCTGGGCAGCTTGTTCCAGTGCTCCACCAGTCTCACAGGAAATAAGTTCCTCCTCATGTTTAGGTGGAACTTCTTATACTCAAGGTTGTGCCCATTTCCTCTTGTCCTGTCCCTGGGCACCACTGAGAAAAGACTGGCCCCATCCTCCTGACACCCACCCTTGAAGTATTTGTAGGCATTGATTAGATCCCCCCTCAGCCTTCTCTTCTCCAGACTGAAGAGACCCAAGTCCTTCAGCCTTTCCTCATCAGAGAGATGCTCCAGGCCCCTCATCATCTCTGTAGCCCTCTGCTGTCCCCTCTCCAGCAGTTCCCTGTCCTGGAACTGGGGAGCCCAGAACTGGACCCAGTGCTCCAGACTGGCCAGCAGGTCAACCCCCACTCTTTAAATTTTTATTCAGAACCGATATTTATGGCTGTGGTACAGCACAACTGGTGTGGGCTTTGAAAGCACCCGTAAGCCTGTCCCACAGAGGAGGGCTGAATCCCAGGGTTACTGAGTGGCTGGGGAATGCTGCACAGGGTGCTGAGGTGTTGCACAAGGCTGCCTTGCATCAGCCCAGGGTTGTGTTTGCAAGGTTTGCCTCACCCCAAGACCACTTCCACTCTGGGGTGCTGCCTGAAGAGGACTTTCCCTCAGTACTTTTACCCCTCAATCCAGGCTGCTTAACCCCTGCTGTTGCTGGCGACGCAAAATGCCATAGTGACCTCTCTGGGCAACTCACTGAGGGATCTCATCACATTGGAATAATTTTTGACTGGTTTTGAGACCTCATTTTAAGACCTGGGGACCAAGCAAGGCAGTAAGGAGTGGGGCAGATAGGGCAGTGAAGGAGGGGGCCTGTCAAGGCAAGAAAAAACCCAGCCTTTAACCAATTCTTATAAAATTCCACTTTTCATCTCACTCCAGTCAGGCTTCACCCACGTGATACCCAGTAAGTTTCCCCAATTTGCCAGGTTTTAGATGTATCACCTTGTAGAATCTCTAAGGCCAGAAACGTGGGAAAAAGGCGCAACTGTGCTGATTGAAAAGAAGAAAAAGAACCTTTCCCACTGATGTTTTCCTGCCTCACCTTTGAAGAATGCTGGTTGCTCGGGTGACTCAGGGCCAAGACAAACCCTGCCTTCTGCCGACCTCACCCAGGACACAAACCACCAGCTTTCTCCTCCGCTTTTTCACGGAGCGTTCATGTTCTCATGAAATACACTAGTTATTCATCACTAATGGTTGTATCACAGATCAATTCACTGACTCCACAACACCCCCAGCTCCTGCCTGCTGGGCCAGTTGGAGAACCCCCAGCATCTTCCCTTTGTGATTGCGGTACCACCGGCAAACGCTACACTGGAAACAGTCCTTTTATTCAAAGGTTAGACTGAGTGTAATTAGCTGTGGTCGGTGCTGCAGCCCCTGGCTTTCTTTGTTAAACATCTGAGCAGTAGAATTTGTGACACCACAAAAAAATCCTCAAACATCTTATTGCCTGGATGCTATCTGTAAGAGGCCCTCAACCTAGGGGCTCCTTATGGTTATGGGAAGCTCTAGCACCGTGCAGGTCACCTCTGGATCACCACGCTCTCCGGTGAGGAGAGGTGTTTGCTCATAAATATTCCAGGGAGCGAGTGGTTTTCCCTGGGGGTTGCAGCTGTAACACAGTACATTCTTTCAGCAGAGAGAGATTAACGTGTGGCAGAGCAGGCATAGCCGTTTGAAAAGCTCAGTGAAACTCTGAAACACATCTAAAAAAAAAATATAAAGTAATATCAGGGTTTAAGTTAAGAGGGAGGTGTTGCATCTCGGACTTTAGAAGAAGTAAATTCAGATCACACTTCGCTGAATCTTTAATGTATTTTTATGTCTGCAGATAAAGTTACCGGTATCGGGAACGAAATCAGCGGGGTACCTCTATATTAACTCAGAGATGGACCATTCCCATCAACGGTGCGTATTGGGGGGCACACAGAGACCCAGGGAGAGATGTGGTAGGAGGAAAGAGCAGAGCAGGATATTTGCTTTAGTCATCGGTGTTGCTGAGGTCATGCACACAAAGGAAGAGGAAGTTCACGTCTGAAGGTCTTGTGAAAGGTTATTACCATCACGACGATAAAAATGTAAATTAGTTGAGAAATATATTGAATTCATCCCCATGAATACAAACAGGACAACGTGAGCCACTCATTTGTGTGAAATGCGTCCTAGAAACTCTAGCTCAGTATCTGTGCAAATACCATGAGCCAAAGTGAGGTATTGTCCCCTCCCACCCCTCCTTCCCAGGAAGGATCAAGGCCATCGAGCAGCAGTCCTACCTCTAGCTAGTCTTGCAGTAGGGGAATTATCTTACACGTTACATCAGAGCCTATCAAGGCAAGCTAAAGCCATCCAGGATGTTTTTTTTCCAGCTGGCCAATAAACACAGTCTTCATAGGATCATTCAGGTTGGAAAAAACTCTTGAGATCATCGAGTCCAACCATCAACCCTACTCTACAAAGTTCTCCCCTACACCATGTCCCCCAACACCACATCTAAATGACTCTTAAACTCATTCAGGGATGGGGACTCAGCCACCTCCCTGGGCAGCCTGTTCCAGTGTTTGACCACTCTTTCTCTGAAGAATTATTTCCTAATATCCAGTCTAAACCTACCCTGTTAGAATTGTTTCCTCATATCCAGTCTAAACCTACCCTGTTGGAGCTTGAAGCCATTCCCTCTTGATCTATCACTAATTACCCGGGAGGAGAGACCAGCACCAACCTCTCTACAATGTCCATTCAAGTAGTTGTAGAGAGACCAGTTAAAGGTGCTAGAACAGATATATTTTGGTAGAAGGATGCTCTGACTCCACATCCTAGAGTAGCAGCTTTACAGTTTGGTAATACCGAAGCCTGAAAGCCTCCCTTGTCAAGGGTAAACTGATTCCTAGAACTGAGCAAAGAATTACAACATGAACCTAAAGCCTGGCTTCCACAGCAAAAGAGGAAATTTCATTAGATGAAACCTCCCCTCCTGCACTCGTTCTCAGAGACCGTGAGGCACTTCTGTGAGCTCTATTTAGGAACCCAAAGCTACAACGTTTTTGCTCAGCTGCCCCCAGCCATATGGTAATGTTTTTCTTTTCATAATTAGATGAGCACGGCTGACTCTATTTCTCTTCCGAATAGCTATGGGAATCAAGGTGTAAAGCGATGGGAGGCACTTTGCTGGGGCTTGAGAGGCTCAGGGCCAGACCTGGCCTCCTCCCTAGTGACCCCAGGAGGTCCCCAGCCACCTTTCTTGCACACCTATGCTTCCCTGGGCTCCGGTGTCCTCACTCTTCCTCATCCCCTCCTTACGGATGGAGGTTCCCTCCTGTTTCACTGAGTTACTGTGAAGATTGCAAGATGCTAAGTTACAGCCCTAACTGAAGTGCATACACCTCTCTCGGAGTTTTGTTTTAAAGTGAGCCCTCCACCCGTTTCCATCAGCAATCTTAAGGGGAAAAAGAAATTTGCATCTTCTCTAAAAGGCTTTGTGACAGACAGATGGGTCAGACTGTACCGTCTTGGCTCACACATGGGTTTCTGGGCACAGCTCCGCTCGGGGCTAGGCAGGACATGGTGTCCTTGCACCCAGCTGAGGAACTAAGAGTTAAATGGCTTGTTCCCATCTGCTCCACAAAGAGGAGCTCCAGAAGTCCCCCCAAAAAACCCCAAACCTCTCAGTGGGCCATGCGGAGGAGACCCAGGAGGTGACCAGACCCGATACAGACAATAAGTGCTGATAAAATGGCATTGGGTGGAAAACTCTCTCTGCAAAAGCAGTTGAGGCTCCCAAGCCACTGGAATGCTTCTGTGTGAGCAGTCTGTCCATCAGGGGTTATTTATTTATGAAGTTATGAAGAATAAAAAAAGGAGGGGAACAGAAAAGAAGGGAAACTCAGGAGTACATGAGCTGGTTTGGACCTGGTTTGGAGCGTGGGCAGCACAGGGATGGGGAAGGCACCAGTCCTGCAAAGTGACACTTGCCAAGACCCCAGGCCACCCTGAGGGGACCGACCAGTTGCTCCTTCAAGAGTTTTTTTTCCTCTCAAGTGGGGCAGTTGCTCGTCCCAGCTCGGAGGGAGGAGTAGGGCTGGCGAGGGAAGACCCATCGCACAGAGGTTGCAGCAGCCTAATTAGCTAATTGTACGTACTCAGCACCGACTCCCAACAAAAGCAGAGCTGGGTGAGCGCCAGGAGCTTTTAGGAAAAAAAATATATATATATATAAAAAAATTCCTGTCTTAGTACCCTGAAATAATCACCCTTCCCAGCTGGAAAAGCGGCACGAGCGGACTCACAGGAATGGGTTTGGAGGAAGGAAAAGGCTCCCCCCTCAACAAAACCAGTTCCTCCCCCCTCCTTTCTCCCTTGAGTAACCATCTTCCTACCCCGTTGGGGTGTCGGCAGTCACACTGAGTGATCACACAGTGCTCAGAGCCCCCCGAGCCAGGGTCATTCCTTAGCAACACGGTCCGGGCTCAAAGGCCGGAGGGGAGCGGAGGAAGGAATGTGCCCGCGGGATGGAGAGGAAGAAAGGCACCGGGTCGGGGTGGGAGGGAGCAGGGGGGAGGAATGTCCTGTCTAAAAATAGCTGGCAGCATTTTATTTGGGTTACAACAAATAGGAACACGCATCCCAGACCTTGAAATGTGCTTCCAGAAGCTCACAAAGCAAGTTTTAAAACACTGGAGAGAGTTTTTAAGAGCAGCGAGTGCACGGAATGATTTGTTTTTTCCCCCCGTGGCAGCTGCTTCTGCACCAGCTTTGCTGCTATATTAAAAAGTGATCAAAACAAATTAAAAAAATCTCTTTTGTTTTGCATCAGCTGGTGCCTTCAGGATGTTACCTTGAAGCTGCGGGATGGCCAGAATATTCCAGTTTACCCCTCCCCGGTGGAAAGCGTCGGTGCACAAGAAGGTTAGAAATCAAAGGCAGCTGCTCCTCCCCCTCCCACTGAGCCCAAGGAGCCATTAATCGATCGCGTCCCGCTGCGTTTCTGAAGGTACACAGTTGTCACAAGTGACAATTTCACTTAAGTGGGTGCTCTCAGGACAATTTTGTCGCCCAAGATTGACCTCTGCATTGTCGTAATTCCTTCTTTCCTTTGCTGGTTTATTCATGTGTTCGGCAGAAGCCTAAAATAAATACCTTGCAAAAGACTCGCTGTTCCAGAGGAGTCATGTGTTACGCCCTGCGTGTGCTCCTGTTATGAATTTGGAATAAACAAAAAAACTGCCAGGAAACCGAGCTTTTCTACAATTACAGATTCAAGTCAGGATGGTTGCGCTGCTCTGCCATAGCTAGAAGACAAAGACAGCTCCTCGAAGCCATTCCCTCGCCGCTTGACAGAATCACAGCATGATACGCAGTTGGAAGGGACCTCTGGAGATCATCTAGTCCAACCCCCTACCAAAGCAGGGCCACCCAGAGCAGGTCCCACAGGAACGTGTCCAGGTGGGGTTTGAATGTCTCCAGAGAAGGAGACTCCACCACCTCTCTGGGCAGCTTGTTCCAGTGCCCCACCAGTCTCACAGGAAATAAGTTCCTCCTCATGTTTAGGTGGAACTTCTTATGTTCAAGTTTGTGCCCATTCTCCTCTTGTCCTGTCCCTGGGCACCACTGAAAAAAGACTGGCCCCATCCTCCTGACACCCACCCTTGAAGGATTTATAGGTGTTGATCAGATCCCCCCTCAGCCTTCTCTTCTCCAGACTAAGACGACCCAAGCCCTTCAGCCTCTCCTCATAAGGGAGATGCTCCAGGCCCTTCATCATCTTTGTAGCTCTTGCTTGTCCCCTCACTTCTCAACAAGGTGTTACAGAAAGCAGGAGGGACCAAGCAGTGAAGATGAAGCTGAGCAGCAGCCCCCCTCCTCTGCTAATTAATAAGTCACATAATCAGGTAGATTTGGAGCCTCCTGGTTGTCATTAAAAAGCTCCCGAGGTGGCAGAGGCCATGCATTGTAACCCAGGAGTTTTGGGAAGAGGCTGCTGCTCATGCTGAAGGTCAGGGTAAGGAAAGAAGCCACCCTTTCACACCAGCACTGCCCAACACAAGTTCAGGAGAGGACCTTCACTCTCTGCTTAGGGAGGAAAACGCTGAGGAGGCGCAGAAACGGGTCCAATACTGCCACAGTTCAGTCAGGCTACAGCAAGATGGAGAAGAAAAAGAGCTCAACCAACAGAGGTAGAGAATTGTCCATCACCAGGAGCAAGTTGGAGAATGAGCAAAAAATAAAATCCCCATTTCCCACCCCCCAAACTGCACATTCTAATATGTGGCAAAGGCTGAGGCACAGCCTGAGACAGCGAAGAGACATGAGTAACTGTCCTGCCCTCACGCCTTGAGGAAACAGGCAAGCCACTAAGAATGATCAGAAGAAAAGAGTATCTTGGATTTATTGTCACAGAGCGGGTCCATCGAGGTGGATCTAGTGAAAGGCCAGGGCAACGCTCAGTTCCCTGTTCCTCTCCACCTCAACGTCCAAATTGGTGTCCTAGAAATCCACCAAAGACACAGGCAATGCAAAGCTCTTCCAGAGTAATTAGCGTTAGATAAAGAAGGGAGAGCTAGAGCAGAATATTTAAGACTTGTTAAAGACCAGTGAGCATTTCCCAGCGCTCAACAATGACCCAAACAACTGGGTGTTTGAGCAAGTTTGAAGAGAAATGTGCCAGAGCACACAGAAGGAGATACTGAAGAACCTCAGCAAAAGCATCCGTGACAAACTATTTTAGAAGGAAACAACACACACGGGCTTTAGTTTGGGATTCACAAAGAGCTGCCAGGATGAACAGCACCTCTGAGGACTCATCCAAGCCATGCGAGTGCCCTCCATGCCAGGAGAAGGATTCGGATGAAGCAAGGAGAGATGGTGAGTCCCAGCTTTAAGGTTGAAATCACTGCTATCAGTTTTCACAAAACAGCATACAAACCACATGATTTAAAAACAGCAGCCTCACATGACTGCGACCCACCTGGCAAGAAAACCACCTGGGAGATGCAAAGATCCCCTGGCCACCCAGTGCCTCAGAGCTTGGCCAGCTAGGGCTTTCGGTCACTGAAGAAGTTTGGTGGGGAATCAAACCAGCTCTCAAGGAAAAGCCAGATCAACCACTTCACATCCAGCAATTATCTCTCCCCTGGCTGCTTCAGACCGTGCACTGCACCACGACACCACTGCCTGGCCTGCCTCTCACCCTGCTTATCCAAACCCTGAGGGAGATATCTCCACACAAATCTTACCGGTCACACCAGAGATGTTATTACCTCACTTGGGGGAAGCAGAGCTTTACAAAGAGGTTCCGTCTCTAATTTTCCTCCTAGAGATGGAACTGAGCACCACTTTGACTGTAGGCACTCCTGATCATCCTAACCAAATCATGGGGTCACCAAAGCTGTGAGAACATGCAGTACCATCATATTGTACCAACGCTTCTCCAAGTCAAATCTTTAAACCTGGAGAAGGAAGCCAGCAGATCAACCAAGCAGGACAAGAGAAAAGTCATATTCAAACCCTGACTTTGGTTTTACTACTTAATAGTCAGTAAACACAGAATTTCTTACCTTTTGACCTTGAAGAACCTCAGAAGCCACTTCCTCTCTGTGCTTGCGTGAAGATGCTCACATCCAAAGCAAGGAGGAAAAAACAGCAAGCTGGTGCACTCACTGCTTTGACCATGTGGCTCATCTTAAATACACCACCACCCACAGCAGCTGCTTTCAGAGGGGACACAGGTGGAGCCAGCAGAGCTGGGGCACACCAGGAAAACAGGGAATGCAGAGGGCTCAGAACCACCAGCAGCTGCTGAAAGCCCAAATAGCTTCAAGAGAGCACCTGGGCAGCCCTTTGCACCTTCCAGTCTTTTCCACTAAAGCATGCTGGAGCTGATTAGGTTGCATTTAACTGCATTAGGTCATTGAGGCATTAATTGTAATTATATTGCGTTGCGTGACACTCAGTGGACAATAATTTCATTTTGATGGAGAAAATATTCGTCTTTTGATAAAAGACCCTAAACCCCTGGTTAAAGTCCTTTAGAAAGCCACTTTTTTTCTCATCACAGAAGGGTTAAGGTGAGGAGGAGCTTCTGGAGACCATCTAGTCCAACTGCCTCACTCACAACAGGGTCAACTAGAGCAGATTGCCTGGGACTGCACCCAGTCAGGGTTTGAAGACACCTGAGGATGGAGACTCCACAACCTCTGGACAAGCTCTACCAGCATTCAACCATTCTCACAGTAAAACAAAAAAAAGCTTTTTCTTATGTTTAAACAGAATTCCCTGTGTTACAGCAGGTGCCCTCTTGTCCTACCACTGGGAAGAACCTGGCTCCATCCTCTTTACTGCTGCCCCACAGGTATTTTATTCACACTGATAAGGTCCATCCCGAGCCTCCTCTGGGCCAACAGTCCCAGGGGTGCCAGGTGCTGCAATCCTTTAATCATCTCAATCACTTTGGGTGTGTTAAATAATTTGTTTTAAATTGCCTCGAAAAGGTGTGCGGTTCCTTTCCCAGTCCTCGGCGTGGTTAAAACAACCCCATCCTCGTGACCTTCACTGGATTCCCTGTTTGTTTCTCGCTCTCTAGTTTGATTTTAATACCTTCTGCCAGGCTGTCACGGCCCTCAAGGAAACCATCACGGCAGCAAGAACTTAATTTACAACTGAGGAGCGACAGGTAATTGCTGAGCAGACTGTTACCCTAGTAACAGGGTTACCTGCCTACCTCAACTGGTCCCCCTGGTTGAGCTGGACCTCACCAGCCCACAGGGGCTGCGTAAAACCAGGTGTTTTAAAAGCACTGGCTTCATCGTTCCCTTTTGGGCACGTTTCTCCAGGTGGGAACGTGGCTTTGTCCAACTGATGGGCCTGTCAGTTCAGTTCCTGGCTCGGGCAGATGCCTTGGGTCACAGGGGGAAACTTGGATTCACCTCCCGTTTAGAAATGGGGATGGATCCAGTTCTTTCCCACCTTCTGCCTGCACTTTGCCTGGTGCCAGCAAAATCCATTTACCTGCATGATTTCTGCAAAATTTGTGACACAGTCCCCCCAGCAGCAGTAGCGATGGAGACCTCTCACATTCCTGGTGTTACTTTGGAAGACACATCACGGCTCAGCCGTAACACCAGTAGCGATGGAGACCTCTCACATTGCTGGTGTTACTTTGGAAGACACATCACGGCTGGCTTGAACACCTTTGTTTCATTTTATGTAACCACCAAATACATAGAAGTCCTGTCATTTCTTGACCAACCTAACCCAGTTTCTGTTAATTGGCTTTCCAAGAAGATTGGGAACCATCCACAGCTTTTGCCTCTCTTTCTTCATAAGGCCCATGATGAGACCTTCCAAATACATAAAAATAATTTCATTTCTTGACCAACCTAACACAGTTTTTGTTAATTGGCTTTTCGTGAAGACTGGGAACCAACCACCTTCATTCAACAGCTTGACAGCCTTTGCCTCTCTTTCTTCGTAAGGCCCATGACGAGACCTTCCAAATACATAAAAATAATTTCATTTCTTGACCACCCTAACACAGTTTCTGTTAATTGGCTTTCCAAGAAGATTGAGAGCCAACAGCTCGACAGCCTTTGCCTCTCTTTCTTCGTCAGGCCCATGATGAGACCTTCCACCCGGCCACCGGAGCAGCTGGATCTCACGGGGTGCTGCTGGAGGCTGGCGGTGGGTGAGGTGATACCCCAAAAGCTCAGGAGATGGTCCCATGAGGATCAGTTAAAAGGCACCTTGTGTCATTCGGTCCCTACGCTGGGATTACAAGTTAATTAAAGAGATGGGGTGCACTGATCGCAAGGCATCGCCGGCTTGGCTGCGGCTCCGATGGCAGGAGCAAGCAAGGACTCAATGTAATTAAATTCTCTGTGTTTACAGGAGAAAAAGATAATCCCTTCAAGTGGTCGAGTTCCCTTCCCTCTCCTAACTCTGCAGTAGCTGTTGCGGTCCTAACGCTCTGCTTCACTTCAACAAATCCTAACTTCTTAATTGAGATTTTTCTCACACCTATATGGACTTAATTTTTTTTTTTCTCTTTTTTATAAAGTTTCCAGGCTGTTATTTTTATGGAACCAAAATATTGTACTTTTACAGAGCTATACAGTTGTCAACTGTGCTATAACAGGAACAATTAGTGAAATTAAGCAGCCCAAGAAGAAGAAATGCCTTTCCACAAAAGAGGAAAGGCTTAGTCTCACCCCAGCATCTAGTCGATGCGCTGACTTTCTGCACAGGAGAAGTCACATCAGGCAAATAACAGGGTTCTGGATGCAGCATCTTGGAGCTCCCCGGGGGGAGGCAAAGAAGAAAAGTCATCAGAGAAACAGATCAGGAGGGAGAGAGATGATGACTGACCCTACCAACGGCACCGTTTGGGGATTTTGGGGGGCATAAAATAGACCTCAGACCCATGTGCTGCTCTGGGTTGCCACCATTACTAGCCATCCATAAATCTGAAGTAAACAGCCTTAAAGTAAATTAAAGTGAAGTAAGAGCTCTTAAAATGAAGTGAACTAGTTAACAAGGAAGGCCTTTGAGTAAGGGGTAGGATGCGTTAGAGAAAGTCTTATGAGGAGAGGCTGAGGGAGCTGGGGGTGCTCATCGGTCTGGTCTCCCACGTCACAGGAGATAGGACAAGGGGAAATGGCCTCAAGTTGCACCAGGGGAGGTTTAGATTGGAGATTAGGAAACATTTCTTCACCGAAAGGGTTATCCAGCATTGGAATGGGCTGCCCAGGGAAGTGGTTGAGGCACCATCCCTGGAGGTGTTCAAAAGACGGGGTTGACATGGTCCTCAGGAATATGGTTTAGGAATTTTTATTTCCTATTTCTTATTTATTTTTTTGTCAGAGTTAGGTTGATGGTTGGACTAGATGATCTTTAAGGTCCCTTCCAACCTACACGATTCTGTGATTCTCTGATTTTGTATAGTATTCTATGATTCTAAGATGTTGAAGTCTCTCTGCTGTGGAGCACACCTTCCAGCACCATTCCTTAAACCTGGATTGATGCCCATTGGCATCTGCTCCAGCCTGTCCCTTGGCTGCACACCCTTCACTGGCACTTCAGCACCCTCTGCCCAACCCCACCTCTTCAGGTGGGTCATTTCCCACCTGAAATAACGCTCCTAAGGTTAACAGCAATGTGTTTCTGGGCTGAGTAGACTCTAAATTGGGGTGACTGCTATTTATTCATCCCCACAGCAGCTTAACTCAACGTGTGCAGATGCCCTATGTTGTGGAGATCTCTGTGCTGCAAGCCTATCGGTTTTGTGTGGAAAAAGAGGCATTTTGATGTTGCTGCACAAACTGAACAGATGAATGGGTTGAATCGGAAAACTAAGATATCAGTAATCCTGCTTTATGGGCGTTGAGAAAAATAACTTTACAGAAGTTCTTGGAGAAAAGCAAAGGTGTTTGAAGAGGAGGCTCCATCTAATTTATTAGAACCCAGTTCCAGCAACATATTTCTATCTAGTGGTCAGAGCCGAGCATGAAGGTGTACGGCCACCAGAGTGCTGTGGCAGTTTGCAATGCAGTGCTGTACTTCAGCTTTATTTTCAATTCCATGTATTGAAAATGCAGTCAGCCTGCACCAAAGCAGCGTAACTTTTGGACTTCTGTTTCAAACCAGTAATGCTGTCTTGAAGAAATAGTACGATTTTTTTTAAAAAAACCCAACCAACCCACCCTGTGTTTCCCAATGCGTGAAGAACAAAAGACCCGTCAGCTGTCCAGAAAACAATATTTCATTTATTGTAAAGTTCCTGAAACAGTAAACACCTTGTCAGAAGTACAATGAACTGGCACTATTTCTTAAAAAAAAAAATAATGTTCAAATGTCTTCCAGGAACAGCACCTGGAATATTCAAGCAGGATCTTAAGCCATGGAGTAGCTCGGTGCAAGGCCCACCTCCCCCCGTCCCCTCCCAGCACCACCCCTGGAGAATGAGTTTTATTTGCATTTCCTTCCTTGCCTAACAGCTCTCAAGATTCACCTGGTAGATCACAAGCTGGAATTCAGCCTTCTGCATTTTGGGACCCTCAAATGAAATACGTCAGAAAGGAGACAAATCGCAATGCAAATCCAGCTTTGGACAAGAAAACCCCAATATTATTTTATAGACCTTTTAGTTTAATGACTATAAAATCTATAGCCTCTTGCTTAAAGAGGTGAACGTAGCAACAAGACGAGGAGACAAGGCTTTGCTTTCACCTGGATGGTTGCTGTTTATTCCAACAACTGCAAGGCCTGGACCACTATCCCCTCCCTGCCCTATAGATGAATAGTTCTTATCTTTTGCCTCAGAACCATAGAAATAACAATTCTCCAGCAATTTCTAAGAACACCCTGCACTCAAGCAGCCACCAGCCGTGCCCCCAGCCTTAGGGAGGCAGCCAGCCAGTGCCCAGTCTGGAGAGCAGGGGCTGAGAGAGCACCCCCCACGAGGGCCATGGAGCTGATTCCTTCTCCACAACCACCCCCTGTTCCCCACAAACACTTTAAGGCATAAGCAGCTTTTTTTCCCCCCAAAAGAACCGCGTGTGTACACGCAGTCCTCCCCATTCATGCAGCTGCAGAGAACCAGCTCTTTTTCACAAGCTAGTGATTTGTTCCCACTATTAACATGTCACTTCACTAGTGACTAAGCCTCTCAAAAAACAACTTTAACCCCCTTTTCTGCAGCGTAGGGTAAGAATTCCTCCTTTACAGCTTTACCCACACTTACAGTGGAACAGAAATAGCTTCAAGTGTGTGGGACTGGCTGATAGTCCTCCAGTTAAATGTTATAGAATGTTTTTTTCCTATTACAGGTCCAATCTACGATGCCTTGTTCATAACTTACACTATTAAACTCTCACAACTTTATACAAATTCTTAGCGATGTTAAAAAACACTGTACAAAACCACCTTAAGGCACAGAGAGTTAAACAGAAACGCAGCCCGTTTGAAGCCTCAAAGCAGCCAATTCAAGAGAAACTGGCCTTGTAAGAAGTACATAGTTCATTTATACATGTTGAGCTTCATTGCCATACAATAAAACCAGTAAATACAGGACAAAACGCACGCTGCTCAGCATCTACTCCTTTTCTTTAGTACCAAGTCCCCTCCGAGGCACGGTCTCTGGTTATAAATAGGAATTGAAGCAGCTTATAGGTCCCTCAAACGGGTCGTTTTGAGCAACCGTGAGCTGTTACAGAGACAGGGCAACATCAATTTGTTTTGTAAGGGTGGGATGTGAACATGCTTCAGCCTCAGCACTTTGCTCAACTTCAAAAAACCAAGGGAGTATGGATGTGGAAAAAAAAAAAAGTCAAAAGGACAATGACAGAAGCTGGGAGAAATTTTTATCTGTCAGACAAGCATTTCCTAAAGTAATATCAGCAAACTGCCCCGGGGAAGGGACCAAACGGTAAAAAAGATGCCCCTGAAGAGTACTGTCATGCTTAAAAAACCCTGAAACAGATGAGCATCGTTGGTAGGGTCAGCAAACGTGCAGTGATGCAGCCACTGCCCACCCCCAGACATGCCCAGGTACCACCACTGCTCTGCTGGCTCAGAGGTGCTCACACTATTCATCAGCCATTTACCTTTTCTGTGAAGGAGGAACCCTAATATTAACACGGAGCACTGAACCCCTGGTCACTCAAAAAGATTCAGAGCCTTCTCGGTACACTTGAAAATTAGGAAAAGCCTGTAGCAACATGGGGAAAAAAAAAAAAAAAGGAAAAGCTAGCTTAATGGTTTCTTAGTCATTGTTTTATAGCAAGAAAACTTTTGTCAGGGTTTATTATAAAGGAACAGCATAAGGAAACCAAATAAATAGTTGAATAGTTAACAGTATGCAATATAATAGTACTAAACTTCAATTACATAAAAATTAAACTTTGGAACAGCATCAATATGAACTATTTCTTAGAAAACTAGGGCTCGGTCTAAGATCCTCAGACCTGTACGTTGCAAAAACCAGTCAAATTTGATAACCAGTTGGTCCCAGCTTTGTCCTCTGAGGGACCGTGTCCATTGAGAACTGTGACCCACCCGTGTGGCTCCCTGATCCCACTCTGCCCCATCACACACACTGTTCCTCCCAGTGTCTACAGGAGAGCAGCACCAGGTACCAGTTAGGCTGCTCCCTCTGAAACAATGAAGCACATCTCCTTCCTCATCTGAGAGCTGCATTGAACAAGGTTATGCAATTTAGCCTAAGGATGCTTCTTTCTTCCTTAAAGCGGCAGTTAGAGGAACAGAAAGAAGGCAGCAATGACCTCATGCTCTCAGTAAAACCCCAGCTGTGTTCTGGGGGGGGGGGGGGGGGGGGGGGGAATTGTTTGAGGGCTGATTTATCATTAGTTGGACAAACTGTCTGATCTAACACGGTGAAGTCAGTGGCAGGGATTTGCACAGAGCTGCATCAGACCCTCTGCCCTTGTCTTTGTTCCGCTGCACGCTCACACCGAGCACGTCTGACCAGGGAAGGGAGGCATCTCTGCTGGCTCTTGGGAGTGACAGCCTTAAAGCAAATCCATCACCCCCTGGAGCAGAACTTAACTGTGCTCCCAAATAAAGAAGTATCACCACTGTCATCTGGAATCGTTCCCCAATATGGATTTCTTCACCTGTGGGACACAAGCACCTCTTGCTAGAGGAAGCACAGCTCACTGTGGCTCTACACCAGGCGAGTCTGGGCCTTTCACTTGACATAAACTTAAAGAAATATATACACAGTACAGTTTTGAAATCTGTAAGTCAAACCAGCTGATCAAATTCTCCTCTCAAACATTTTTTTTAAATCAGTAGATAATTCCACTGAAGTCAGGAGTGCTCAAAGGTGTTTGAGGAAAACCCAGCATTATATATTTGCATTAAATGCCAAAATATACCCTAAAATATTCCTCTGGACATCTGTCACTGAAACCCTTCCAATGTCAACTTCTCCATAACACTGGAACAATTAACAAAAACTCTGCTTTCAAGCAACAACAACAAAAAAACAGAAATAAAAATTACAAACAAAAATAAGCATTTATCTTTGTTAAATTCCCACCAGCCACTTGAAATCTTGTTTATCTGTTCCATGAAATTAAAAACTTGGCACATTTTCCTTGGATGCCATTTAGCAACATTTTCTTTTATCTAGAGCTCTTATTGCATATCAGAAATTCACTTGGCTAGGATAGTTTTGTTTAGTAGAAAACACTGCTTTCCAGCGATAGCTACGAAGCTCCACACAGTTCAGTAAATGAATTCTCCTGGTATTTCTTGCAGCAACGGTTCCTCAAATTTAAATCGTTTGGAAATGGCTTTCTGCTCAGTTACTTTTTCTTTTTCTGACTGCCTACATTGTCCCAGCGTATACGAAGCCACTACAATTAGTTCTTCTGTCACTATGGATTCGTCCTCTTCAGCCTTCTCAGCATCTACTGATTTTTCAGAGGCAGAATCGGCATCTTTCTGGGTGACATCGCTGCTCTCCTCTCCTGTGCTCTTACTCCAGACCCTGCAGGCAGGATTCTCGCTTTGTTCTAACCATGGGTGTTGAAGACATTCTTCAGCAGTTGCCCGGTCCCTGCAGAAGGAGGAGAAGTGTTAAAATAAAATCATAGAATCATAGAATTGCCCAGGCCGGAAGGGACCTCCAAAGGCCATCTAGTCCGACCCCCCCGCAGTCAGCAGGGACACCCCCAACTAGACCAGGTTGCCCAGGGCCTCGTCGAGCCTCTCCTTGAATATCTCCAGGGATGGGGCCTCAACCACCTCCCTGGGCAACCTGTTCCAGTGCTCCACCACCCTCACAGTGAAGAACCCCCTTCTAATCTCCAGTCTAAATCTGTTCCCCTCCAGCTTGAAGCCATTGCCCCTCGTCCTGTCACTGCAGGCCTTTCTAAACAGGCTCTCCCCAGCCTTCCTGTAGGCCCCCTTCAGGTACTGGAAGGCTGCTATTAGGTCTCCCCGGAGCCTCCTCTTCTCCAGGCTGAACAACCCCAGCTCCCTCAGCCTGTCCCTGTAGCAGAGGTGCTCCATCCCCCTGATCATCCTTGTGGCCCTCCTCTGGACCCTCTCCATCAGGTCTATATCCTTCTTATATTGAGGGCTCCAGACCTGCACACAATACTCCAGGTGAGGTCTCACCAGAGTCCGAACGCATTTCAATACCTCGCAGAAGAGACCCATACAAATTATTCCAAGGATACGACTGTATTAAAGACAGACTGATAGAACTTCTACAAAAACCTGCCAATAGCAACCTTTTCCCAAAAAAACCCAACAGCAGCCCAAGGAGATGAACTGCCACCGTTTAAAATAAAGGAATTCATAGAGCCTTAAACACCACAATTTACACTCCCATGCTTCTAACCAACTTTCAAAGTTTATACAGATGATATATTTTTTTTTCCATATGAGAAAATTACTCATTCCTTACATTCTTAAAGAATTCCCACAGACAGGCAGTAGGCAGTTTCAATAGCTGTCATGCCCCATGAAGAACTGGTGAAGTTCCACAGAAAACATCTCTTCTATTTAGAGACCTGGAATTTCCAATTCGCTGCCCGTTGAGAAAAGCACACGAACCAGAAAAAGAGGATACTCTACCAACTCATTTAGAGACCTGGAATTTCCAATTTGCTGCCCGTTGAGAAAAGCACATGAACCAGAAAAAGAGGATACTCTACCAACTCAGCAAGAGTAAAAGGCTCAAAGCCCAGCTCATTTAAAAAACATCAGCAAGGTACGTGTGAAAGAAGCTCAGTAGATAGTACCACATGGACAATTCATATATAGTTTTTTGAAATGAATTTGAGTTTTAATTACTGACACTCAGACACATTCAGAACATGCAAGTCTGGAGCGAAATGGAGAACTTCTCTTTTCATATACATGAAAAGTAATACCACGATGAAATATGAATAATAAAAGTTCTCTTCTACTTCAAAAATGAGAACACCAGCACTTGATGTATTTAAAACGAATCCAGTCAGACATATTAGCATACAGAATTGTATTTTACTTACTCGGGTTTCTTAACCAGCAGAGTTTTGATGAAATCCACAGCAGACTCCGAGATGAGGTCAAAGTCTTCTCCAGAGTAACTTATGTTCATTTGAGATATATTTAAGAATGTTTCTTGTTTATCATCCCCTAAGAAAGGCGATATCCCTGTTAGCATGACATATGCCAGTACTCCAATGCTCCTAAATGAAAAGTAAAAAATAGAAAAGCATTTTTTAGTGTTTTAGTGTAAAGTAATGTTTTCAATAAAGTAAGTTATGATGACCATTAGCTTGTTCCACTTACCACATGTCAGTTGCTGTACTGATCGGGTCATAACTCAGAATTTCAGGAGCTATTCAGGGGAAAAAAAAGTTCTATTTTTGTCATATGTAGACATAATATTGTAGTTATATAGTGCAATGACAGGCATGTGGTAATATTTAGTATAAGCCATTTGAAGCATGACAGTCTTTTGAAATAGAGATATTTCCAGTCAAGTTATTTAAGTGATTACTATCATTCATTGGTTTTAAGTAAAACCAGTTGTTTTCCTTTTGGTGTCCTCTTCAGAAGCCAGGCCAGTCTCCTTCCCAATTAAGGAAGCATTAGACAAATTTCTCATGGAAAAATGAGAAATATCCAACATTCCATATTCCAGCACTGAAATCCATGCCCATATATACTATACAACTTAAAGATATTTTCAAGTAGCTTTTCAAGGGCTGGAATTATTTACTTTAAGAAAAAAATATGAAATGGATACAAAACCCATATATACTATACAACTTAAACTAAATAATTCCAGCCCTTGAAAGCTACTTGAAAATATCTTTAAGAAAAAAATATGAAATGGATACAAACCTCCACAAGCTAAAGTATTCCATTCAGAGACTGAGTATGTAATACTTATCACTGCTGGTAAGAATCACCTAAAGCATGTTCTCATCTTCAACACAAGCACACAGTTATCACTCATTAGACCAGCAAAGCTCACCAGTTCTAGCTTTTACAGCAGTACCACAGCCAAGTATTAATCCCATCTTTCGACACCGTAACGACACAGTTGGCCTGGCATTCAATAAATTGAAGTATTTTCTCTGTTCATTCCCCCAAAGCCCAGACAGCCCCCTCCTCTGGGCTACACCGCTCCTGTAGTAACAACTTACCTACGTATTCTGGAGTTCCCATAATTTCTCTTAGTTCCTCACTGCTCTTCATTATTCTGGAAAGGCCAAAATCTACTATCTTAATGTCTCCCAGAGGAGACTTACTGGTTAGTAGAATATTCTGGGGCTGTAAAACAAAAGAAGGAGACTTTCAGGATCACCTCAATCTAATGTCTGTGACACAATATTGCATCATTATTTTAGATCATGAGTAGCAATAATGCATTCCATAACAGGTACGATACCCAGCATCCTTTATTTATTCATGGGGTTTTCCCCACACACAGAAGGTGAACTTGAAGAGACACGCAGGCTAAAAGGAGTGGCAGGATTTTCTGTTTGTAACTGAGAATCAAACATCTACCTTTATTAGCTTAGAACACATACAAAAGACGTGCCAATAGCATACAAATACCTCCACATTTGTACCTTTAGTCCTTCATATCCCCCTTCTACCCCCCTTTCCTCCTTGCTTCCTTCCAACAGATGGTGTAAAATACCTGCTGTTGAAGTGTATCCAAAAACACCCAATCATTTTAAAAGAGCTGAACACACAAAACTATTTTGACTACACCTGTTTAAAGAAAGTCTGTTGCAACCAACCTCAATCTTGTTCAAAGTACAAACAATTGTATTACAGAATGCTAACTGAAGAACAGTTTAAAAAAAATAATAATACAGCAGCCTGAAAAACAGGTTTTTGAGAGCATCACCTTTGGATAAACTTGTTTGCTCTGACGTCACTAGATCTTGGCTGTCATCCTTCAAAGCAACTTTGTGGTCATTAAGAAGATCCTTACCATGTACTCTGAATGCTAGCTGGGTTTTAAAAAACAGTAAAATCTGAAAACCAACTTCAGACAACAGGTCTTAGAGATTTTTTTTTTTTGTAACTAAAACATATTCTTGCAAAAAAAACCCCAACGTGACCCTCCCTGCCCTCAGGCCAATGATCACATCAGGTTCCAAAATTAACTTCTCTGAATAGTAACACTGGCAGTTGGCACTACGTTTGTGCCTCTGATGAGCACGAGTTCTGTGAAAGTGAAGCCTTTATTTATTGAGAGCCTGGATCACCTCGCATCAGGGGTGGTTGAAAAGGAAGGAGGGCAAAAGAGTTAAGAGCAGGAAAGCAGCCCCTACTGATAATCCAACTGGATTAACACCAACATTTATATTTTTTCTCCTGCTCACTGAGCCATTCTCTCCTCACCCCTGTGCCAATCATGAAGGTGTGCTTCCACATGAATCATGGAATTGTCAGAGTTGGAAGGGACCTCTAGAGACCATCCAGTCCAACTCCCCTGCCAAAGCATCCAGGCAGGGCTTGAAGATCTCCAGAGAAGGGGACTCCACAACCTCCCTGGGCAGCCTCTTCCAGGGCTCTGCCACCCTCACCCCAAAGAAGTTTCTCCTCATATTTGAATGGAACTGCCTATGTTCCAGCCTTTGATTACAGAAATAAAACCATCCAAGGACCTTGCACCAGTTCTCCTTGCTGCAGGACCTAAATACAGTCAAGCTCTTTCATTCCTGCTAAGTTAAACCCCAGTATTTCTAACTAACTCCACAATGTTGTCAATCTATTTTTTCTGTTTGTAAATCTACATCTTAAAAACAGCTTTTTTAAATTTGCTTACAAACTGGGATCTGGTGGCTGTACAAAGACTTTTGGAGCTGCGCATTACCATACGCTTTATAGTAGTTCACATTTGTAATTCTGTACTTGTATTAGAAAAGCAAACATCCAAAAATGCTGACTATGCCTCCCTAATTAGCCTCTCAGATGTTCTTCCTAGTGGGAAATTTAGTTACTTTCTGAAGAGGCAAATGGAAAGCATGAGAAAAGCATTTGTTCTCTATATTTAAACAAAGAAGAGTTTTTAATGGAAACATTTAATGAAACCCTTAAGCCCTGTATTACAATATTTTAGTAGATAATGTAGTTGCCAGAAGTCTTTACTGTCTTTTTTTTTTAGAAAACAATCTTATTACTCAAAACGCACCTATGCAGGGGAAAAAACCTGTCTACAATATGAATGGAGCCATAAACCTAAATCAATTCATAACAAAATACCAGTAATTTTCTTCTTTTAAAGAAACATGATGGGGTTCAAGTGAAGTGACAGCCTAAACACAAGCATGAAGCCTTAAAGAAGCCGTGGCTTTGAATTGACCGTAGTTTTCAGCTCGACGCAATTACTTTAACACTTTAAAAAAAGGAAGATCATTTTCCCACATCTGTACAGCTGTTTCTCTTTTGTTTTCCCACTCCTATAACACATCTGGGTTTGCCTAATGCCCATTAGCCCAGAAGGGCACTAGAGATGCAGGCCAGAGGCTCTCCTGGTAGCTGTTCTGAAAAGGGCTTTTTTGCTCTTACCATCAAGCCTTAATGAAACAGGCAACATTTAAAACCCTCCCCCCCCTAGAGCAGTAAGGCTTAAAAATTCCAATTTAGATCCTCTTATGCTGTGCACTGAACAAAAACATAAAAAGGAAAAAAATTCCTGCCTAAATGGACAATCTGAATGGCTGTACTTTACTACAAGGTTGGTATGTGCACAGAAACCACATGATGCGGCCACGAGCCTAGAGCAATGTCACATTTGCACGGCCAGGAACAGGTACCTTTGTAAATGATTATAAAAAACAAAAATAAAGTTGCATTTTTCCAGGCATACTGTCAGCAGTCAGAAACTTTAGGAATCTGAGATTTTGGTTATAGCTGTATCATCATGCCAGAGTAACAGCAGCAAAAAGCATGATTTGTCAATGCATATATTCACCGGTCTTGCATTTTTCACTTAAATGTGACTAAAAAGAGCAGAGCTTTCTTGGCACTATGAACTTCAGTACAAGGCCCAAAGTAAAGGCAATATATACAAAGATCTGCTCTCCTCTGGAAACTGTAGAAACTTATTAAACTCATTCTGTAAATCACACAAATCGATTGTAATAAGTGTACTTAATAGGATACCTACCCTTCGACCCTACATTGCCAGATTTTGGAATCTCATCAACTGACTATACAATGGCAAAATCCATCTATTGCAAATTTGCCACCATTCCAGAAGCTTCTGTGAACTTACAGCCCTACTATTTCTTGTATCTTTAGTTGGTTTCAAGAAAACTATGACTAAGGATGCATAATAAAAATCATGTTTTTAAACCAATCAGTGCCTCACCTTAACCCACAACATTAATTTTATGATACTGTAAAAAAAACAACAGATCCCTAGAAGACAATACAGGAATTATCCAAGGAATAATGGGCAGAAACAGGAAAAACACACTACCTGGGATACCTCAGCTCCATTGTGTGTAAAGATACTAAGTAAGGCTGATCAGCCTGCCCTAAAAAACTTAAAGGACTCCTGTATCATTAAGCAATTGAAAAGTAAGAGCAGAATTTGTTTGGGAGTTGGGTTGTTTTGGTCCATGTCTACAAGTGGAAGAAATGCAACAATCACTAAAAGAGTACACATATTAGACTGTCTTCACACTTTTTTCCCCAAAATGAGCAATGCAAGACTCAAATTCAGAAATAAGGCTATAATCAAAACAGGTTCTGTAGAACCTGGATACTCTGTACCTGCCTATTGGGAAACAGCTTTGCTCCAATTGCTATAAAAGTTTGAACTCCAGATTAAACTGTTCTTTTGCCTTGAAAAAATAGATTTTTTTTAAAATTTTTAACTCTTAATTTCCTGGGTGTTCCTTTAAGCAAAGAATACTATGCTTCTATTAGTACTACACTTCTGCATAATAAACATTCCACCTTAATCCACCTATAAAACTTAGCTGAGAAAATTAATCTGTATTTTTTTTTAACAGGCCACTTTTGTAATTGTATTAGTTTGCTTCCTGAACATTGGTGTGAAATGACACTCCAAACAATTTCAAACAATGATTTTGCTGGTTGTCCTTGCTGTACACAACATCTTGAAAACAATAGGGAAAGAAGGAAAAGTTGTGTGTTGGATAACCAGCATAATAAATAACTTGCACAGCCCATAAGGCTCTTCACCTACCTCCACTGCATACAAGAGGCAGCTAGTCCTTCCTCAACCTTTTAAAATTCATTTAAAATTCTCTTCCATTCCCAACTACTTCAAGTTTTTACCAAGTACCAATTCAAGATCAAGTTAAATGGCAGAAACACAGAGAAAGTGTTCCCTTCCTCTTCCCTTCCCTTCCTCTGCAGCTTTTATGCACCATTAAGAGGAGATGAAAGACTCCTGACTACAGCCTATTCACACCCTGCAAATTAAACAGCATCAACACAATAATGTTGAGTGATATTTAATTTGCACACAGTAGCATTACATTTGTTCTTTCTCCAAGTCAAAACTGGACTACATGAGTGGATTTTGCTATTAAAAACAAGCTGGTTTTCAACCATCTTTCAGGAGAACCACGCTTTTGGAAAAGAAATAATCAGGTGGCAACCCATGTTTCCAGTGTTTAGTCTCACAGGAAAAACTCTTGCATCTATTAAGGGGGCAGAACAGAAGCTAAAGCACATTAGCTGTCAGTGGCATAGATCTCGTTGATTAGATTTGTAATACAAAACTACAATTAGCTGTCAATCACATACCGACAAACATTTTGACTTAAATTCTTCTGGGCATGGAGCCTGACTTCTTTTTTTGAAGGTGCAACTTAGGAAAATTGGATGGACCTTTCCAAAGGTATTTGCACCAGATAAATGAAAGGGAAACCTTTAGAGACCCAAGAGTGAATAATTGCACAAGGAAAACATTTTAGCAAATATTTGGAAACTTTTCTGATACTGGCAAACACTTTGCTTACCAGCAGTACACTTTGCACAACTCTTCCAAACATTGCCCTACAAAACTAAGTATTTCCACAGTGCTGTAAGCACTAGGTAAAGCAGCATGAACCATAATATACAATAGAAGATGATTTGAGGCCAGTGGGCTAATAAACATATGGCCAAAACCAGCATCCAACTTCAATTTTTGAGTTCCTTCAATAATGGGCCTTCTTTAAAAAAAGTCTTGCAAGGCACGTGGGTCAGTCAGTCTTCAAAGGTCATAGCTTTTAATCCTACAGTTTCCATTACTTTTATTTGCCAACATTCCAAAGAGTTCCCTAAACCTTATTTTGCAAAATAAGACCATTAGTCTCACATACCATGAAAGTATTCAGACTGCAATTAGGACACCTTTTAGGATCCACTTTTCAAAAACACAGTGCACACTGCAGTAATGTATAAACATATTAAACTCAAACACCCGATGATTCTCCTCTGCTAATTAAGTTTTAAGCACCAGTAAAGCAATGCTGGATCTGTCATTGAGAACTGGAGACGCTCAATTTTGTAACATAAGTTTTCTGATCAGTTGGAAAGAGTTTGTAAGTAAGCTTTTTCTGAACTTTGAATAAACTACCCGTCCACGAGCTGTAATCAACACCCCCGTCTACTTTTGCCATTAAGAAATGTACAGTAGACAAATAAAGCACCAAGCATTTCCAATTACAGATACCCAGCTGATTGTGCTCAGGAACACCACAGCTTTAACTAAAAACATTGACCAAAGACATGTTTTAATTTTTATACACTTTAAGGAAATTCGACTGGAAGTATTTTTGGCCAACTCAGTAGAGACACTGAGTATCTTGTGTAAGCCTACTGGAACTTTAAGGAATTCTAATTCTAATTCATTTTTAGTCCTTGTGAACACTTACTCTCACATCACTTGCTACTGCTCATTTTTAGTCCTTGTGAACACTTACTCTCACATCACTTGCTAAAAATCTTCCATTCATTATTTTAGTACAATTATTAATATTCTGTGTGTATTGACTAAATCAATGGGCTACAGAAAGTTTTAGAGGATACCAGAAATAATTTGAATAAATGGTTGCAAAAGCAGGCAGGTGAGAGATTTGTGTGCAAATATTATTCATCATCTGCTTTAGCTGATAAATGGTGCAGGATGTGCTAGGTTATATATTAAGCATGTACAGCTTGATACTGGAATCTACTGGTAGCTTTGTACTACTGCCAAAATGCAATTAAGTGAGATGCTCAGCAACAGAACAAAAGCAGCATGTAGCAGCTTACTCCATACTTAGCAAATATAGGAATTGGACATGTGAAAAAACTTGAGAATTTTGATGCAAGATACTTTTTATACTGCCTTGCTTAGTAATAATAAAGTAGTTCAACCTCAAAATGAGATAAAATTGCATCTTCCATATGAGTATGAATGGAAACTAAAGAAAATTATTGGAGCTTGCTGCCAATGGAAGATGACAGTTTTCTGGATCCCCATTACAATTCCCTTCTTCACCATAAGTGATACTCTGGATTTTGTATGATGGCAACTGTACTTTTCCCTTTCTTGGTGTCAAAGCTACTTTTCAGTAAGGAAAAATATTTACTCCATGAAATCATGATTAATTGATATAACAGTAAGGTGGTGGCCAACTGTTTGGCAGTGAATAACAAACATTTAAATTAAGTTTTACCATAATTACAAAAACACTGAAGTGTTATAAAAACATTTAACATTAATTTACTGTCTACCAGTCCAGTTGCTTCGTTCTGAATATTAGTGTCTCTGCCATCCTTCTGTTCCTTAAACTCAAGTCAATACAAAAACCAACGCATTTTTGATGACCACATAATACACAGACATTTTTACTGCACTTCAAAATGAGTCAGGTCTTTCCCAAAATACTCACTCAATCAAATGAAGTTTATATTTAACACAATCATAGAAACTCCCCAAAACTCGTGCAACCCTAGTGGCTACTGTATCTCAAAGGTGAATTTTATCATTCACAGATTATCTACATAAAAATTGTGCTATTTACTAATTAGCATTAGTACAACACATGACCAATAAGTCAGCAGATAAGAAATTAGTGAGAAAAATGCAGCAACAATCTTACCTTTAAGTCAAGGTGAACCACGTTGTTTCTGTGCAAGAATGAAACTCCTTCTAAGATCTGCCTCATAAGTCGTTTAACATCTTTTTCTTTGAAGGCTTCCTCCCTTTCAGCCACACACTGGTCAAAGATTTCACCTCCAGCAGCACTAGGGAACAATATGATTTTTTTTTATTTCCAAGACTAAGTCATAGCACCCATTTTGTTCTACTCGCACAATTTTATTTAGCATAAGATCAGCAGGCAATAGCATCCAATAGTGATACTTTCAGTTATTAAATATTTAACAAGTTTTTACAGCCTAGGAAGGCTTCTTGACAATATGGCAGCCTTGGAGAGAAGCAGAGGTCTTAGTCATTTAGGTTAGAGAATATGAATACTACAGAAACTTTTGGGACTATTTTGGAAATACTACTGTCTATGCTTTAAGATGAATGCCCCATGTGTTTGAGGGTGGTGTTTACATAAAAGGTGTGCCTTTTGCCATTCTTAAGAAACTACATGGAAATTTGGCCAGGGCAAGCCTTTGTAAACACAAAGCAAAACCAGTCCCACTTCCAATTCTCCTCAAAACACTTTGCACATACTCAAAAAGAGTAAAGTTTATAACTGAATTGTTTGTGAAGTCTCTGATACACAGGAATGCATTAAGTTTCTAAATGGCTTTCATCTAAAGAAGACTTTTGGAAATCTTAGCTCTCAGCTTGCTTCCTTATCTTTTGTTTGCATATGTTAAAGTAACAAAAAATATAAAAATAGCTACAGATGAATGGGTTTTTAAAATAATCTGAGGCTAAATGCAGCTACAACATGTACAACATAAATACATTGCATCAAAATAAGAGCAGCAGAGGCTCCATCTTAAAACAAGAATGGGCATAAGAACATTAGAATGGAACCTTTTTGCCTATGGATTGTTGAATTACTAGATAGCAACTTATAAATGAAATCAACACATACACACTTTGTTCTGCGTGAAATTCTATCATCAGCCCTTGGTGAGAGACAGTGAAACCCTCGAGGACAGTATCTTCTCCAGTTACCCCAAATTGTGGCGTGCCAAACCCAACTTTGCCTAAGCGTTAATCTTTATTGATGCACTGCCATGCATTCTGCCTTTTATTAGAAAAGAGTAAGCAATTATGTTACTGAGGCAATCCAGAAGACAGAGAGGCATATTCAGCCAAGACGTAACAGCAAACGAGAGTTCTACAAAAATGGTGCATTTGGATTACACACCCCCAGAAAAAGAACACTTAAATATACTCATTTTCATCTCGCCTATACTAAGTTTGCTGCTACAGTCCTAGCATCTTAAAATACTTGAAGGCTTATAAAAAAGGGGTTTTTTTTTCCTTCCCAGATATTCTCATTACTATTATTTAAAATTCTCCCCACAGATTGTCTTACATGCAAAAAAGAATTTTAGAGAGGGTTACATCTTAACTTTTTCAAAAGAGTTTTATGTTTCTATTCCATATGCTTGCTAACTGGTAAAGCAGTACAATTTGATTTATTAAACTAAGATTTTCTTTTAAAAAGAGAAGTCCTGGAATTCAAGAATAAAATGAGTTTTCAAAAGAGCATTAACACTTGAATTCCTCTAGAAAAACTGCATACGCCTGACACTATCACATCTTTCTTCAGCACATGTTTATTTGGAAAGAGGTAGTAAGATTTCGACTTTGAACAGATGGACCCAGGATAGTGTATTCTAATATTCTAAAATAAATTCCTGCAAAAAGCAGAAGCAGCAACAATTTTTTCTATCCCTTCAAGACAGGGAGAGAAAAACATCTACTGCATGCCATATGATTAAATAATTATTTTTCTTCACCCTGTCTCAAAGACAATGGAATTCAAGAATAAAATGAGTTTTCAAAAGAGCATTAACACTTGAATTCCTCTAGAAAAACTGCATACGCCTGACACTATCACATCTTTCTTCAGCACATGTTTATTTGGAAAGAGGTAGTAAGATTTCGACTTTGAACAGATGGACCCAGGATAGTGTATTCTAATATTCTAAAATAAATTCCTGCAAAAAGCAGAAGCAGCAACAATTTTTTCTATCCCTTCAAGACAGGGAGAGAAAAACATCTACTGCATGCCATATGTTACTATGAAGAATGATTTAATCCCTTGTAGCAGTAAATTATAATACACATACAGTGATAAGATCCACTACCAAAATTACTAACACGATGTGTTTTATAGCAACAACCCTGGAATTTTGCTGGTGTAGCTCTGCCACTTAAAATAAGCAAAACAATACTTCCGCTATTTAATTCTGTGAAATTGGATTTATACCCCAAAACTGCTGTTGTAAACCAGCAATCACGCTTTCTTTTCAAAAGACCCAGGCCAAAAAATGGACAAAGGGGGAGCCTTATAAAGCCCTATTAGCTATATGTCTACTTGGTAAAGTGTAAGCTACCTAGAATTTTACTACTACACTTAAAAGAACTTAGAATTAAATGTGTGAAGGCAATAAAAGTTGAAGCATATAATGTCCCATACTGAAATCGGGAGACTGCACTACCATATAGAAACATAGAATTGTCCAGGTTGGAAGGGACCTTTCAGATCATCTAGTTCCAACCACCAACCTCACTCTGATCAAACCCATCACTAACCCATGTCTCTAAGCACTATGGCAACCCGGCTTTTAAATCCCTCCAGGGATGGGGCCTCAACCCCTTCCCTGGGCAGCCCAGTCCAAGGCTTAAGAACCCTTTCCCTGGAAACATTTTTCCCAATCTCCAATCTGAACCTCCCCTGGTGCAACTGGAGGCCATTTCCTCTTGTCCTATGTGAGAGGAGAAACCAAGAAAACCCTTCTTTTTTAAAAGGTATTTAAGTAACTTCTGGCACCTCTTAGCATGTCTAGGTTTATCAGTATTTTAAATTTAAGAGTGAGACAAACAAATACAGCCTTTACACATAGATGCTCACTTCATGATTTACAAAACATGGCCATTCCCAACTACCATACACAAATACACTTTGCTTCACAAGTTTCACATAGGTGGTTTGACTAGCAAGGCTTCATTTTTTTTTGGATCAACATTGCTATTTAGGATGGAGATAGAACAACTTTTTCCAGACAAATTCTTCTATCAAAAAAAATTACCACATTCAAACAATTAACTAGTGACCCTTGACAAGAACATTGGGAAATCTGTTACTGCGAGACTGTTTTGTGTATTGTTGCTGTGGATTAATTCCCTCAAGCAAAACAGTCAACTAGCTGTGAGCCAACCCAGTCACAAGTGGCTGGAAGTACAATGTCAAAATGAGCTCCAAAAAAAGATTCTCCTGCACATCTGTGCCAAGTTTTGCCAAGCTGCTCACAACTATTCTGTATTCCCTAGCTAGAGCCCAGGGGAAAAAAAAAAAAAAAAGAAAAGACTTAATCAAAACACAGAAGGGATTAAAATACCTGCTAGGAAAGTAGTATAGGCACATCATTGCCGTGATTTCTGTATACATACAGACTAGGAGTTCTCTCTTGTTGGTAACACCTACCCATTTTTCTTCTAAGAGCACATCTTCCATTCAGCTGTAGCTTTTCTAATGGTCATTATGAAATAACTCTGCAAACCACTGGGCACCCCCACCCACCTCCACAGAAAATCCTCCTAAGGGATAAAAGCAAAGAATTGTCCCTAGGACAAGAAAGTCTTTAGGAAAACATGTCCTCTTAATATGAAAAAATGGAGAAGGAAATACTTAAGAGCACAGTGTTTTGAAATCCAGTGATACTTTGAATGCATTATTTCTTCAGTACTTAACTAGGTGCATGAAAAAATACAAGACACATGAATTCTTTCCAAATCCTTTCTTTAGCTATTTTAATTTGTTTCTGAACATACTGTTGTGCTATTAATTTCAAGGGAAATCCAACAGCTCTTCAATGAAAAGCAAGCTAACATTTTATTAGCTCTTATCAGTTTAAACAAGCTGAAAGTCAGTTGGAAGTCTCAAGCATTAATCTTGGTTACAATTATGTTGACTTTAGAGCCGATGGAGACTGCTTATCTTCCTTCAAACATATCTTAACAATGCACTGTACGGAATTCAGCATCCTACTTCTTTCAAGTGCACTTACAATACACCGCCACAGTCATTTAGCATATCATTAGAAAAAGACTGAACAAATCTATTTCAGTGCATCTGAAAAAATTCAACATTCCCCCAGCTTTAATGGGCCAGACATTAAGATAGTCTCCTGAAAGACTCAGAAGTACAAACCCTCAGAGTACATAGATAGCAAGTTCCTAGAAAAAACTTAAAGCGCTGAGTTGGACCATATACAGACTGCAAGAGAAAAAAAATAATACATTTCCTGAATCTTATGCTCTGTCAAAAGCTTTTCTTGAAAGGGTTATCTTTGGAAGATAAACGGAAAGTCATCTACTTCCTGCACACAGCTTATTTTACCAGAAAATCACACCAAGGTGGTTGTAACCATAAAGGCTGGGGGACTTGGGTCTTTTTAGTCTGGAGAAGAAAAGACTGAGGGGGATCTGATCAATGCTTATAAATACTTAAAGGGTGGGTGTCAGGAGGATGGGGCCAGTCTTTTTTCAGTGGTGTCCAGTGACAGGACAAGAGGAAACGGGCACAAACTTGAACATCAGAAGTTCCATCTCAACATGAGGAGGAACTCCTTTGCTGTGAGGGTGGCAGAGCCCTGGAAGAGGCTGCCCAGGGAGGTGGTGGAGTCTCCTTCTCTGGAGACATTCCAAACCTGTCTGGACACGTTCCTGTGGGACCTGCTCTGGGTGGCCCTGCTTTGGCAGGGGGTTTGGAGTAGATGATCTCCAGAGGTCCCTTTCCAATCCCATAGCATTCTGTGATTCTGTAACACTAACAGCAAAGGTTTGTGTTCACTACTGCTAACAGCCATAACCCCCTTTCCTTGGCTGGGCATACCATTAGATTGAAGGGAAGCAAATTTACTGAGGAGTTTTCCAGCATAAGGCTACCGTAACATACCAATCTCCCCAACGACTGAGAAAATTATAAATCCATATCTGATGAGAAGACATATGGGAATGGAAGTGTCCAAATGCATTAAGGTGTAGATACTGTTCTTTTAAGTTCTTGGTTCTCAAACAAATGCATCCAACTAGGTAGCCCAAGAACTGCATGAAATGCAAACAAAAGGAAACTAACACCATTTGAAAAGTTCTCCCCTAAAACTTCTTAAAGAGCTCCAGTCTTGATTTGAGACTGCTATCTAGGACAACATTGTTCATTGCTCGAATAGACAAGATCAAACATTGGAGCTGCACAGTTTCTCTTGATTACAGTGGTTTTGCTTCAGGTTCTATCTGTTGAATCCCATGGCAAATGAATCACTTCCTACCAGTGGACTCCTACCTCAACCAGTCACACCTCCACTAAGTAGGACAAGAAGTAATGTCCAAGACAATACAAGTAGGCTTCCTACCAGCGGACTCCTACTTCAACCAGTCACAAGAAGTAATGTCCAAGACAATACAAGTAGTAACATTATCCAGGTCCAAGTAACTATCGGTGAAAGAAAGCACTTCATCCAGCATATCAAATAATCCCAGACCATGTCTTCAAGATGATAAAGACATCTACTGTATCTACACAAGACTCTGGTAGATAATTAGTTCAGAAGCTCTTCACAGAAAAATACTTGACAGCTTAGATTTTGAAGTTACACAGAGTTTTCTTGAATATCCACCCACAAACGACCTACTAATATAATCTGTCCCTTCCATAGATGTGTAAACATATGGTAATGAACGCTTACAAAACACCAGTTCTTAAGCATTAGAAGCTCTGCTGCTCCTTCTTTCCAAAGAAATTGGAAAAAGCCAGGTAGGTTGCCTACAAATAAATATTCCAGAAGTTACAAAGATTTTTTTTTTCCTCTTCTATCTGATGTGTTAGGTTTCCCAGACTGCACCTCTACTTTTTTTCAGTAGAAGTCTAATTATCTTTTTTCATTCATTCGATTTTTACCGATACACAGACAAACAACTAACCCACAGATTAATTCCAGGCTTTACATACTACCCCTTCAGACTGATTTACCCCTTCAGTTCCTACTTATATCCTCTGTTTGAGGTCTTGTGCCAACAAACAGAAGTCAAAGACTGTTGTCAGGGTGGATGCAAGCAGCTACCAATTTGCTATCCCACAGCTGAAGCCAACGCTGTAATGCCTCAGAAATTAAAGTAACAGTTAGTGACCAATTTTAAGTTTGTTTTCTGTCAAAAACTGATACTGCTTGAAAGACAACCCTCCATGTAGCATTAGTGTTTTTCTTCACGAAGGCAAAGCGCTAGTTGTCGTGGCCCTCCCCAACAGATTCAACATCAAGACAAGAAACTTTAAAACCTTAGCAGATAAAGTCAGTGGCCAACAATTAAGTATTTGTTTTTCTCCTTCCCAAGATAAAGATCTGCCACACAGACCATCAAGCTTAATAGAGACTGAAATGCCCTAGAGAAGCTTGCAGTCAAGATATGTTCTTTAATCCTCTGCATACAGAATGTCAGAAATTTACTAACATTCATACCTGTTTTGTTGCAACATGCCTCTGGAACATGCTGACATTAAAGAAGCATCCAGACATATTTGCTAAGTCAGGGAAAGGCTGTTTTTGCAATTTACAACTCTAACACACAGCTATTTATCTGAAACAAGGTATGACTGTTTGATGCATATAAAAACAATACCATTCCTAATTATTGAACAACCTGGTGACTACTGAACAAGCCAGTTAATATTTTTGAATTAAAAATGTTTTGCGGTTGTATTAGAATTGAGTTCTAAAAGAAAACTAGCAATCTTATATTTAAATTACCACAAAGCCCATTGCTCGTATCAAGCTTTGGATTCTATTGGATCTCTCTGGATTTTGTTACATCCCTACAGGTTGCAGAAATTTAAGCTGTATTCTAGTTAGATCTGCGCTGCTAGTGTTTAAAGCATGTATTTATGAGTCTTCAGTAACAGCAGTTAGAACTCTAGAAGTTCTCTCACACCTTTGCATTATAACAGATACTTGAATATTCATAACTCATGAATTCCGTAAGGGCACAATGAAGTTGAAAAAATCCTAGAAGAAAGCTTGCCTTAGCAGACACAGTCTCATGGTATTTCACTGAACTTTAAAGGTACAGTTTCTTTTGACTTCTAAACAAGATTAGATCGGGACACAAAACTTCTCACCTTTCATTTTTGTTATCAAGGAAGAAATAAGAACTATATGAACCACATTTATCTTAGCAAACAGGTTAAGTCACTTCTGAACTATCGAGCCTCACTGTTCCTCTCCTAATTATTTAAAATCCATACAGCTTGAACAGAATCTTAACAGAATTCAATAGCAACAAGCATTTGGCTGCCTCTTGAAACCTAGACATCGAGTATCTAAGCCACTGGAGTATTAGATGAACAATCTCAACAGCTGCAGAAACTCCTATCTGGACAAACTCAAGGTGGGACAGACAAATTTAGTCACAAGTTAAACGTCATTTAAGAGAAACTGTCATAGGTCTGAATTCTCCTACTCGTTCTTCCCCCAAAAGATAATGATCTAGAGGGCTTTCCATTGTAGATCATAGGGGTTTTTATAGTTTCTTTTTAACAATGATACTACTTTCAATACCTTTTTCATAACTGGTAAAACCCCCCAGATTTCACCCTGCCAATGAAACAAACCTCAGGTTTTGAACATTGCTTCTATCCTCTTCCTCTGTTACACATAGGGAATGTAGACAGTTCATATTTCACCAAAGACTTTAAGTCAGGTTTTGAACAGATATTAATTGCTTCTATCCTCTTCCTCTTTTACACATAGGGAGTATAGACAGTTCATATTTCACCAAAGACTTTAACTCCATAAATTACAGTTCAGCTTTGAAAGATACTACATAATTGGAAAATTTTATTATAATCGGCAGTAGTTACAAGACTGCACATCACTTCTTGTAATACTGATTTTCTTAGCAATTCTTTTTGAACTCAAGCAAGCGTAACAGGCAAGCAATAAAACCTTTTTACGTTACACATATTGACACACAGTATTTTTACATTATTTAAGCAAACACCACAGAAGGTTATTCAGAAATTATTACTAGTACTTACTATTCCAGGACTAAAATCATCTCTGTTGCAGTTTCATAAACTTCATGCAAGTTAATGACCCAAAGATTGCATTGTGCCAGCTCAAGGACTGCAATTTCATGGATTATTTCCATCCGACAGTCTTGGCCCTTTCTTCTTTTTCTCATGAATTTTGCTGCAAACTCTTTTTCAGTGTCTTTCTGGATACACTTTTTCACCACTGCAAATTTTCCTCTGAAACAAAAGAAGAATTTAAAATCAAAATTAAGTCAATTAAAAGTCATCTTGCTGAGTGATCTACTCTTAAGTTAGGAACATCACAAGCCAGAATGTAAATAAGGACTTAAACCTATCGATTCAAGGAACATGGATTTCAAAAACACAGAATAAACAAGCTGTGCTAGTTCGTAAAATGAAGGTATCCTCAAACCTTTCATTTAAAAAGTTGGCAGAAATCAAAGTGTACAAAGAGGCTATTTATGCTTTCTGTGACTATGTTACAAAAACCTCAATAATTGCCCAGTTATTGTTTTCTATAGTGTGCCACCATATTGATGGCAACAACAACCAGCACTCTTATTAAATAACTACCCAAAATCCTGCTCTATTTGCCATATAATATCCAGGCTCTGCTCTACATTGTCAAGGATGGCACTTGGTATTTTCAGCATGTCTCAAACGATAACAGCTGCAGTTTTTTGATTGTTTAAGAGTTCTCAAAATCCCTTAGTCTCACTATATGAGTAAGAAACACAGATGACTGAAAGTAAGCAGCTTGACCAACAAAGTTTTCTAACAAAATTTTTGCGACAACAATAACATGAATACAAACACAGACTGAGCAGAACTGAGCACAGTGCTTAACCCACATTAATGAGCGTCATTTCTGAGAAAACACACAACTGATGAGTTAGACCAAGCCGGCAGACTAGCTAAAACCACACTGCAGCACTTGACGTCAGAAGACTTCCTCCATGGTGTTCTGGATTTAAGTGTCTGCTCTAAACTTCCTTGCAATAGACCCCCACACCACCTGCTCCACTCTGTTCCAATCATACAGCATGGACTTTTAGACTGAAAAGGTCTATTAATTAACATCTGTCATCTAATGCAGTGATGAATTCTCAGACTTTGAAGTACAGCGCTCTTCTTGTAGTTCTTACCATACAGGTGTAACGTTAATCAAAACTATCTTTTTTATTTATATGTGAAAAATTTTTTATAAAGCTGCAGGAATAGCTTGGAGGTCTTTATTTTGGTTTTCTAACTAATAGTAGGGTTGCCGAAACTAAAATTGGAGTCCTCATCTGGTTTGGAATACAGTTACATGGGCTTTGACCTCTCTTATCTCCAAGCTGCAGTTCACAGATTTAACTCATTCAGCTCATGCCAAAGTTTTCACTCTCACAGCTCCCAACCTATTAACAGACTGCTATCTCTGAAATGCAACGGCTAAAAGAAGTTGTGGTCAGCTTACTTACTACAGGCATTTGTTTCAAAATTACCCAATCTAAATGAATTAAGTCAAATAAGATCCCACAAAGTGGGAATTTGCTAGGCAATCTCACTATAATAATCTGCCTTGTAACCGCTGATTCAGCCACAGTTATTCCTCTAGGAATAATATTTTGCATAAGCACACATTATCTACAGCACAATAGGTACTAAGACTAGATCAGAGCACAGCCCAGATGTCTGTGAAGACAGGCAAAGGGCAAGAATACGCTTTCAATGTCTCGAATCCAGGTTTTTGGGAGAAAGATTAGACAATATTATAGCTTTGCGAGCGCATGAAAATGATATTAAAAGATTTCAGAGCATTAGGAAGGTGTGGTCAAAAGATCACTATAAAAATGTGTTAATCAATACAGAGTTACCACAGAACAGCACAGGAGGAACAGACACCTGAAGGCTAACAACTGGCTAGGTGCAATCCTAACTACGGCAGAGCAACCTTCCTCATGGAGCCAGGGAAAAGGATTTTAAGTTGTTCTCAGTGAAGACATGCAACTGCATGTTTCACGTACAATACAAAGCTACGCATTTATCAGAAGTGTTAAAAATCCTTGCATTACATTTTTAGCATCAAAACCAAGAACAGCACAGGAAAGCATTAGGAAGGTGTGGTCAAAAGATCACTATAAAAATGTGTTAATCAATACAGAGTTACCACAGAACAGCACAGGAGGAACAGACACCTGAAGGCTAACAACTGGCTAGGTGCAATCCTAACTACGGCAGAGCAACCTTCCTCATGGAGCCAGGGAAAAGGATTTTAAGTTGTTCTCAGTGAAGACATGCAACTGCATGTTTCACGTACAATACAAAGCTACGCATTTATCAGAAGTGTTAAAAATCCTTGCATTACATTTTTAGCATCAAAACCAAGAACAGCACAGGAAAAAAAACATAGCAACTATGCTAATAGGAAAAAAAAGAGAAAAATAAATCGAGAGACTAACAGACAAGCCCTTTAACAGCAAGTTATTTTAATACCTGGTAGATACTAAGCCTTTATAGCAAAAACCTAGACCCCTGGGTTCAGCCTTCTTTATTTTTCTTCAATAGTCTCTGAATGCACAGTTTCCTTCCGGCTGATTGTCGCCTTAGCGCAGAGTCAAAAGCTTTTAATTCTAGCGCTGGCGAAGGAGCCAGACAAAGTAGCTTAGAAAAGTTTGAAATCTCTATAGTACAGCTTTCAAGAAGCACAGCATTGTTTTGCATTACATACAAAAATCTATCTGGAAGCAAGTTAATTAGCCCAATGAGTACCGATGTTGGCGATTCATCACACGTGAGTCACTATGGAAATACAACAGTATTCACAGGGCAGCAAGAGCCACCACCGTGTGTGGCCACGCATGTCCTGTTTAGCTGAGCTGGCCACAAGCCTGAGAGGTGACGTAATTAAAAGGACAGGTTACACGGGAGTTCAGCCAGCTGACAAACACTAATTCTTAGTTGTTTAAGACCAAGAATCCTGCCCAGATTCTTTACGGTTATACCTGTAATTAGAGCTATTATAACTACTGCCTGTGGAACTCATCTTTTCTAAATACAAACCCCCAAAAAGATCAAACTTGACAAACCTGATGTTTATAACTAATAGAACTAATTACAGTGAGGCAATCTAGATTCACGCCTGAGACAACTTTCAGAGCTAGGATCCAAAGATACCATCCACTGGATGGTTAAGCCAAGAGATAAATTTGTAAAGACTTTCTTTTTGATAGAGACAGAACAGTAGATAAGACAGATATAAAATACACATTGCATACACACTGTCTTTGCTTTTCTTAAAATCCTGCTTTTCAGAATTCCTTATTAAAAAAAATCTATTAAAGAATGAAAACCGTATTATAACAGAGCATCACTAGCTTAGCTGTATTGAGAAGAGCTAGCAGGGAGAACACTTATGAAGAAAGAACAATTTTGAGAGGAAATACATAATGCGTATTTCCAAAGTTAAAAACTGATTAGCAGTCACCCAAACACAAACAAAAATGCTTTGAAGGAAGACATGAATAGGAATCTAGAAGTAGTTCTCAGTCCTCACAAGAGTCTCATTCAAGAATTATGATTTAAGATAAATCATATCTGATTACAAAGAAGCTCAATGTCATCTTTTCAGATTGCCAACAGAATTAGCATTGTTTCATCTGGCATACATTATGGCTTAAAGGAAAAGCCTCAAATCACAAATCAAATGTCAAATCAGATAAACAAGAACATTTATGTCACACCAGTTCATTTTGGTTGTCATAGGCTTAGTAAAGACTAACCTTACTTCAATGATCATTTTTAAAGTGACCTAAAAAACACTGTCACTGTAACAAATGCAGGAACAACAGCAATTCTTGTGAAGATATTTACTTTTTATGATATTCAGAAAACTTTTCTGAGATCCACAAAACTATGTGCAATTTATTACATAACTCATAGCAAACATTTTTTTCTAAGATATGGGTCCCCCCCCCCCCCCATTTTTATTTTCCAAACAACAAGGGATGGGGATTCCATTTCTGGAATGGATGTTTGTGCATAATTTACTCCTATAAATTTATTCTCGCATGGTGGAACCAACTACTTGCAACTCTTCATTTTCACCTCTTTTCTACTTTCATTTAGTTCTTCAATTGTTTCAAGCATTCTGTGCTACTGCAGAGACCAACTGAGGACAGAATCGTGATAGCATATACATTCTTACCGATGCACAAAAACTCTACCACAAAAATGCATGTTACTAAAAGCTACCTGAGAAATAAGCAAGTTCATGCCAGAGTTTGTGGAAAAAAATTGTAAATCAAGACATGGGTTATCTGCACATGAAGCTACAGTAAGGTAGACAGAAACAAAAATATTTCTGTATTATTCTATTCAGTCCCCTTAGATGATTAAAATACTTGCTATTTTTAGCTCCAAGTGGAGAATGACCTTGTCATAAATTAAACAAAAAAAAGGGAATGAGGAGAATCAACTGAATTGCACTCGTCATACATTTACATGTATGCGATGTGTACATTTTGCTAGCAGAAGATTGCTTTAGACCAACAATTTAAGGTAATTGTTACCCTCGAGTGAGACATAAACGACTGACCTTGCTTTCTTCTTGTTTTAAACCAACAATTTAAGGTGATTGTTACCCTCGAGTAAGAAGAAAGCAAGGTCAGTCGTTTATGTCTTTCTCCAACACAACTCTACAAACAGAATTGATATTTTCTGTACACAGATAATAACCTCCAATATGTGCACACCTTGTCTTACATTAAAAAATAATAAAACACAATACCCCATCAATGAGCTGAAGAATTAACTAATACTCTAAAATACTTTGTGTGCAATTAGGAGTTTTTTTGTTCAGGAAAAAGAGCAAAGCAACTAAGTACAATTATACTAGACTTTTTAAAGAAGCTCTAGTAATATAAAATACATAGTTCCCCATTTTACAGTACAATTATGACTTCAGCACAGATGGTAAGGGGGAGAAGAGTTAAGCAATCGGTATCTTGTTCTCCACAAAGATTACAGTACTTCAAAGTAACCTAACTCCAGCTTGCACCATCTGAAAACACTGAAGTCTGAGTGAGCTGACAAGAAGTGGCACCCTTAGAACACCTGTCTGAGGTAAGTTTTATTTTAAACAGTATGCAGATGAAGATTTGTGTGATAATATTCTGATTTTGGGAAAGTAAAATTAATAAGGCTTTGAAAGCTAGCCCAAAATATCATTTATTAAAACAGTTCATTAAAAAAATCTGCCATTTTCATGTAATCTTAAACAACTTAAAATCATTTCCTTTCCAGAGTAGCCATTATCAAATTTTTGGTATTTTCCCTAAATTAACCTGTTCTTCCCAGCAGCAGCCTTTTGAAGCACATAAGCTCAGCATTCTCCAAGCAGGTTTTTCCCCCCCAAGAGCAGAACTAATGAAGCCTGATCTCCTATAGCTTTGCACCCAAATCCCGCTGGTGACATCTTGACCAGGTTCCTCCCAGGCTCATCTACGACTTCCAGCAATATGACCCCAGGACTCTCACCTCTAACATGCCATCAGGGGCCAGCAGCCCCAGCACCTCTCTTCCCTGCACTGCTAGAACTACAACATCTCAGTGTTTTTCCCCCATGTTTCTCCTCTTCCCACCTTCTCCACACATAGGTGACAAGGGAACAGAGGCCCCAAATGCCATGGTGAGTTCCACAGACACGTGTTGACTGACTGGATCAGAGGCCAAAGAGCACAGAAGCCTCCTGAGTTCACACAGCAGCCTTATTCTCAGTGTTAAATCCGCTTTCTTTTCTCTCACTGACATCAGTTTTAAATTCAATTTATACAAGTGCTGTTATTCTCAAAATCTCCATCTAAAGTTTAGTTTTTAAATTGTTTCTCTAATTCTGGGAAGCGGGATGGGCAAATACAGAGTGTATAAACATTTTTGATGAGCAAATTCACCTACCAAATTAGAATTAAAAGAGACTATGTTGTGTGTACAAGGACTGCTTTTCACCTGAGAAAAAAACCTATCATAGCCAGGTGTTAATTTGTCCAAGTCCTTTGTAAAGATAAACTCTACCCATGAGTAGAGATTTACACACTGTATGAACAGATAAAAGTGAAACAATTTCTGCTATATTATCAATAAAACTACAGAGACAAGTAGCAGAGACAAGTTAGCACAGAATTACTTTTAACGGGAGTACTTGAGCTGAAGTATCCACTTTTTTGAAATCAAAATGTAGTAAAAAAGTAAGCATTCAAAATCGTTGAATAAAAAAATGTAAGCACATACATTCAAGCATATAGACTTCTATATTCTAGGAGAGAAGACAGTGAAAACACTTGTCAAGTTGAGGAGAGAAAAAGATAGTCTGAACCAAAATATGTGCAACTGTTGCACAAAACCAAGACAAACACAGTCACTTAAGTCATTTTAACCTAACTACAGGTGCAAAATCACATCCTTCATGCAAAGGTCACATTTAAAGGTAGTTCTGGTCAAAAGCTACTGCACACAAAAAGCCATGCTGAGATTTACTTGTTTAAACTGCAGACTAAGATTTGCTGAAGTACTTAGTTCTTGTTCATAGTGCAAAGCCAATCATTTCAGTTGGCCTTTTGTGTGCCAGAAGGAAGCTTCATCTAGTCTATTTTCTGACTAGGCCAATTAATGTGATCCAGTTCTGAGACAAGCTCTCACTCCATGGCAGAGCTGCAAAATATTTTCTGTAAAGTCATCTGATCTCCAAATTAAAAAAAAAAAACAACCCAAGCAGCAGTGACACCAGGACATCTTGAGCTACACCACTCCTTTGCCTTCTTGACTGTTGCTTAGAATTTAGGCTGCTTTGTAGCCAGCATTTAGCCACCTTCAGTTTCCAGGCCCTGGAAATTGTGGTCACATCATCCTAAAAAAAAACCAACCCCAAACCTTTCTCACTTTGTGGGATGTTTCTCCCACCTGCTTCCCATGCAAACGCTTTAGGCCACTATGTTTAAACAGGTATTATTCTATGAGTACAACACAGTAAGCAAGCATTAAGCTGACACTGAAGTCAACCCAAAAAGTTGTTAGAGGTACCTAAGAGCAGCTACATGTGCTTTGAAACTCCCTTTTAGCTCCAAAACGGTTGTTTCTGCTGCTGTATGAACTGAGCTACAGAGGTAGCATAACTTGCAAAAGAATATACTTAAGGAATGTATCTTGCCATATATCCTACAGTATTTAATCTGTTATTTTTATATACTTTTTAGATAAAGCACAGCTGATTTTGAGTCAGAATACCAAGTTAGCACAGAATTACTTTTAACGGGAGTACTTGAGCTGAAGTATCCACTTTTTTGACTTCCCATTTACCACCTATGCTTTGCTGCAATGAGTTAGCACAGAATTACTTTTAACAGGAGTACTTGAGCTGAAGTATCCACTTTTTTGAAATCAAAATGTAGTAAAAAAGTAAGCATTCAAAATCGTTGAATAAAAAAATGTAAGCACATACATTCAAGCATATAGACTTCTATATTCTAGGAGAGAAGACAGTGAAAACACTTGTCAAGTTGAGGAGAGAAAAAGATAGTCTGAACCAAAATATGTGCAACTGTTGCACAAAACCAAGACAAACACAGTCACTTAAGTCATTTTAACCTAACTACAGGTGCAAAATCACATCCTTCATGCAAAGGTCACATTTAAAGGTAGTTCTGGTCAAAAGCTACTGCACACAAAAAGCCATGCTGAGATTTACTTGTTTAAACTGCAGACTAAGATTTGCTGAAGTACTTAGTTCTTGTTCATAGTGCAAAGCCAATCATTTCAGTTGGCCTTTTGTGTGCCAGAAGGAAGCTTCATCTAGTCTATTTTCTGACTAGGCCAATTAATGTGATCCAGTTCTGAGACAAGCTCTCTCTCCATGGCAGAGCTGCAAAATATTTTCTGTAAAGTCATCTGATCTCCAAATTAAAAAAAAAAAACAACCCAAGCAGCAGTGACACCAGGACATCTTGAGCTACACCACTCCTTTGCCTTCTTGACTGTTGCTTAGAATTTAGGCTGCTTTGTAGCCAGCATTTAGCCACCTTCAGTTTCCAGGCCCTGGAAATTGTGGTCACATCATCCTAAAAAAAAACCAACCCCAAACCTTTCTCACTTTGTGGGATGTTTCTCCCACCTGCTTCCCATGCAAACGCTTTAGGCCACTATGTTTAAACAGGTATTATTCTATGAGTACAACACAGTAAGCAAGCATTAAGCTGACACTGAAGTCAACCCAAAAAGTTGTTAGAGGTACCTAAGAGCAGCTACATGTGCTTTGAAACTCCCTTTTAGCTCCAAAACGGTTGTTTCTGCTGCTGTATGAACTGAGCTACAGAGGTAGCATAACTTGCAAAAGAATATACTTAAGGAATGTATCTTGCCATATATCCTACAGTATTTAATCTGTTATTTTTATATACTTTTTAGATAAAGCACAGCTGATTTTGAGTCAGAATACTGTTCTTCTTTTAATAAGTGACAATTTCAGACAAAAATATTGGTTTAGCGGTGCTGAAATTGCATATATATAGTTCCTGAGACACATCAGCCTTCTCATGGGACTTTCTGCCTCAAACCTTGCTTGCTATCCAGCAGGTGTTGAAATTACTTTCAAACCCAAGGTTTTTTTCAACCAGCTTTGAAAAGTTCCACCATTAGACTGCTCTCCAGCATACGCTACCACAAATTAAGTCTCCTCCAGACTTGCTTTTCCCCACGTCACAGCTTGTAAAGCTCAAGGAAAAGCAAAAAAAAACCCCAATCCAAAGCAACACCGGGCAGGTTTCTGTCTTCAATGGAAAAAACTTCAGAAATATTCTCTACTCCACACCTGCTCCTCGAGAAGAGCACAGTGTCTTCCCAGCTGGCTGAAGGAGGCTGAGGCTGACTCGCTGGCTGGCAGGAGGGACACAGCCCCCCTTCCCAGCCAAGCCAAACTCTGCCCGCCCGGCCCCAAGGCCAGGGCCGAGGAGCCCGGGGCGATGCCACCGAAGGATACCGCTAGTGGCGGCTCTAATCCCGGCGGGGCAGCCGTATGGACCCCTAACCCGCCCCCCCACTCCCCTTCTCAGCCCGTTTTGCCCCAAAAGGGGCAGCAGGTGAAGGCAGCCCACGGCGGCGGGGGAGGGAAGGGCAGAGCGGAGGGAAGGCACCGACTTGACCCCCTGCTTCCCCCCCCCCACCATGGGCAGCCGAGCGGCGGCGGGGGGGGACAAGGGGGGACAAGGGGGGGCCAAGGGGCGACAAAAAGGGACCCCCCCCCCGCCTCATCCTCCTCCGGGGGGGCCTCTGCCCTGGCTCACCTGCCAAGCTCCCTGCCGGGGCTGAGGCTGTACCGCTCCTGGAAGGGCTCGGTGCGGATGGGCGTGCGGATCTCCGTCAGGAAGCCGCCTCGCCGCCGGCCCCGGCCGGGAGCGGGCTGAGGTGGCGGCGGCGGCCGGTCACCGCGGGAGCGGCTGGGTGGCGGCTTCTCCTCGGGGCTCATGGCTTCTCCCTCAACAAGGTGTGTGTGTGTGTGTGGGGGGGTACCCCTAGCCTGCCTTCCCGCCTTCTCCTTCCCGTCTCGGTGCGCCCCTGCGCCGGGCCCGGCTCCCCTCAGGGCTGCGGGGTGAAGCCGCTGCCGCTGACTGGAGGCGGGCGGTTGGGCAGCACGCGCCGGGCCGAGGGGAGGGGCGGGGCGGGGGTGCGGGGGCCCCGCCCTTTAAGGCCTCACCTTGGCGGAGGGGCGGGGCGCCGCGCGGCGGCGGGAGGGACGGTGGGGCAGCGCCCCCTCCTGGCGGCCGGTGGTGGTGGGGGGTGTGTGTGTGTGTATGGGGGGGAGCGGGTGGCGGCAGGGCCTTCCCGCAAAGCGGCAAGATTTAAAAGCTAATAAAGCCGCGATGAGCACCCTAGCGACGGGTTGGTGGTGGCCGACGGGGCAGGTGCGAAGAAAAGCCCCAACGAACGTCGCTGCCCCGCCAGCCAGGACTAGTCGGCCCGTGGACGCTCGGCTGTGCCCGCCTGAGGGAATGTGGACAAATCCTGAGGTAAAATGGCAAGAGCTGGTCCTGAAGGGCATGGCATTTCCCTGAGGGAATGTGGACACATCAGAAGGGCAAATCCTGAGGTAAAATGGGAAGAGCTGGTCCTGAAGGGCAAATCCTGAGGTAAAATGGCAAGAGCTGGTTCTAAAGGGCATGGCATTCCCCCGAGAGAATGTGGACACCTCAGAAGGGCAAATCCTGAGGTAGAATGGCAAGAGCTGGTCCTGAAGGGCATGGCATTCCCCTGAGGGAATGTGGACACGTCAGAAGGGCAAATTCTGAGGTAAAATGGCAAGAGCTGGTGTCCTGAAGGGCACGGCATTCCCCTGAGGTAATGTGGACACCTCAGAAGGGCAAATCCTGAGGTAAAATGGCAAGATCTGGTCCTGAAGGGCATGGCCTTGTGGGGAAACAGGGCTCAGGCCCGCAGTGGGGGCACTGGGACGCACAGCTGAGGGAAGGCGAGGACAAGAGGGGCAGCTCTGAATGGGACGAGTCCACCTGGTGAAGCCTTGGCCTCTGGTGTCTGAGGCACAAGCTCCAATGAAGCCTTCCCCGCAGCTGTGTCGGGGCTCGGCTCCTCTCCTCCATGGGTGCCTGAGCTCCATGTGTTTTTATGAAGAGCGTAGGAGCTGCCTCCCAGACACCCCTTTGTCCAGGCTGGTGGAAGTTGTTTCACGGATTGAGAAATGGCTTCACAAGCCTTCCTGGGCCCGAAATTGGAGCAGGACCTAACATCTCTTCACCACCCGGCTTAATTAACGTATGTGTTTTTAAGAGACCTGTCCTTTGTGGCAATCATTGGTCGAGGTGGTGCTGTGGTGTTTGTCTCCAATAAAGGCACAGAATCTCCCTGCCATTGCCTGCCAATATCCAGAGCATGAGGGAGAAGAGACTAATGAGGAAACGTACAGGCTGATATAAAGGAAAGGATTCAGCCCAAACCCTGCCCATTGATGAGGGATGGGAGTACAATTGCTGGCAAGGCATTTTTCTGGAATTCCCTCATTCACTAAACCCAAATCTAAATAACACATTCAACACAAACAGGATTCTGCAAATCCCATTTGCAGAAATAGTTCAAGGTTAAATTTCACAACCAGTACACATGGTAACGGAGGTTTCAAGTCTTACAGTATCAACGTGCTTTCCACCCAGAGCATTGTTTATGCTGTAGCAGGGCCAGAGTCTTACTGCTGAAAAATAAAATTTGGATTAAACAAGGGTTTAGAAACTGTTACATACTATAGTACGTATCAGAGGCGTTTGCTACAGGAAAAAGGTTGTTTGTAAGGTTAAATTTCAGAACCAGTACACACAGTAACAGAGGGTTCAAGACTTACAGTATCAACGTGCTTTCCACCCCGAGCATTGTTTATGCTGTAGCAGGGCCAGAGTCTTACTGCTGAAAAATAAAATTTGGATTAAACAAGGGTTTAGAAACTGTTACATACTATAGTACGTATCAGAGGCGTTTGCTACAGGAAAAAGGTTGTTGTATGAAAAATAGAAAAGTATCTTAATCCTAAATGAAGGTTTCAGATACTTAATTCTTGTGATATTGTCTACTTTACTTTGACAATGACATTGTCCTGGGGAGGGTTGGGGGTAAGCCTGTAAAAAAAAATATGGAAAGGAGTGCAGGAATATGAACAGACCTTCCTCAAAATATTTATGGAAAGGAGTGCAATCACTGGTTCAGGAATATGAACAGACCTTCCTCAAAATATTTTGGGATATTTAAGGTTCTCTGGGCATATTTTATGATCAAATTATAATCTTTAGGTTCTTAAGCGCCTTTAAAAATCTAGCAGTTGGTTGTGTATAACACAAAACATGGGCTTACATTTTTTTCCACTATGTTTTTTTTTTCTTATTCAGATAAATTTAAGATATGTCTTTATCTAACTTATGGAGACTTTTGAGCGTATCTCTTCTGATTATCTGGAAAGACTTTTAGTCCATATAGTCTGTGAGTTTATCTATTTTTCTTTCATAGGGTAGAAAATACCACTGAAGGAGTGTCTTAATATAACAGGAAGATGGATTTGTTGCATTCCTAAAAAGAATTATTCACAGAATAGAAAGAAAAAGAAAAATTGTGCATTACTGTCTTGAAAACTGACTGAAATAAAATTTTTTTCCACTTTACTATGCACTAGCTGTAGCACAGACTATGATTTGCTCTGTCGTATTCTGTTGTACCAGAATGTAATGGAGCTGATATATGCTGTTTTAATTTAATTTTTCCCTGTAGAAAGAACAAACATAAGTTTTATGACTCCCCTGTGTATTAAACCAGAACTGATGTTAGTTTTAAATACTGCAGCATAAGCTAACGCGTGCTATCCACACAGGGAGAAACATGCGCGGAGATGAGCAGTGCTTGATTTATTCAGAGATAAGCTAACAGACACATCAAGGCTGGTTACTCTCATACCATACCTACTGAAAAAACACACATCCTTTTTTCCTGTTGTTTGGATATTTGGCTTCAATCATTGAAACGTTATTAGCTGTTGTATGCTTAATTGCGCTCAGATGGCATAACAAACATTGATTTCTGCTTGTGTAGATAACATTAACTCTTGGATATTTTAGCTTTTTTTTTTTTTTCTTTTCTGCCGGTAGCACCCAAGGAATTCGTTCTCATGAGCTGTGTTTGGCTTTCAAGATAAGCAGGAGGTGAAGTGGAAAACACTACCACAGGTACTCTGTTCAAAAGAATGTCCTTCTCACTTTATGTCTGCGCGCACTGGAGTGAAAGAATGATTTCAGTTTTGCCCTGGAGAGGTAGCTCAAACTTGTTGCACAGGGATATAAACTTTGCTCAGTTACATCAGCCTAAATCCAGCTTGATCTTCACAGGACATTCCTCTTCTCAGTTTGAATGTATTCAGGCAGCTTCTACATGATGGAAAAGTTACCCTAAATAACCATTATCATCATGGCCCATTTATAACAGAAATATGAAATCTAACCACTAATCAGGACACATAACTGAAGATCGGTTTTCAGGTGCTAAATTCATCCTTTCAACTTCCATAATGATAGAAGAACATGATCTTCAGTGGCTGGAATGTCTGCAGGCTGCTTCAGTTCCATATGAAGCTATCTTTTTTATTTTGCACTGATGAGCTACTGATTTCTTGATGTGATTGTTTTGTATATGAGGCAGCAGGAAAGAAGAGCGCACGTTCCTCACCTGAGGTGCTTCACCCCTGTGTTCCTAAAATGCTTCTTGTCATCTCATAAAGGCACTTACACAACAGCTCCACCACCACTAAAAACCAGTCCCACACTACACTTCTGTACAAACTGAGGTTTCTTACACAAAAGAAATCACCACATTTACAATTTTAGGAAGGAAGGCACAGCTCCACTAAGTGGCAGCACTAGGCATCATTAGTGCCAGCTTTGTGGCACTATTTTTATGTTTATGAGAGATTTAATATAAACTGCTGCTTGTGTGGCAATAATAGGTACGCCTCTTTTTTGCTCACAGTGTTTGATTTCATCATTTCCAGGACAGATGAGTAAACTTGTGCTCAAAGAATCTAGGAGTAACCTTTCCAAATATTTTCACAGCTTCATACTCTGCAGAAATTTCCACTTGAAATTGAGTTTTACACGTATTATAATAACATTAATTTATGAACTGGAGAACACATCATATGAGTCCCCACACATTCTTTTGGGTGCTCCCTCAGATCACTTTCACAGCTTCTCTGCAGCGCCAAGGTGGTCCCAAAGACTGATTCATCTTCCACAAATTAGGCAGACTACATTTTACGAAATCCACGGTGCATTGCTACTTATTTTATGTCTGTGTCCAGAACATAAAGATAACCCGTTTCGGTTTGTACATTGGGAGGACTGAAATATGTACCTGAAGCACAATTATGACATTCAAAAGCCCTGTTGGGTGCTTTACATAAGGGGTTAAACTCTAGGATCCCAGTTCTATTAATCAATGCACAAATCACTAGAGCTGTTAACCTCATATGCCAAATGTAGGGAAGTTTATATTCCGTTGCCATCCTCACACATTGCAAGGAGAATCTTATGTAGTAAGCTGTATTACTCATTTCAGTCATTCTTAAAAAGTCACCGATCAGATTTAATACGGAGACATACCTAAGAGAAGTCAAATCACAGCTTGTAACAAAGTTCCTGAGCAGATTCCAGTGCTGCCCCAGCTGCATTCCTGAAAAGCTGCTATCCATGCGGCAGGCTGGTGAGGTACCTGCACTGTTTTGTCTATGGCCTGAAGCATACTGAGTGCTGAAAACAGAAAAAGAGGAGCATGTGCAATTCATTTTTCTACGCTGTTTTGAGCCTGGAAAACCAGCATTAGGGAATCACACCCAACAATAGTTCTTCCACTGTTGTCTGTGGTCCATTTTGAAACTGACTGAACAGATTGGCAGCCTCACACTGGAGAGTATTTTTTTCTTTTCTTACAACTGATTAATTTTCTAACTGGGAAAGAAAATAATCTAACCTCGTCTTTTATTTTAATACTGAAAAATTTAAAAGGTGAAGGTGTGGCTCTAAAGTGTATTTCTCATCACAGAAGGAAAGGCAAGTGACCTTGGTATTACTGTTGTTTATCATTGGCACAGAAAAATTTGCCATGCAGCTCCATTATCTTCTTATACCATAAGAGCTAATTATAGGAAATCCTACATGCCAGAAATTCAGGAAAAAACATCATTAGTTGCAGTCTTTGTGTTCTCCAGTGACTTCTGTTCTATGCAGCCTCAAAGAGCTATAACATAGCACTGTGGGGATAAGCTTCATTTGCACTAGAGTTAAAACAATATAAATGTGCTTTCCACCAAAGCCTAATATAAATAATAATCAGGGCTTGTGTTTCAGACAGAATAATGTATCTTTTTTTTTTCCTTCAAAACTTAATTCCGAAGGCGTAGGAACTAAACAAACAAAGCCACACACTCTTCATTTTGATACATCCATGAACTGTATTTTCAGGCAAAATTGATTTTGAAGATTACCAGAATTAAATTTAAAAAAAATAATTTAAAAAGCGTGGCTTTGCAGCTCAAGGAAGATTTATGATTATAGAAGACACAGTGGATCCTTTGTGGCTTTGTTCTCCATTGTTCCCCAGAAATGACAGCTATTGTCCGGTCTGGCCTTTTATATAAGAATAAACGTCAGGCCTCAAGTGGATTTATTGTCCATTGTAGCAAAAAAAACTATGACTTTGCTACCACAAGGTGGGAAGGGATTATTATTGATTTGTAATATCTGACAGGATGATGAAGGTTTGTTAGCAGGCCAAAAAAGACATCTGATGTACGTACGGAGGCTTCAGGCCGGACTGCTGCTATATTTTAACAGAAATTCAGTAACATGTATCATAGAATTGGGTTCTGGTAAAAGCTGTGGTTCCAGCCACATAAATTGATCACCTCTCCAGAAACGGACACCTTTGATGTACCCTGATGATCAGCAGCTCATCTCTTGTTAGGAAATATTGATTTTTCCTTCCTTTATAAGTGAAAAATTCAGAGAGCTGTAGCTTAGTATCCCAGATGCCCTCTCCCCGCACTAACTCCTCACGTACATGCAAACAAACTTTGAATAAAGGCCGCACTCTGAGACCCGGGTTTCTTGGGCACGTGCGTGGGTGGGTGCTACTCTGCCACAGGGGAACCAGCGCTGGCCTGGGGCTTGTGGACCTCTGCTCCTCCACACGTGCCAACTGCAGAAGGTCTCTGAAGCGTTGGCACGGCGACACAGTCTCACATTTGCTAAGGATTTGTCTTGCGCAAGGTATGCTTAGCATTTCTGCTGGAGTGTCTCCCACAGGTTTATACTTTTCCTTATAAAAACCACTCCTTGTGTTTAAGCTTTCCCATCCTTCGTAGTGCACGGTGATCCCTCACGAGGTGCCCTTTATGTAAGAAAACAGGTATGGTCAGCAAGGTGTCTGCTGACTGTGTAGCTGAGGCGTGTTAATCTGTCCTGGAATGTGCTAATGAAACATGCCTGAGATATTACAGTGACGAGCAGTAGAGAAATGGGTGTGACATACTGAGGATGCCAGAGCATCTTGCTATTTATTTGCTGTCAACACTTAATGCAGACCCAGCATATGCTATTAAGAAATCATCTTTGCACTTGCATTTCATAGCTATAATGCAGTAATTATACCTAGAAGCGAGGTATGCCTAAGTAGTATATACATCTCTTTTGTCCCTCTGTTTGTCCAGACATTTTTCTATAGCAAGGAATAAGCTCACATGCTTTCAAGGCAGGGCTGGTCTTGAGGTAGCCTAGGAGAGCGTGGAGCTTTGGTTATGCATATTTATGTGGAGAACCTCAAGTTTTAGACACGTACCCCGAGTAATTGAACAAAAGCAGTGGAAAAGCCTGAATGCAACGGTCAGAAAGATCCTGGAAGAGCAATTCCCTAAATCAGTGGACTTACACTAGCGCCAGTTTGAACCCACACTAGTAAAACACATCCTCTATGAAATAAGTAACTTGTAACAGACAGTCCACACAATGCCATAACAAAGTGATTTTATTGACATTCCTCTATAGTGATATGGTTGAATAGAAAGCACAGCCTGAGTATCATGTGACATTTTTCTGTCAATATAAGCAAAATCAGTCCAATAAGGAGGACCTTTCCTGCCATTGACTTTATGTAGTCTTTAACAAAAACCATAACAGACATTTCTGTTAGATAAATCGGAAGCTGCAGGGAATTTGGCTAATGGTACAATATTTACTATACCTAGTATCTACTATCTACAGGCATCTGTTTTGCTACGAGAACAAAGGAACTACATGACTCACTAGAGAGAAAGTAACAATCCAATCTTTTGGACCTTGTGATAACTGGAAAACCTATCCCGGATTTAGTATATTGCAGTCATTTTTTTTTTTTTTTCTTTTAATAACGAACACTGAGGTACAGCAAGAATAATTATAATAAAAAAGCACCGCATTTATTGTAGAAAGATCTGTTGGTCTGCATTTGACTGAAAGTGTTTAATCTTGACTGGGAAGCCCTATTAGTAATACTATGGAGACAGGGCAAATAATTATTTCAACAGAAATTAAACAAATCTCCAGTCAAATTTGTCCTTCTGGAATTCCTTGAACTGTCACAGGATTAATAGCGAAGGATGAGTTTAACTTGTCCTCTGTGCGTGTATATTTTAGCTTATTTCTTATTTGATTTTTCATGCCCAAATCCAGTATCCTACCGTTTTCCACTAGAGGTATGTCAGCTATTTGTTACAGTGAAACCAGAACAACGAAACACAAACCCACCAAACACCCCCCCATCCCCACAGGCTGGCTCTCAGACTAGACTACGCACTCACACCTTAGCTACAGTTCATTGAAAAAAGTTCATTGGCACTTGAGCAAACTGGGCGAAAAAAAAAAAGTCCTCCGTGTCAAACCTGTACAAAAAGCTCATGATTTCTCCATTAGATGTTAGGTGTAGTTTGGACCACTCTCTTCTTGCCCTGTGTCCACATGACTGAAGCTGAACACTCACCTAACGTGCTGAAGTGAGACTGCATTTGTAAGGTTTAGACCTGATGCCATGAACAGTAAGGTACGGCTGTTTGTACTGGATCCAGTCTTGCATAGCTTATGTGGTTGAACAGTCGGTGAGACAACTTCAAGGTGGAAGACCTACTGATGATTTAAAATACCTGGTTTCCTTCTCGTATTTTTAGCTTAACACTAGTCTGGCAACAGGATTTCGTCAACATTTCCCTCTACCGTTAACACCGTCACAACAGTCACTTTGAGAAAGATATGGGCCCTCTGAAACCAAAAGTACAAATTACCACTATTCATTGCTCCTATCAAACACTGCAAATCGCAAAAGCTGTGATTGCCTATTCCATTTTTCACTTGCATTTTCAAATCTATTGATGTTGATCTCGTATCTTAATCTGGCCACCGTCACGTTTAAAGGGAACTGAGGTAAAGGAGCCGAACAGGTTATTTCCCTGTAGATCTGCCCTATGGAATATCTTCTAGTCTTTTCTGTGGGAAAACAATGAAACCAGAAATTCTGTAATTAACAGTCAGTGTTTTTACAAATGAAAATGCAGACCTGGGGAGAGCACAGCTGACCATATGAGTGAGTAACAGCATTTGAATCGAAAGGTGAACAAGGAAGGGTATATGCCTTGCATATGCATAACTACAACAACAAAGTCAATTAATTGCATAATGGGCAGGTTAAATAACAGGGCAAGGGAGACGGGTTCCTCCCTCCCTCCTGTTAGCACCATTCACTGCCTCACTGACTCCAACATTACGGTGCCACTTAGATGCATGGCTTCCCCTTCACTCCAGGCTGGGACCAGGTTCAGCCCATGGTATGATGCAATGAACAGAGAAAGGCATTGTGATCTGGGTACCCTAGGGATGCTGTCGGTGTTTGGTAGGGCATTTGGGAGGAGAGAGGGATAGGACTGGAATGAGAGAATGCAAGAAAAACAGAGTATGGCGGTTTTTTTCTCTTCATGAAAATAGTCGTCTTCCTCTATTCCTGGCTCTAGAGCAAAAAAAAACCAAACCCTGCAAGGAAATCTGCGTGACCTGGTTACTTTGATGTCATCACCATCACCTAAGAAAGCAACCGTTTGAAAATACTAGGCTGTGCGCTTGAAAGACAGCTTGGACTAAGGATTTTGATGGGAAGTAGCCAGCTCTGCTGTACGTTTCCCAGAGCAGGAACACACAAGGTGCTTGAGATGGCACCCACCAACCACGGAGATGCCTCACAGCTGATCTAGCTTAGAGTGTGGCTAGTGCCAGAACACGTCGTGGGGAGGAATTTCAGGGGAAAGCCTTCCTTCTTTCAATCAGTCGGGTTTGATGCTGTCTCTGAAATACAAACATCTTTTATTATGCTACAAAAAATAGTTTCACTTTTTCTTAATAAAATATAGTTTTTAAATACTTAAAAAAATTTAACTATACAGTATTGTCAAGATTGGATTTTTTTTTTTTTTAACTTTTTTAGTAATGTTAATGAGACAGCTCTTGATGCCCTATTTTCCTTGGCCAAAGATGGACAAACCAGTTGGCTACTTCTCTTTCTTCTATTGCTAGAAGGCACCCAACATTTGACATAGCGCAGGTAACTGTGTGACATCACCACCAGGAATAAAAGCAGGAACTATACAGGAATCACTGGATTTTAGGGCCCAGTGGTGAAGAGGCAGAAATTACATACATTGGAAGATTTCGTTGGTCGGTCTCTCCTGGTGTGACTCGCTCCGGTGTAATTCATGTGCAGGTGACAGACACTTTTGAGAAAAAAAAAAGTTAAGGTTTCCGTCTCTACTGTGGGGCTGGTCATGTTGGATAGATGCCTGAGAGCTTGTTTGTGGAAATAATGAGCATCATTTTCGGTGTCTGGTACAATGAAGTGGCCTGTAGCTGCAGCCTCCATCTGCAACTGTAATATGAATACTCAATAAGAACAATAATATGTACTATAAAATAGATCCTTGGTAAAAGCCATACAGTAAATCGCTATAAAAGTGGCTGCAATGTCACAGAAACTGAATGCACGGAGCCATTTAAATATCCCAAATATTTTATATATCATTAGCAAAAGCTGAGAGTTCTGCTCAGAAACATGTTTCTGGGTCCATCACCTTTCAAATACCTATTGACCTAAGAATTAAAGCAGGAAAATGATCTAAAACTCTCCAAACGCAGTTTTTCAAGTGTGATGAGTTTCTGTATAGCCACCATAAAAATACGTGGGGAAGCAGGGTCCAATTCTTTTCTCTGGAGAGAAAACTTACGGGAATTAGATGTGTCAGACAATGAACTGATCTCCCAATTTTTCAGTTTTATGAAGCACCGCTAACACAAAACTGCCAGTAACAAGCCCCCGAGGGGGTGTGGTATTTCACGTGAGCTGCTAGACACTGCGATGTTAACTTCTCACTTACCTTCACTCACCCTTCACAAGTCTCTCACTTCGTATTTCATGCATCCTTTAACACACTGAGCATCAGAAGTAAAGACACTTTGTATTTCCTTTTCCCAGTTAAGACAAACACTTTCAATCTGAGATTAGTCTTAGAATACAAGGGCAGCAAAGATTAATACATCGGAAATAATGAGAGCCGTGTGGTTGGTTGTAACAGCCTCAGCACAATCCATCCAAAGATGTTTTCCTTTCATTCTCTGGCTTCAGACTTGGAATGCAAAGTCCACCAAGCAAAGAGGGCTCTGTCTGCAGCAACAAGAGCTAGATCTCTGGTTTAGTGGTACCCAATTTCACTGCAGGGCCTTTGGGCTTACTCCAAGAGGAAGTACAACAAATACTTAAAGAGAGTTACAATCCCCTTCAGCCCTCACAAGCACCCTCATTCACTGCAGCTTCTCATTTAATAGACCCTAGACTAAAACCTTCTGTCTACAACCACTCTTGAGGTTACGGAGATTTGCACTGAACAAGAAAAGAAAAATGACAAGAACTGAAAACCGCCCCCAGCAACCGTAGATTAGCCCAGCCTGATAGAAAATAAATGGCTTCTGACACAGGGGATGGGATTGTCTAGACTTCTCATTTGGAAAGGAGCATTTTAAACATCAGAAAACAAAGATCTGGTAAACAGAACCCAAGGGTATTCATAAGAGTAGAACATTCTTCTTATTTCCCCTTTTCCTTGTCATGTACAACACTAAGGTAAGGGAGCCTTGTCCTTTATGCTACATAAGACATCCTTCTTGAGTGTGCACAACCTTGTGCTTCTTGTGTGGTAAACATTACAATGGAGATGCCCCTCCCAATATCTCTGAAGTGCAAGTTCTCTCCAGTACTGGCAAGTAACAATCATAACAATCGCTGTTATGCTTTGCATTGCGTTACAGGTTGGTTTTTTTTTTTTAGTTTTTGAAGGTCTTATCTGCACCATGTATCTGGGCCAGTTCCAGCTGATGCAACTGACGTGGATCATGAGTTCGTATATAAAAAATTTCAGTTTTGCTCATAGGTGTCTCTCAGGTGGACAATACATAAAGGGAAAACAAGGATGGATGAAGATATATTTGACCAGCTCCTAGTACTGGATTCAACAGTTAAGAAGATGGGCTGTGAATTGATTTAGAAGATGTGGGCATATAAAAGCTTGGAATGCTTGATGAGGTTTTTTTTTTATTTTTTAATCAACGTAGGTGGAAGTAAACATTTATTAACATTTGGTCAAGTGTAGTGTAACTTGCATTTGTATTTTCATTGTTATTAATGGAGGTATGTAGAGATATACAGAAACCTTGAGACAGTTGTTTTTCTATTGCATACAGACTAGCAGTCCATTGGAAACAGAGGATGAAAGCATGAAGGTTAGATCTTAGAGGGCGGCAGTTCTTCATGCACAGCTTTTGTCAATCTTGATTTTTGTTTGTTTGTTTTGTTTTCAAAAATAAAAACACGGGAAACCAAGATCAAATGATGGTGGACAGGAAAGGTGACATCATCAGCCAGAAAAACACCAGAAGTGCCTGAACCCCCTCATTCAAGTCCAAAGGTGCTAGTTTCTTCAACAGCTGTCAGCAGCTTTTCATAGAGCATAGAATACGAGGGGTAAGGTGGAAGATCCAAACGGTTGAAACACGTGTGTGCCCTGCAAAAGGAAAATATGCTAGATGTTAAGCTTAATCTAAATAACTTGAGAAAATAAGAACTGAGAAAATAAGCTCCTACTGAAACTCATGACATTCAAGTTCACTCAAGAGAAATAAAAAGAATTTCTAACTATTTAAGTAAAACTCAAATTCCATCAAAGTCCGAGGTACTGAAATGTATATGTACACACACATGAATATTTCAAATAGAAGACGTGAGTTTAGTATGAACATCATTCTCTACTATTCCTGTATCAGATGTTTCAGGGATCATACAGAGAATGCTGGAGGTCACTGAGGAGTTGGAGTCTAGGCCCTGATAGAAAACTCCACTAATTTTGGTTGCTTTGAGTTTTTTTTTAAAAAAAAGTGCAACTCATCTGTACATCCAACATGAGCACCAGTGGACGAGCATAACGTGATGAACTACACTGACAGAGCGGGCTCAGCATGTGTTTATAGGGAGGCAGAGCTGACTGGTAAAAGACCATTCAGGGATCTGCTAACTGAAGAAAGGAAGGCAAAAAAAAAAAAAGTGCAACTCATCTGTACATCCAACATGAGCAGCTACTATGTTTTGCACCAGTGGACGAGCATAACGTGATGGAACTACACTGACAGAGCGGGCTCAGCATGTGTTTATAGGGAGGCAGAGCTGACTGGTAAAAGACCATTCAGGGATCTGCTAACTGAAGAAAGGAAGGTTGCTGAAAATATTCCTGTAAGTCAGCTGTTGGCCATCTGCTGCAAGTCTGGCCTTTCCATGTTATTTATTTGTAGTAGCCAAGGCAAAAGCAAAATATTTTGTGCAGAGCAAGCTGCCAACTTGATGACCCTCTCCTTCCCCCGGGTCTATCGTTATATTTACCCCCAGTTGGCAGCACCTTCAAAAGCAGCCGCGGAGCGGGTTCCACGCCTGCCTCCACCTTGTTGCAGCTTTTCTGGTAGTGGTGATTACAGCCAGATGCAGGCTGCCCTTCACTCTGTGAGGTGCTACACAAACCTGGGGCAAAGAAACAGTCCCTGCCCCGACAGTTCATCCATTTCAACTGGCTGAAAAAAATGTAGAGCTCATTTGACAACTTGGGGGGGGGGGGGGGGGGGGGGAAGTTGGGGGGAGGGCACATTTTCATTGAAATTGTTTTATTCTTTTCACTCAGCTTGGAGTTTGACATGAAGATGATAGAAATACTTCTGTTTCATCTTACTCCCTGTGATAAACAAAAATACAGAAGGAATTGTAGCCTCAATGGCTAACAATCTCTACGCTTCTGGCCCCTAGTATTTTTAGAAGCCATGAAGTTGTTTTACCTTTAGCTTTTCTATCATCTCATACTTTAATTCAATTTTATTTCTTCAAAGCTGAAGCAGAAGACAGACAGAGCTGCCTTGGAGAAAGTATTTCAAACCGTTCTAGTTGTATCTCTCAGGCCACCCACAAAGTGAGAAAAACATCCTACTGGTAGATGGGCTGGCCTGAGACTTGCAGATACAGAGATTTATCAAGCACCAATGGTGAATCATTAAAAGCAATCAGGCAACTGAAATAGCCAGAGGCACGTAATCTTCACTGCATCACAGAATTTCAATTAGGAGAGCTTTTATCATCCTTTTCCCCCCTCTGAATGAAGATTTGTTAGCTGGTCACTCTCAGGGAGAGTGTACAATAAACACAGAATTTGTGGAAATGAGCTGGGAACACGTGAGTCGGTGAAAGAGGAAACATTAATAAAACCATTATTTAATATGTCTCTTGAAATTAAACGTGGCAGCTCATGTGTGTTATCCATGAGTAGCCCTGCACTGTTTACTGTTATCTCAGCAATCTTTGGCAGCGATGTTTTTACAACCCATTGCCAATATGTATCAACCACTGGGAGTTAATTAACTGAAGGATTCCCCTAGTCCATTCACAACCTGTTTCTCAGAAGCAAGACAGCACCATTCAGAGCCAGCTGGTCTGGAGGAGCTCAGCTGCCCAGCTCCAGAGCTGGGAGCAGAATAGTCATGGTGGCTCAGGTGTGGATTCAGCTAATAGAACTTTGCTGAACCTGATGTGATATCTCTGTAGGGTACTAAACCATGGCATGTTTAACTGTAGGAGACCACAGCATCTCGGACATGGCTGTCACATGTCCTCTTGTGTGGGGCAGATGTATCCACAGCCACTGATGCTGGTGTTTGCTTTCTGGCAGACAATCATCTTGACTGATCATTATCCATCTCCTTTCATACCTGGTTATGAAACAAGCTTGCAATGCTGTGGACTTTTAGTCATTCTTGACCTAGTCAAACTCAGACCAATTCATTTTCCTATTATGAGATTTACAGAAGTGGTCTCTTCCATAGAAAGTCTCAAGGAATTTATTGTGGAGAGAAACTATTACAAAAGAAAGGAAGCCAAAGTTAACATGTTTAGCAAAAAAAAAGCATTTTACCAAGAAACTCTTGGGGCCAGTCTTTTTTCAGTGGTGTCCAGGGACAGGACAAGAGGAAATGGGCACAAACTTGAACATCAGAAATTCCATCTCAACGTGAGGAGGAACTTCTTTCCTGTGAGGGTGGCAGAGCCCTGGAAGAGGCTGCCCAGGGAGGTGGTGGAGTCTCCTTCTCTGGAGACATTCAAACCCACCTGGACACGTTCCTGTGGGACCTGCTCTGGGTGGACCTGCTCTGACAGTGGGTTGGAGGAGATGATCTCCAGACGCCCCTTCCGACCCCATAGCATTCTGTGATTCTGTGTTCTCCAGATCAACAACTTTATAAAAAAAAAAATCCTTTCGCTCCAAAAAACTTCATCAAATAATAAATGAAAACTAAATTTTCAGGAGTACTATGGATGTGAGGGTTACACTTCTACCTACTTAAGGTGCAAAACACACTATATCACAAAGGGCAAAACCCGAGTTCAAATTCTGGTCTGTAATACTGATGTGGATCTACTGCAGCTCTGATGATGCCAGTGAAGCCCACTCAATCTTACAACAAGATAATTATGTGAAAATTGTCTGATATACATTCAGCAATGGGCCTAATTAGCTCTTTGCTGCAAAGGTCAGACGCAGCATCTACTTGTGTAACTGAACAATATATTCTGCTTCACCTGAAACAAGAGAGGATTGGCTGGGACTCGTTCTCATTCAGTGTTCCCTCTCTCCTCGGCGTTGCTGTGTGTAGCACCTTGCCTCTTGCAATTGAAAACCAAAACCTTTATTTTCCAAACCGGACTAAAGACAAATTGCTCAGTTTCTGGTCTGTTCTATCCCGTGCTGCGTGATACTGCAGCGCACAGGGCAATTAAGAGGCACGGATATTTGCCATAACATCCACCATTGCCTAACTCGGTGCCTTGTCCTCCAAAGAGGTGGGTTCCTCCTGAACTACAGTAAGCATAATCCAGGGGACACTTGGTGCACATCTTGGGGAGAAAACATTACATCAGCAGTGCAAGAAACAGTCAAAACAATGAGAAAAGTCTCTCTTCCCTTGATTAAGCCTCCTACCCCAAAAGCCTGCCGACATTTGAGAGGGTGTTCAGGGAGTGAGAGGTCTGGAATAAGAATTAGACTGCTAAGAGCTTTTATGGAAAGGATTCTGGCTTCTCTAGAAGAAAATGCAAGATAAAGTCTTGCAAATCAACTCTGACCCTCACATGCCCTCATCCTCCAGTAAGTAAAGCAGTAAACGGACCACTTAAAATTTGATTCTTCCTGGCAGTCTGTCTTTACTGCTCAAAGCAGTTTTGGTGGGGCTGAACCTTTAATTTTGCTCACTGTTACCAGTGCTGGGCTATTTCTTTTCTTTTATGAATTCTCTCTAAACATCGTAAGCTTTTAAAATCTTTGCATTCTTCTTTTCTTTGTCACTTCCTTTAATCCCCACAGCGATGAGAGTCCAAAGGCAGTAAGTGTGCACAGAACCCCCTCCTATCTTATTTATAGCTTGAACCTATCAACTGAAATAAGACTTGCATTCGAACATAACCGTGTCTGTCAGGCAGAAACCGAGCATTTCTCCTTTTTGCCTTGCTTTCTGTAGGTGAACCCACAAACCACTGTTTGATCAACCTCAGGACCCACAGGTATCAACTTTTGTTCCTTTTGTCTGTAAGGAGAAGCTGTCTGGGCACCCACTGCTTAATACATGACTGCAGAGTTGTAGATGGTATTTCTGTCGTATGTAGAAAAGAGGAAAGAGAGGAGGGACAGGAGATAAGGACCGATAAAAGACAGCAAAGCACTCGCACTCAGTCCACTGGGAAAGAAGGAAACCATGAGAACAAAGTTCTTTGTAGTCATACTCAATCGTTTTTTTAATTGCTGGATGGGATTCTGGGGTGATTAAATCCTTGATCATCTAATAGAGAGGGACAGAATTCCCTTACAAAAGATGAGATATTTACTAGCGTGGTAATCTTTATCATACATAAACGGCAGACGGTATGTAATCACTAACATTACTTTGCTGAATGAAAATCTCTTTTGATGAAAGGGTAGTTGCAGCTCAGCACCGATGGGGAAAGTGACCTCATTGAGTCAAAAGTGATTATTTGAATCACTGGGATACATGCCGAGGTCCTGCCTTAATTGATACTCCCACTGAAATAACCTTGGAGCTGACAGGAGTTTTGGCCAGGTGAGGAGCGCAACCAGGAGACGGGGCAGTGGCATTTGTATGCACTAAACAGTTTTCCAGGCTGAGGTTTTAAGAAGAGGGAACTGTTGTCTCTCCTATAGCTATAGTAGAAAACATTTCTAGTTCTCTGCACAGGTTTGGTTTGGTCCAGGAGAGCTGCTCCCACGATATCAGGTGAAGCTAGAAAGGCAGTGTCTGTTCATTAATGTTTGGTGGGGAACAAAGAATAAGTTCTTGCAAAAATGCTGCTAAAACTGGTTCTGTGTTAAATATCTGCATGACCTAGGAAAGGTGAAGAGAAGCTTCCTGCTTCAGAAGAGGCTGTAGCTGGAAGAATTCTCCATCCATCCCTACTTAAGCAACCAGTTACAAGAAGTAAAATACACAACTCCTTTATTTTGGGAGAAAGTTTTGCATAATAGATAGGGAGAGTTAAACTCAACCTTGATGAGCAACTGGTTGAACCTGTTCCCCTTCAGTGTTATTTCAGTTGACAAGTTCCATCAGTTTGGGAGGAACCAGGCTGCAGATTTACACTGACAGATGTGTAAATCGGGCAGTCCTTTTGGAATCTGCTTTAGGGTCATCGTCTAGAGATCTGGGATTAGAGCAGCATCGCGGAGCTGTATAGTACTTTGATTTTATAACGGGTGTGGACTAAAATATAGATGGGAATAACGTGTCTGGTACACACGTACACTCCAGAAATAAACCACTGCTGTAACCTAACACTTAGTTCTCTTACATGAACATGTTACACCACCATTACCCTGTTCCTGGAGGGGAACTGGTCCTGGGGAACAGGTGCACCAATTTAGAATGAAGTTACCAGATTCTCAGCCTTCCTGAAAAAGCCTTACTTATCCTCAGTGCTTTCAAGAAGTGCTCTAGGTGTTATGTATTAGAGGTTACACTTCAAAAAGTGTTGCATTTTAGAAATTTACACCATGCTGCTTTTCTGGGAATGCCACGCTGCTGTTGCAAATGCAAAAGCACGGCTGGTTTTAGGTGTTTTCACATCTTTGCTCGCTGTAAGCAAATGGCAGTGGCACAGTCCATTGCTGAAGTGCAAGGACAATATGTAAGGAAGAGCCACCTAACTAACTACTTCAGGTGTCTGGAGCAGGAGTGAGAAAATGAAGAGTCCTGGACTCTCCTGATAGAGCTAAAACTCATCTCAGGACTTTGTAAAAAGAGCTGAAAACCCAAAGGCCAGACTAACCTCTCCCCAGTGCCCCACCATCCACCTGGATGTCGGAAAGCCAAACACAGCAGCTTTATGCAAGCTCCCAAAACACCTCTCACAGCATTGTCTTTATTGAGTCAGGGCCTAAGAACGAAGGGCAGTAATTAAGAGGTGCAATCCACACCCGAGCACGTAAACGACTAAATCTGATCATTGCTAAGACATGAGAAAGCTGGTTGGTTTTTTCCCTAGGACTTTGAAAACGTGGAGCAAGGGTAACTCTCACTGTGAGGCTGTAGGAATTGTTAGGAGGACAAGGGAATTTTTGTGGTTTATTTTAAACAGCTAAAGTTAGTTACACTCATATTGTATCACAGGGGCCAAAAGGCCTAAGGGATCTGACATATGACCTTTTTTTTTAGTCTCCAAAGCTAAGTAAATATGTAAGTAAATCTAAATAAACATGAGCAATCCATAATCAGGCATTTAAAAAAAAAGTTTCAAATAACATTTCTTTAGTTGCTTAACTAAGGATTTAGGGAGCCTCTAGGTTTAGCCTGTGTGTTTTATGTATTTCTTAACACTGTGTATACTTGGCAGCACCCCATAATTTTATAAAAATGCAGGTAGTAATTCACAGTGCTCAAGCTGTGTTTATTCCCCCTGAGCAAGTGTTGTTTCTCTTTCCCCTGGCTAAAATGAAGGCAGAGCTCTAAGACTTCTAAAAGGCGCTAACAACTTTCACCTGGAAAAGAGGCCTCTTTTGGGGAGAGCAACAAGTTTGGTGATCGGCCCGGCAAACCTAGGAGTCCTTCATGTGAATATCTCGGGGCTAAGTGAATCTAGGGCATAAGTGATGCCTAGGTTCACAAAGAAAGTTAAGCAGAGCAGAAAGAGGCCAATTACCTTTTCAGGACTCGATGGGTCAGCCCAGGGCATTTTCCCTGCACGCGCCAAGGTCCACCCTCCCCTCTCGCCCCTTCCCATCCCAGCAGGAGCGCGGGGAGCTCCGCAGAAACGCTGCGCCCGTCTGTGAGTTCCATCTGCTGCCTGGCTGCAGGCAGGAACGCCCTCGGTCAGCTCTGAAACCCTTACTAGAACCAGACTACATATATAGGAGGACATGGATCTGTTGGAACGGGTCCAGCGGAGGGCCACGAGGATGATCAGAGGGATGGAGCACCTCTGCTGTGAAGACACCTCTCCTATGAAGCACCTCTCCTATGAAGACAGGCTGAGAGAGCTGGGGTTTTTCAGCCTGGAGAAGAGAAGGCTCCGGGGAGACCTTATAGCAGCCTTTCAGTACCTGAAAGGAGCCTACAGAAGAGCCGGAGAGGGACTCTTTACAAAGAAGAGTAGCGACAGGACAAGGGGCAATGGTTTTAAGCTGGTGGAGGGGAGATTTAGGTTAGATACTAGGAAGAAATGCTTTGCTGTGAGGGTGGTGAGACACTGGAACAGGTTGCCCAGAGAAGCTGTGGCTGCCCCATCCCTGGAGGGGTTCAAGGCCAGGCTGGATGGGGCTTGGAGCAACCTGGTCTGGTGGGAGGTGTCCCTGCCCAGGGCAGGGGGATTGGAACTAGATGATCTTTAAGGTCCTTTCCAACCCAAACCATTCTATGATTCCATGATTCTATGATATATATATATATATATATATATGCTGCAAAAGGAGGATCAGGCCTACGCCTACCAAGCTCTCGGGCTTTCTTTCCACATTGCTGGCTGCAGCTCGATATGCTGCAAAAGGAGGATCAGGTCTACGCCTACCAAGCTCTCAGGCTTTCTTTCCACATTGCTGGCTGCAGCTCAGAGGGCATGAATCATCTCACTGACCTTGCGTGTTTTCATCTGGTTTTAAGTCTCAGTGCCTACATCTAGCTTTTGTGAAGGCTCTAGTTCTCTTGTGTAGCTTCTGTGGAGTCTTTAGGGTGGATGGACATCAGTCAGAATGTACCAGGTGCGATTCATCTCAGCTATATTCAAAGCTCAGGTGAGTCAGAGGGCATGAATCATCTCACTGACCTTGCGTGTTTTCATCTGGTTTTAAGTCTCAGTGCCTACATCTAGCTTTTGTGAAGGCTCTAGTTCTCTTGTGTAGCTTCTGTGGAGTCTTTAGGGTGGATGGACATCAGTCAGAATGTACCAGGTGCGATTCATCTCAGCTATATTCAAAGCTCAGGTGAGATGAATTGTGCCTTAAAAACACAATTACTTCCCTTTTCCTGACTTTTGAGGGAGTCAGTGTAAGGGTAAAGTGCTGGAGCAGAACTCAAAGCGGAATGTCTCACTGGCTGTGCCATGGCTGTCTTGGGTGGCCTTAGGCAAGTCAGACCTCCCCTCTGTGCCCCAGTCCCTTCCTTCTGAAAAGGAAGATGACCCCTCCTTTGGGAAGCACCGTGAAGTCTGTTGGCTGTGTGTGACATTATGGCTCATTTGCTCCTGGCTGGCTGACTGAACTAGATGTAACAAATTGGGTATTATCACCACATGGGCTGAGATGAATTGTGCCTTAAAAACACAATTACTTCCCTTTTCCTGACTTTTGAGGGAGTCAGTGTAAGGGTAAAGTGCTGGAGCAGAACTCAAAGCGGAATGTCTCACTGGCTGTGCCATGGCTGTCTTGGGTGGCCTCAGGCAAGTCAGACCTCCCCTCTGTGCCCCAGTCCCTTCCTTCTGAAAAGGAAGATGACCCCTCCTTTGGGAAGCACCGTGAAGTCTGTTGGCTGTGTGTGACATTATGGCTCATTTGCTCCTGGCTGGCTGACTGAACTAGATGTAACAAATTGGGTATTATCACCTATCAACATGAAGTCCCTTTACTAAGCTTCCTCGTGATGAAAATGGGGAACCAGCAGAGCAAATGAAGGGATTACACTCAGGTCTCCGGCCAAAACTCAGAGACAGATTCTGGCTTTCATGGCTCTGTAAACTCACAAGTATTTTTACCAGTATTTTGAAAGTAAAGGGAACAGAATCAGCTGAGAGGCTCCTGCTGGACTGGATCTGTTCCAGAATCAAAATAAGAGAACCACGTTTGGACCTCTGGAAATCTTTATCTTGACCATTTTCCAAGATTCAAAGTAGCTTAAATTGAGCCTAAAAATCGAAAAGGCAGCAAAAGAAAACACTTTTTTTTTCCCCCTGAATGTAATTACAGAACAAACTGATAATAATCTCTTTGGCTGTTTAAGATGTCCATACTGTATTCATTACCTTTCACTGGCAGAGAGAGCAAAAGAAGTACCAGGCTCACCTTTCTCACAGCAATTCTCTTTTTATATCCTAGTTGGGACGTACCTTGGGAGGGAGGTGATTTTCCCCCATTTCTCTATACAGAAACGCCGTAGCCCGTTGCTGCCCCGGAGAGCCGCGAAGCCCTCGTACGGCACGCTCGATGTCCCCGTGACAAACTGCAACAACCGCAGTCTCTGCTCGTTGTTAAACCTCTCCACCGCTGCCCAGAACCACCGTATTACTATGTGGCCATCATGGTAACCTAAACCAAAAAGCAAGACAGAAATTAACATCACCTGCTCTAAGTGGGAAGTGCAACACTGAAATGTGTTCCCACTAGCACGGGGCAGTGTATCTCATTCTTGATGAGCAGTCCTGGCTGGGGATACCATCATATTATTAACTCATTTGAAACCCTGAAACTCAAATATATATATATATTTGAGTCGTGTTGGCCCTTCACAAATCCCTTGGCAAGAACCAGGGCTACCTGCATGAGGTATAAAAGACCTATTGTGAAATGCCACACAGTGTGAGTCCTAATGACTTCACTATTTCTGGTTCCCAACTAAATTCTCTTTTGGATTGCAATAGCGTTTGACATATGGGAAGGAGTTTGCTACCGCAAGCCCTTCCCTGGCAAACTTCCCACCTGAGGGGCTCTGGGCCTTGGTTTGTGCTAGGGAAAGCCAGCATCAACCCAGGCTGAATCTGTTTCAATAGCTCAACAGAAAAAAAGGAGGAGAATAACTTGGGGGACTAGCTGTGCTTGTGGTAAGCTGTGTAAGGTAACACAAAGGCTGGGCAGTGAGCAGCCAAAACTTAAACCTTGTATTTTAGGGGAGAATACGTGAACCTCAGGGACTTTCCTTTTGTAGTGCAAAACTGGTGGATTTCACATTTATCCATCATCCAAGACAGCCTGGATAAATCATGCTCAGCGTTTAAAGCAAAACCAGGCCAAGCATTAGAGGAGAAAGGGGAAAAAATCCATCTTGACATAGTTCAGGCTGAGGGGATGGTTAAGCAATATCTGTATTTTGTTCAAGTGTAGTTGGGAACCATGAAATTCGGCTCTTGAATTCAGCCAAGAGGGCTTGTGATACTACTTTCAGTGAGGCCAGGAGTTCATTCACAGTCATCTGAGTAAGTAACTTTTAGATCTAATACTGCAAATCCTTTTCAGTCCCGTTAAGTCGGTAGGAATTGAGCGGGTAAAATCTGGCTAAGAAGTAGCAGAATCAATTTCAGTATTATTACGTCTGTTGATCCAAACCCCACACCTTATTTTAATTCACGAATTATTCTTCACAAAAACTTCCTGAACAAAATGTAGCATTTCCCTCAGGAAAGGGAGAAGGAAAAGATGGACCAAAAGATGGACTTCTTTCATGTTTTAGGCTGAAAACAGTAAAAAGAAAGAGAGAAGGAAAAGATGGACCAAGTCTTTCATGTTTTAGGCTGAAAACAGTAAAAATATGAGTAAGCATCAGCAGGCAGTTTACCTCCACGGTATTCCGTGTTGTTACGCCAGTCATTAAGATCTATTTCTGCAGTGCCAGCTATAACCAGCTCCAGTTCTCTGGCATCGAAAACAGAGACAAGCCTGGAGTCTACAACCTGGAACAAAAAACACTGGTAAGCAGGGTTTCAGGCTGGAAACAAAGCAGATGCCACATCTCTGATGGCCAGCTCTTTATTCTGAAGAAGTCTGCATGCTGACAGCTAACTTCCACTCCTCTGCTGATAAATCTCTGCTCCTCTCCAGGGATACTGCTGATGTTTTGAGCTGCGAGCAATGATGACACACGAGATCTGACCAGAATGAAACAATGGAAGTGACAGGACATATTCTGTGCGGAACATTGTTCATTGAATGATTCTTCATTCTTCACTCTGACAAGTGATTTTGATAGTCAAAGGCTGGATTTGTAACGTGGACCATTTATTTAATATTTGTTTTGCATTGGAATTTGATTACAACTGTGTAGGAGTGCCCTCAGGTCTTCAGCCACCAAAGATGCAGCTGAGGTTCACTTGAATGATGTGAAACCTTAAAGCTCTAACGGTATTCGCAGGGAGAAAAAGCCAGTGAACCATATGCAAACTTTAGGGAACTGTAGGGAGTCGCTCAGCCAACCCCTTTCTACACCAAAGGGCTGACCACGTCTGTTCAGCTACAAAGCACCCTCACTGGCTGTAATGTCAGCGCACGGCTGCTCAGAGCCCTCAGTTACCAGGACTATTCTGTGTGTCCATTATCTGCTGTTCCATTTGCCAGGGTGGCCATTCTTTCAATTAATTTCCCTCCACAACAGAGCCCTCAACTTCTACTTGCATTACAGCTTCCAGGGCAAGATACTTTCCAGTACCTGAAGGGACTACAGGAGAGATGGGGAGGGACTCTTTGCCAGGAAGTGCAGTGACAGGACAAGGGGTAACGGTTTTAAAGTGGAAGAGGGGAGATTCAGATTGGATACCAGAAAGAAATTCTTTGCTGTGAGGGTGGTGAGACACTGGAAGAGGTTGCCCAGAGAAGCTGTGGCTGCCCCATCCCTGGAGGGGTTCAAGGCCAGGCTGGATGGGGCTTGGAGCAACCTGGTCTGGTGGGAGGTGTCCCTGCCCAGGGCAGGGGGGT
>NW_015090882.1:3499680-3625929 GCF_001431845.1 Calidris pugnax
GCTGGATGGCAGCACAGCCCTCCGGGGTGTCAGCCACCCCTCCCAGTTTGGTACCATCAGCAAACTTGCTGAGGATACACTCTGTGCCCTCGTCCAGGTCACTGATGAATATATTAAACAGCACGGGTCCAAGTATTGACCCCTGGGGAACTCCACTGGTTACAGGCTTCCAACTTGATGGAAGCCTGTCCCTAATGAGGGACACCCCCTCAGCCCTAGCCCTGGCCTTATCCCCAGCTGAAGCTGGGCTGACCTTTAGGTTACTCCAAACTGTAGCAGCAATGATTGATTCAGAGAGCACCACCTGCAAGCCACGTACAATGTCCACTCTGGCCAGTCTTTTCTCCTTTCCTTTTCCCCTCTAGGAGCTGCAGAGAGGGTGACAACCATACAGCATCGCTGTCGATGATCCAAGCAACCGGATGGGAAACAACAGGATGGGGAGGCAATCACAGTATTGGAACAGACACACTGTTTTGCCAACTGGAAGGGATATCTATTTGTCTCTTAGGCAACAAGTGTTACCCTTCCCCAAGTGCTAATTAAAGTGTTTACTCAGAAATGCCAACAGCCAAAAGAATCGTCACTAAATGAATACTCCCAATACAGTATCTAAACAAGACCTGTACAGCACCCTGCACGGGGCACAAATACACTCACTGTGGGATTCAGAGTTTTGTATCAGCCATTCAAACCTGAGAAGTGTTTGTATGGTAAATAACTTTTTTTTATTTTTTTAACCAAGAGCTACAGCTTTTCATTGCATTTTAATGGTTCATTTAGTTGTCTTGGGTTACTAAGGCTTAAGACTGAGAAGGGATTTAAGGAATCAATCTAGCTTCTACCCAGCAAGCACATACTTCTCACATCTGACAGAAAATAATATTTATCTTGCAATTATTTTCACGTTCAGTCGAGTGGATTTAAAAGGAAGAATGTTGTGCTCTCCTCTTCAGTTTTCTGCTGCTATAACGATGTCTAGCACAGATAGTAAATGCACTGCATGAATACATATTCATAATTTGTATTATTTACATATTATTTATATTATTACCTATTTATTAGCCCAACAAACAACACACAGCATCTATAGTATTTAGGTCACTTTGCTCGAGGGACCTGTTGTAACATGATGAATTATGGAAGCCCTCGATGAGTCATCTAATCTGTAGCTTTGTGGAGAAACAGCAAGAACAAGTAGGGTTGGATGTAATGAGTTAGGAATTCTTAGCTGGTTGGGGTTAAATTCCCAAATGTCTCTCTCTGCATTGGCATTATACAAGCAAGGCTGCATCGGCCAGGGGGTAGGACTCCGGCCCAGCTGCCACGCTGTGTTCTTCAAGACTGTAAGGCATTAAGAAACATCTGTCCAAGCAACTAGGTATTGTCTAGCTTTAAGCATGACAGTAAGTCCAGATGTTCTAAATCTCCTGCAAGACTTCCCATAAACACCTAGCCATGCTAATGATTATTTCTTCTTCTCGTTATCCCTGTAATTTCAAAAACAATTAGTTAGCTAGAATTCAGGCAATCAGTAACAATTTGTCCCTATTTTTAATCTCTTGTCCACAGAGGCATTAACCACAGCTGTGAGCTATCATTCAGAACCAGGTTTCACAGTAACAAGGAGACCTTTCAACCAATCTGGCCGTTCCTGGCGCAACTGCCAGTGCTCGGACACGGGCCCTATGGAGATATAGAGCCTGGAGACAGGCCTGGAAGAACACTTTCTACCGAGTAAAAGCATGAGAAAGAAAAAGACATGAAAGAAAAAATGCAAGATGGTCTATAATAAGGTCATTGTAGAAACAGGACAAAAGGGCTGTAACCCATCTACCAGGGAGCCTCTCAAAGAGCCACTATTTCTTGTTTCCTTTACCCAAAGCTGGAAATCCAGCTTCCCAAATGTTAGCAGAGCTCCCACTGGGATCTCCGCTTGCACGTGTATCCAGCAAAGCAATGCTCAGATGGCATTTAAGTGGTCAGATACTCTTGGCATGCAAGAATTTCCAACTGGGATCCATCTGCGAGCAGAAAATGTGATGGCGATTTCTTGGTTATTTTGCTGTCAGCACTTAGCAAATTTCAGAAGGGGGGAAAATCTCACTTTTGCTCAGGACTCTTGGATTCTGACAGTTGTAATTCACAGTGAGAACCATTTTTTCCCCCCATCACTAGATCTAGCAAGAATAGCTTCTAGTACATATGAAATTAAGTACTAGACAATGTGTGAATCGGCATAAAAACCTAGCTTTTAGTGTTCTTTTGCTTCCGTATCACAGGATCTACAACAGATTGTGATTTTCTTCTATTCTCTTTGGAGCCATCTCTTACCTTCCACAACAGACTCCTATGTAATTGTCAAGGTCTTTTCTCTGGGGAGAGCATACCAGGTAATTAGCGTGCCAACTGTTACCTTCAGATGCATCGGGGCATGTCAGGCTGAGATTCCTATTCCTCTTTGTAGTCCTCCAATGTAAATAAATACACACTTGTCTCATCTGTCTTCCTGAATATGTCTGTATGTTTCTCTCTGTCTTTGTGTATTAGCCTTACATATAAGGCATATCTTCCAGGGAAACCACTGTACTGTCAACTGCATGTCATGCAAGCTCTCAGCCCAAAGCCCATGAAAAACCCCTGCATTAAAGACTGTGGAAAAACAGTGTTACCTCTCCTACAGAGGCTTCTTACTTCAGTTCTTCTGCCCTGTCCTTTTCATTTCATCCACCCTTGACTCTGCTCATCCATCATGGCCTTGTACTATAAGCAGACTAAATACAGTTTGGAAAATATCCCCTTGGAGTCTTGCTTGCTTTCTGTTACTTTCAAGCTTATAGTGGAGCAGCCCTTTTACTCCCAGGAGCAGAATCCCTCCCCTCAGAAACCAGTCTAACTCTCCCCTAGCTCTGTGCAAACTCCTGTCAACTTTATTTTCTAGGGCTATGAGCCCCTCTCTCCATATTCCACCTGATCTCTCTGCTCCTGTTGACACTGTGTGTCCGCTCCCTACACAAGTGACCTTCCATCCCTTGAGCTTCTGCAGTCCTTGGTGAGCTTGGTTCTTCAGTCTCTCTAGTTTTCAGTGTCTCCACGGAGGTCCTTAACCTTGGTCTGAACATTGCTTTGGGTCCCTCCAAGGCTTTCCAGAGACAGTTACAATCTAGCAGGGGTTACAACAGCAAAGAGCACCAGGGCTTCAGTGCAAGCCAAAGAATCCCACAGCAAACACTTGTTCTGGTTACCAGTCTGCACTTAACCAGGGCTGTGGCCTGGTTAAGGCTGTAGTTACCCAGATCAGCTAGGTTGAAGAAAATTGCCTAAGGCAGAGCTGAGTGGTAGAAAGCATAATAAATGGATAAATTACCTACCAAGTTGTTAGACTAAGGCAGAGCTGAGTGGCAGAAAGCATCATAAATGGATAAATTACCTACCAAGTTGTTAAGTAGGTGCAAGGTAAGAGACATAGACTCTAACAGGGAGATAGCAGACAAAATAATGGTGAAAGGTCTTGCAGCACCTGCCGAGTGCTTTTCTTCCCTCCTCACCCTCCTCTCCCTTTCAGTCTCATCAGCTCTGAGTTACATCGCTCGCATTCACCGAATGCCACATCTGTGTGAGCGACACCCCGGAGAGCAGAGCTGCACTCTGCTGCAGGGAATTCCTCGTGCTCATCAGTGTGTGGCTCAATAAGCCTGTAGGGGGGCTGGTATTTTATATTATACACCCTAAGAATAAACATCTGCATTGAAACAGGTGGCTTGAAAGAAACAGAAGGTAGGAGAAGAAAAATGTTATTGAAAGGCTAAAGGATCTGTTCTGACAGAAAGACGTTCATCACGCTCAACTTTTGTCAGCTTCCAATTTGCTTTTCACGTGCTTTGCATAGCTGTGCTCACCTGTCCAAACACCTCCTCGTTCACTGTGAAGGTGAGATCCAGGATATCTGTGATGTTATTATCCTTCATCCACTGCAAGCTCTGATGGAACTCTTCATCCAGGTACTCCAAGTCGCTTAAATCACACGGCCTGATCGCGAGGCAAGAAAAAAAATGTAGCTGAATATACACCCCCCCGACTATTGGCAGGCTGACTTAGAACTAAGAAGGCGAACACATTTATGCTGAAGGATCCACCGTACAAACTGGTGTTGGTTTGGTTTTGTTACCATCCAGGCCTGTTACACAGACCCTCTCAAAGCAGCTCTGCAACTGTCTGCAGTGCAGGGCTGGGCTCAAGGCCAAGCCTGCCGGCTGCCTGCGCTCTTTGCTGTCGGAAGGAGCCACCCCCGGGGCTTGATTTTCTGTGAATCTTCTGGATGGCCTGCACTTGAGAAGCAGGTGCTTACCTTCAGTCCAGATGGGCCCTGCCATGCTGTGCCTGGCTGCTTCCGTGGAGCTCTCCTCCTCAAGGTGAGCACGCAAGACTGACAGAAGGCAGACCAGGCAGCCTACATTTCTGCTAATAAGGAGTCGGCCTTGCTCGCTGAAAGGGCAGGTGGATGTTATGAGCAGCTGGTTTCAGATCCCCTACAGGGGGCCATAAGGACACAGGGAGGACTCTAGGCTTCAGGCTGTGTCCAGACTAGCTCAGATACAGCACAGAATATGAGCACAGGGACCCCAGCGACACTCATTGTTAAAAAATTAAAATTAAATGTAGTTAAAGAACTTGAAGGACGGTTAAGACAAATAGCTTTGTGGATTTGGAATCATCCAAAGTGATAAAATATTTTAGCTAAACTTTATTCTGCTCTTTGTCATTTAATTGCAGTCTCGACTTTCTACTTATGGCTTTTCTTACGGCTACAAATTTTATGTACCTTGTCTTATTGCAGTCTATTAATTAAAGAGGGACAGACTGTCAATTAAAGTTAACCTTATAAACCTGACACTGAAAGTAATATATTACTGGTAGCTTCTGCTTACCAGTGTTAAAGACAGAAGACAACTAATAGGAAACAGTCACTGTTTGTATCTACATTAGCATTCCTAATTAATCCGAGCTGTGTTTAAAATGAAAACCTACTCTATCAGTGAGGCATGAGAAATTAGGTATTTTTCTTAATACGATCCCCCTCCTTTTTTTGTTGCTGTTTTGTTTTGTTCCATCGAAGATGCTTCGCGGACTTCTACATATCATTTTAATTGCTTTGATAACTTTTCATCAGTAGTAAACTCTGGAATTACGGGTCGGCACTTTTCTAAATGTCACACTTATTCTGCATTTTTTATCAACACAGTCAGTATTGATGAAGGGCAAATTTCTTGGAGAAAGTAAAGAAAAATGAAAACACATTTGTTTTCTGTCACAGACCAACCAACCAACCAAACAACAGTGGGAAGGACTTGAAGGTCAGAGAGCCTGGAGCATTTCCATGCGTCTGTGTCTCTAGAACTTGGGGCAGGATCCCTGTTTCTGGGTGGTTTCTGCACGGCTGCACGCTTATACTTACAGCCTTAGCAGTGCTTTGTAGAACGGCCGGGTGAAGAACGCGTCGAGGAGGTACTGATGAATGAGAGCAAGGCCAAGAATGCGACCACTGAACCTGAACCTGGGACAGAAGATGCAGAGTAAATGAATTACAACTCAAGCCATTCAACATAGAAACTTAGAGAGCAACTGTTCTTCGTTTCTGACTTAGTTTCTTGCATTTATTCATTTATTTCTTTTTTCCCGAGCAGATACCTAACACCATCCCTCCACCTCTGATCAATAATGGATCTCTTCTTGATCCATCTCCTGCAGCATCAGTATGTGCAGCTGGCACATTATACCCTCTCCTGGGCCAAACCAACAAACGCTCCCAAGACCCACCTTCTATGATCTTTAATTGAATGTTCTGATACAGACTGACTCCATCAAACACCATATTTAGCTGGTGAAATACTGTAATACTCCACCTCACCTTAGCAGAAAACATACTATCGAAACATTTTCAAAGCATGAATCAGTATATCCAGTTTCCAACTGGTTACGACACTTCCCAAGCTGGGGATTAGTACTTTAAAAGGGTAATGAGTTGACTTTACAGGCAGGAAACTGAAGTTCAAATAAGTTAACTGTTGTGACCAAGGACACATATTAAAATCAGTATCTAGAGCTCGGGCAAGCTGTCCCCAAACTGCTTTCTTAATGCTGATGCTCAGCTGTTTTCACTATTTACACACTCTTGTGTTTGCTTCTGTTTTCCAAGAACAACCTCCCCTAGTCCCGCTCCAAGTACGCTTAAAAGAGTGTCCTGTCCATTACAACCTATGACCCATGAGGATAAGTTGTTGAAGTTTTCTTTCTACAATTTCTTCTATGACTTACATTATTCCATTAAATCTGGTTTTACATCAGTAATCTCAGACAGAAAAACACAGAACAGGTGTGAGTTCAGGTGTGGTTTTTTTTTTTTTTGTAAAAACACCCCCATCACCCATCCAAAATTTACTTATTTGTAAAGAAGAAAAAGAAAAAAAATCCCAGATCCCAAATATGAGTGCTCCAAGTCTGAGCTGTTTGACATCATAGTAAAGTTTTATTTCACAAAAGATGAGAAACAGATCAAAAAAGCCAAGAAACCTTTTCTTTCCGCTGCCGGAACCAGTGCAAAGCCCCCTCCTGCATATGAATGAAACGTGAGCCTCATTGTAATAAAAGCAGCACAGAATACCCCTTCAGTCAACTTGATGCTCATGGGACAGAACAACAAGTGCTTAAGATGTCAAACGGGGCACAAAATAGCCCGCTGTGGGCCCAATTAGCATTTACATCACCACGGGAGCTGCCTCCGGGTCCCCTGCATGCAAGAAAGGTGCTTATGACCTGCAGCTGATGGTAACAGGAGAGTGATTATGTTACCCCCGTACAGCTGTTTCCACAGCAGCAACAACAGGCAGCTGTTGGGTCGGGTTAGGACCTGCTTCGCTTCACTTGTGCTTCAGTGCAACATTTCTAGTGAAAAGCACCGAAAAGAGGGGGAGCTGACACAATACAAGTACAGTGGAAGCCAGACAGCTCAAATCCCAGGAACACCGAGCCTGTAATCCATCAGTTTTACAGCACCTTCAGGATCTATAATCAACTCCGTTTGTCCTAAATAACGCATGGCGGCTTTTTTTTTTTTGGTTTTGTTCTTCATCACCCTCCCTTTCCCCCACCCATCCCCATACGTTTTGAAAGCGAACGCTGAATGAAAACACTACAAGCAAAGGGTGTTCCTCACCACGACGCTCGCCCCGTGGCTACTTGACTGTGCAGGGCTGGGCAGGCAGGAGCCACTTGGAGTAAAGTAAAGCCAGAAAGTAAATTGCCATGAAAAGTCTCAGGGATTTGGGAGCCCTCCTTCTGCTAAGAAACGGGATGAATGTGTGCACAGCGTGGGTTTTCTCCTTGCTGCTTGTATCACAGAACCACAGGATGATCTGGGGTTGGAAGGGACCTCTGGAGAGCATCTAGTCCAACCCCCTGCCAAAGCAGGGCCACCCAGAGCAGGTCGCACAGGAACGTGTCCAGGTGGGTTTGAATGTCTCCAGAGAAGGAGACTCCACCACCTCCCTGGGCAGCCTCTGCCAGGGCTCTGCCACCCTCAAAGTGAAGATGTTCCTCCTCATGTTTAGATGGAACTTCTTATGTTCATGTTTGTGCCCGTTACCTCTTGTCCCTGGGCACCACTGAAAAAAGACTGGCCCCATCCTCCTGACACCCACCCTTTCAGTATTTACAGGCGTTGATCAGATCCTCCCTCAGCCTTCTCTTCTCCAGACTAAAAAGACCCAAGTCCTTCAGATTTTTGGCTAAGACCAAGCCTAGTGTTCTGTACCTCTACAAGGCTTTGAGGGCGTGACTTCAAAGCTGCCATGAAACGGCAGTGCCCTGAGATCAAGGTGTTTACAATCACGAGTGCGTGTTACGGGAGCTGTTAATGGTGAGTTTAATTGGCATCAATGCCTTATGAACCGTATCAAACCATCCAAAGGCAGTGTTTCTGTGTGAAAGGACTACGTCTGGTGGGTCAGCCTAAGCAAATGTGGGGCAGAGCAGCTCTGTCTTGTGCAGTTCTTCAGTCTGGCTTTGCACTTGCAGCCCTCTGGGACACACCAGGGCTCACTCCCACTCTGGTTCCACAGTCCCAGCCCTTGCAACGGTACCGTGTAGGGAAACAAAGCCAGTACTAACTGGTCTGGATAAAGGAGGTGAAGTAATTAACCAGATGTTGCCACCTGGTGCCTGTCAATACAATGGATAAAAAAAAGCTACGTTGAGACTGTATTTCTTGGCAGCTCCACATCACCCCAGCAGACACTGTGCTTAGTGGCCAAAGCACGTGAGCTCTCCAGCCCACAAACTCTTCATCTTCTGCACACAGCTTTGGTTTCTCTGCAGACACTCATTATACCTGGCTCTCGGACCTCAGGAGTGGTGTAAGAGAAGGTCCTCTGGCCCCTTGTCCATTCTGGGACTATAGGTGACACCCCCGTGGTCCAGAAGTGCAGTGAGAAACAAGGGCTGTAGTAAGTCTACAGACACCTATTACTGCTCTCCACAACTACCTGAGAAGAGGTTGTAGAGAGTTGGGGGTCAGTCTCTTCTCCCAAATAACCAGCGATAGGACAAGAGGAAGTGGCCTGAAGTTGTGCCAGGGGAGGTTTAGACTGGATATCAGGAAAAATTTCTACACTGAGAGGGTTATCAAGCATTGGAACAGGTTGCCCAGGGAAGTGGTTGAGTCACCATCCTTGGAGGTATTTAAAAGACGTGTAGATGTGGTGCTGAGGGACACGGGTTAGTGATGGTTTTGTCAGAGTTAGATTGATGGTTGGACTCATGATCTGAAAGGTCCCTTCCACCCGAGACAACTCTCTGATTCTATGAAAAGGGCGGCACTTGGTACCCTCCTCAGAGGACAACTCACCAGTCTATCTGCCTGTGTGTCCATGCAGTCCATCAAGCTGCCACCACGATCAGCCATGCATAACAGCCCCACTTAAAATATATCAAAGCTTACAAAAAAAGCCAAGAGGAAAGATCCCCCTCCTTACAAAAGCCAGGTAAAACAAAACCAGACATTCGTGTTTATTTCTTCCTGAAGGATTTAGAGCCTGGGTGAGATTCAGAGACAGTCTCTTCAGAAAGAAAACAAGTTTTCTTGACAGAATAAGTAGCACAAAGGTAAATCCTGGCTGGAGGGCACATACCTTCTTTAAACCCGACTGACGTTTATCTTTCCAAGCAAGTGTAAAATGCTTGATCAATTTTTTTTCTAGCAGGAAAGATGGTTTGGGAGAGGTGGGGAATGCGAGGTTCTTGCTCTGGCCTTTCCTTTCAATCCCCTTCCCTTCGGGAGACGACGACTGAGCCTGAGTAACGCGCTCCAGCAGAGGGGGGAAACACAGGAGGGAGTTAATGAACGGGAAATGGTGGAACGAGAGACAGAATTAACGAGCAGGAGAGCTGCTCTGGTTTGCCTGCCTCTTGACACCGTTCCTCCACTCAAAAAAAAAAGGACATTGTGTGCACCTGCTTTCTGGCTTTTAACACCACCACTACGCGACCCGTTTGCCAGAAGTTTCCACACTCCCCACCTAACTCCCTTCTGGAGGCTGCAGGTGCCCCCGAAACAGCCTTGTTTTCACAACGGCCTGTTGCAAAATAACAGGCTTGTTCTCCTCAGCGGGACTCCCTGCATATTTACAGCAGGTCTGTGTGCACAGGGAGAGACAAATCCACACGCTGGAGCAGCGACTAAGCAATAAATTTTACCTCCAATTGCAGGTGAGTCACAGGAAGCTTAATTTACTCTGCTCCTTATCATACAGCAGCAGAGTTAGGCAGGACCCATAATGACCCTTTGTGACGGGGCTCTCTCTTAACTGGCTGAACTAAGGCAGCTCTGCTTTCTATGCCAGCCCTTCCTTGGGTTCAGCTGGAGAAGGATGCACCTCGACAGAATCGTAATCTCTGTGTGCAGGGGAAGAATGGTGTCCAGCCTTCTGCAGGGGATGCTTTGGTACCCACCCCTCCTGGGCTGCACCGCCTATTGTATGAGGAACCTTAAATCCTAAATCAAGGAAGCACCTGATGGGATTAAAAAGACTGAAAATCTTGCAAACCTTATCTCACTCCAACACGTCAGCTGGGTTTAAACGTGCCCTTCTTGCTGCAGTAGCTTGTGAAAAAAAATATTCAAAGGAGGGCTCAAGAGAGATGAATAGAATATGGTTCACAGCAAACTTGAAAATGTCGTTTTCCTTTCATGGGACTACTGAAAACTGGCTTTCACCTGTAAGACAAATTTACCCATTCTGTTGCACCAGTTTTAAAGCTTTTGATAGTTTAACTGTGCGGATGAACTTCTGGCTACCTGAAAGACAAGCTGAACAAATGAGGAGAGGATTTCTGCCCTTGGCAGCTCTTCTAAGGGAGAACAATCTTTGGCAGGTGGATGCAGCCTGGAGAGCCTGAAGAGATTGGACCTAATCTCAACCGTAATTAGATAAAAGAGAACCTAAAAAAGGGAAAGTGTTTAGAAGGGCCCAGTCACGGAAAAGGCTTCACTCTGAATGTGCATCTTATTAGACAACAGAGAATTCATACATGAAACCCAAATCTGTAGGAAACCAGGCATCATGGGGTCCAGAGGTTGTGGTACAGCTTGTTTTCACAGAATCATAGAATAAAGGGACCTTTAAAGGCCATCTACTCCAACCCCCTTCAACTAGATGAGGTTGCTCAGAGCCCCATCCAATGGGACCTTGAATGTTCCAGGGATGGGGCATCTACAAGCTCTCTGGGCAACCTGTGCCAGGGTTTCATCACTCTTATTGTAGAAAGTTTCTTCCTTACATCTAGTCTAAATCTACCCTCTTCTAGCTTAAAACCATTACTCATTGTTCTATTGCAACAGGCTCTGCTGAAAAGTTTGTCCCCATCTTTTTTATAAGCCCCCTTTAACTTCTGAAAGGCCTCTATAAGGTCTCCCTGGAGCCTTCTCTTCTCCTGGCTGAACAACCCCAACTTTCAACTGTCTGAAGATGGGAGAGGTGCTCCATCCCTCTAATCATCTTCATGGCCCTCCACTGGACCTGTTCCATCATGTCCTTCCTGTGCTGAGGGCCCCAGAGCTGGACGCAGTACTCCAGATGGGGTCTCACCAGAGCAGAGTAAAGGGGCAGAATCACCTCTCTGGATCTGCTGGCAACGCATCTTTTGATGCAGCCCAGGATGGGATTGGCCTTCTGGGCTGCAGCGGCCCACTGCCTGCCCATGTCCAGCTTCTCGTCCACCAGCACCCCCAAGTCCCTTTCCTCAGGGCTGCTTTCCAATCCCTCACCCCCTAGTTTGTATTGGTGGCGAGGATTGTTCCGGCCCAGGTGCAGAACCTTACATTTGCTCTTGTTGAACCTCATGAGGTTCCCCTGGGCCCACCTCTCCAGCCTGTCCAGGTCCTTTTGGATGACATCCCATCCCTCTGGTGTATTGACAACACCACACCGCTTGGTGTTGTCCGCAATCACCTCCCTGGTCCTGCTGGCCATGCTTCTTTTGATGGAGCCCAAGATACAGTTGACTTTCTGGGCTGCAAGTCCACATTGCTGCCTCATGTCCAACTACTCATCCACCAGTACACTCAAGTCCTTCTCATCAAGGCTGCTCTCAGCGCCTTCATCCCCCGGCCTGTATTGATACCAGGAGTTTACCCAACCCAGGTGCAGGCCCCTGCACTTGGCCTTGTTGAACCTCATGAGGTTCCCCTGGGCCCACCTCTCCAGCCTGTCCAGGTCCTTTTGGATGACATCCCATCCCTCTGGTGTATTGACAACACCACACCGCTTGGTGTTGTCCGCAATCACCTCCCTGGTCCTGCTGGCCATGCTTCTTTTGATGCAGCCCAAGATACAGTTGACTTTCTGGGCTGCAAGTCCACATTGCTGCCTCATGTCCAGCTTCTCATCCACCAGTACACTCAAGTCCTTCTCATCAAGGCTGCTCTCAGCGCCTTCATCCCCCAGCCTGTATTGATACCAGGGGTTGCCCCAACCCAGGTGCAGGACCCTGCACTTGGCCTTGTTGAACCTCATGAGGCACATGCACCAGAGGTACTATGCTAGTAGCATGTATCCTTGTGTCATCTCAGTGCAGGACACAGTGTCCTGTAATGAGCTCTATCTCCAGAGCAATAACCCAGCAGTAGGATCAGATCATCTTTAGAAAACCTTGGCAGTGGATCAAACCCACACCTCTATCAGCCTTCATTAACAAACGCCTGCCTTCAGTTTGGTGTGCATGTTTAACCCCTCACTCACAGACATGACAGAAGGCTTGAAGGGACTAATGTGATGACGTGAAGCCATCTGCTGTCGGAAGGGTTGGCCAGGCAGGCTGGGACAGCTAACGCCGTTCTCTTTATCCACCTTCCATCTGCAACCCTTGCAGACCGCCTCTCGGCCACCCTGTCATTTGGTGCTGTGGCAAATTTGCTCTGCCTATCTGCAGGCTCTGAGGTGGACGCTGTGGCATTCCAGCAGGATGCCTCTTCCCTTCAGGAATCTGATGAGCTCATCTGGCATTAGTATGAAAGGAACGGCTCTGACAAAGGCCAGGAGACAAAAGTCCACAGAGTCCCGGCACATTAAAGAGAGAAGGTAAAAAAAATTTCCTTAATTAGTCCTGGAGGAGAATTCCGATATAAGGAGTAATAAGATTACTGTTGGCTTGTTTTCTTTTTTTTATATCCATCTCTAACATGAAGAATTCTCAGAGAGACAAAGATACAATGTTAGGTCACCTATATGCAGCGTCTTACAACCATAGAATGGTTGGAGTTGGAAGGGACCTTCAAGATCATGGAGTTCCAACCCCCTGCCCTGGGCAGGGACCCCCCCCACCAGACCAGGTTGCTCCAAGCCCCATCCAGCCTGGCCTTGAACTCCTCCAGGGATGGGGCAGCCACAGCTTCTCTGGGCAACCTGTTCCAGTGTCTCACCACCCTCACAGCAAAGAATTTCTTTCTAGTATCTCATCTAAATCTCCCCTCTTTCAATTCAAAACCATTACACACTGCTTCTGAAGAAATGGTAATGATCCATCTGACCAAGTTTTGTTGTTTTCTTTTTAATCTCCTTTGAGATAAGTTCTAAATACTGAAATGCATTTTATCTCATACATGGTCAAAATTCATTCCAGGTTTTCAGACGGTTACTGAGATCTTAAGGGGAATCTCCATACTCCTCTTTGTGAAACCACAGAAAATTCTTTCGGGTAGGCTTCAGTTTCAGACCCTTTTCCAAAATAAAACTGAAAGGAGACATTTAGGGGTGCTGACACGGAGCAACTCTCTGTGCACGTTTCCAGCCTGGCAGCTGCTGGATGTTAAATAGTTATAGACTACAGAGATTTCCCCCTGCAGATGTTGTTGGGGCTTAATGGAGGACACCTTCTACTCGTAGCCAAGGCACTTCCTTCAGGCATCGAAAGATGAAAGAGCATATTCCACGAGTCCCTCCGCGATAATACTCTGTCTGCTTACTATTCCTGTAAAACTTAGGAGATTTAATTATATTCTAAAGGAAATTTGTAACACTTCTTTAAGAAAGAACTGGCCTTTCTTAAGTAGCCCTGATTGTAAAGCGTATGGGAAGCGGGAGATCCCAGCAGGACTGCTTGCAGATTGACATCAAGTCCAAAGAGGGTGTCCAGAGATGTGTGAAATATATGCGCATTGCCCAAGAACTAAATTAAACTAAAAAAAAAAGAGAAAAAAAAAAAGGGATGAAAAACTGATTTTTTCAGAGTGAAAAGCAACATGGTACCAAAAAAATTCCTTTAGGTTTCAAATCCTGAACGGGTAATTCTCTTCAGGTGAAGATCTACAGGAGTGAGACTTCTCTTGCCTTTAGCTATTTCCACGTTTGCTGGGCACCTGAGTCTCATATGATGGCCTCTTTATGAGAATCAACCTCTCCGTTTATCGCTTGACTGTCCATAAATTTTCTGCTGCAAAAGGCCAGTGCGACACCGACACTCCTGTACGTGCTTGCCCAACTTTTATTTTCTGGATCTATCTGTAAATGTAACCCAACATTTCTATTTCTCAGTCCTTAAAAGAAACCACACGAAAAAGAGCTCTTGCTTACACGTGATGGAAACGTGAACTATCCATGTCCTTCTAAATCTCTGGAGCTCACGTACTCTTGAATTCCCAACTGAACCTCAAACCAGTTCTGAAGCTTCATTTACCAGTGACTGAAAAACAACAGGACAATGTGAATCTCACTGCTGCTTTATTTAACCTCATCAGGTCCTTCGTGGCTTTCCCCTGTCTCTAACCCAGCTACGTTGCGTTTTCACTCAAAATGTCTTCTCATCTTCCTTATATCGTGGCTACGCCCACCACAAAAGAACTGCCAGGAAAGGTTAAAAAGACTAATTGTGGCACAGAGCAAAAAGCATGCTTTTAGGAAGAAAGCTGCAGGCTGTTCTGCTTTAGCCAGAAAAATGAAGGGCAAAGATAATGTAGATAAGGGAAATGATGAAATTCAACAAGGGCAAGTGGAGGGTGCTGCACCTGGGGAGGAATAACCCCCTGCACCAGGACAGGTTGGGGGTGACCTGCTGGAGAGCAGCTCTGAGGAGAAAGACCTGGGAGTCCTGGTGGCCAACAGGATGCCCATGAGCCAGCAATGGGCCCTTGTGGCCAAGAAGGCCAAGGGCATCCTGGGGGGCATCAGGAAGAGTGTGAGCAGCAGGTGGAGGGAGGTCATCCTGCCCCTCTGCTCTGCCCTGGGGAGGCCCCAGCTGGAGCACTGGGACCAGTTCTGGGCTCCCCAGTTCCAGAAGGACAGGGAACTGCTGGAGAGGGAACAGCAGAGGGTACAAAGATGATGAGGGACCTGGAGCATCTCTCTGATCTAATCCAGGAGACAAGGGGCAGAGGCAGCAATGGAATCCCAGCACTCCGAGTCTCACCTCTGTTTTAGTTGTTTAGTCTATTTGACGTTTTTTTACTGTCTTACCTTCTATAAAATGCTGTGTCATTTTGGGAATCAGCTCTAGTTTATGACAAGTTCCTTATGGATCAACCTGATGCACGCGGGTTGTTTTTTTTAAGCCAGCAAAAGAGGATTTTTCCTGAGAGATTTTGATTTCTCAGTCGAATCTTTTGGAGAAGCCTCTGGTGGTGAAAAGGCGGTTTGTAAACCTACGAATCGGTAAAGTTTTATAGGTTGCCTGATTTATGTTTGCTTTCCAGAGCTTTGCCACGTGTTGAAACAAACTAGTCGAGCTACAGGGGAAAATCCCTAGATGGAATCACCTGCCAGACGAGAGGGCCATCAAAGCACAAGTCTATTTTAGGTCTTGTTTTATGAACCACTGAACACCTCCAACTTTTATTAACGCCACGGCAAACTGAGAGCTCAGAAGGCAGCAGACCTGGACCTTTGCGTTGCCGTTTTGAAGTCCAAGAAAATTTTTGACTTTTCCCATATGAACCTTTCCCATAAAATGAATTAATTCCAGCTTCTAGTCTGTCTCTTCCAGAATGCAAGTCATAAGTCAAAAGCTTCCTTCAATCAGACATAAGATACTGAATTTACAGTTCCGTATTCCTATCATTAAATACCTTTCTTTTTCATCGAGGTTGGACGGGTCAGGATTTTTCTCATCATCTGTAATTTTATTGAGATTTTGAAAAAGATTCCTGTCCCAAACTGGGACAAACTGACAAACATGACACTGCCCTTCTCCCTTTATATACATAGAATCATAGAATCATAGAATCATAGAGTTGTCCAGGCCGGAAGGGACCTCCAAAGGCCATCTAGTCCCACCCCCCCGCAGTGTGACACCGTCCTTCTCCCTTTATATACACTCAGACCAGATCAACTGAAACCTTCATCTTTCCTTTTTCTGCATTTTAACGTAACACTAAGGTAACATACTGAAATGAAGAATAATTTTCAACTTCTAACTCAGACCAGATCAACCAAAACCTTCATCTTCCCTTTTTCTGCATTTTAACGTAACACTAAGGTAACATACTGAAATGAAGAATAATTTTCAACTTCTAGCTTACAAAATATCCCAGGGAGGGACCTACACAAAGAGAAATGTCTTTTCTGCTCAAAAATACCCCAAAATGAATTTGGTTGATGAATTTGGTTGATGAAAACAATTCTTCTCTGCAAGCACTTCTCCTTTTGATGCATGAATGGTGTCTGCTAATAAAAAGGGTGAGCTGGGGAATTTCTGCACCTGCTCTCACTGACTTCTCTTTACCTCACCCACGGCTGCAGAAAATGCAGTGGGAGACAAGGAGGGGCAAAGACTCCTGAGCAATACTTCATGGTGACAGCTCAGCCTTGCCATTCCAGTGTGGCTTGGAAGAAGAGATAGGAGGACATTCATCACTCCCCGGGAGCTCGTTGCCACTACAAATAAACACACAATCCTTGCCCACCCCCCCGCAGGCCCACGCGCTCAGAGACACCCCTTTTCTCCTCTACCACATGCAAGGTGGGGACACTGCAGAGATTTTCATGTCAAGCCTCCCAGCTCTGGGCAAAACTTCATCCGTGATGTTGCAAAAGACTAAATGGCCTTAAGCAAAAGGAAAAAAAAAAAAAAAAGAAAAAAAAGATGACTTTTGTAAAAAACCAGCAAAACAGAACACCCGCCTTTCCCTCTAACCAAACTGTAACGATGGAAGCAGCGCTGGACAATATGAGCTTCAGAGAAGGGAAAAGGAGAAAAAAAGGATCCTCAAAAGAACTTGAAAAAAATCCTCCAGTAAGATACAGAAAGTCAAGAAGAACGTAAATATAAAGCAGAAACTTTTTTTTTAAAAAAAAAGAAGGCTGCTGTAGAAGCTGAGTTTGGGAGAGTGGTTTTTTTCTCCTTCACTTTGGTTTGCCTTTAATCTTACAATTCCTCCTGCCCCTTAATAAATAATTAACCAGCTGTTGAGGCAGGCTCTACGTGATATAGTTATACATCAAACTTAATGGGAAAATCAAAGTTTACTTAAGTACAGAAGGCACCGAGAGAGATCACAGCGAAGCAGCAAGAAGGCATTTCAGCAACATACTCTTTTCACATCGTGAAAGGTCTTATAAAATGATTTCAGCCGCATATTTATTTTAATATGACTCTTGTCCCGAAGATTTACAATAGTGCTTGAAAATTTCTCATGCAAACATAATTTATTTAAAGTAAGATATTGCTAGTAATTAAAATTTATGGTGTAATGTAACATTAAACACTTTGGTGTTCTATGGTGCCTTTCATCTGAGAATTTCAAAGCTGTTCAGAGCATTAGTCTACATCAAATGGATTTCAAGTTGATTACATACTAGGAAATCTCTTCAGATGGAAACTGAGGCAAAGAGGTCACCATCTAAATTTCAAAAACAACTGGATGTTGCTGGATGCCCGCTCTGGGCTGCTGTATCTGATCTGATTTTTAAGAGGATGATTTTTTCCGCATTTAGCATAAACAGGCCCCTTCAAGATGGCTCCAAAAGCGATCTTCTCATTTCAGTCCTCCTCCAAACACAGATCTACACAACCGGCCCAATTTGAGCCCCAAACCAAACCCAGTGTTTCTGACTCCCTTAATAAAACAGGTATTGGGCCATATGTAGGCTGCCTGCCAGAACAGTTGAAACATTAAAGAGATAAATGAGTAATTTGGGCCACATATTCCCTAGAGCTACTTTCAGTCGGTGGAGAAGAGTAATCGCTGTTTGCGGACCTCCCGCTTAGATGCTGTGACTACATTTCTCCACTGTTTCTATAAAGAGCCACAAAATGTGCCTAAATCCATCCTATGAGCTGGTCAGCAGCTGAATGCAACCCATTAGGTCATGAAGCAATTTGTCACTTTCTTTCAAAAGCCTTTAATTGAAATAAGTCATTCTCCACGTAGCAGAATTAATGGAGCTTTGTTTCCTATGGATGTGTCTCTGATGGCCCTACGTTACCACACTGCAGTAGCTCCAGTTCCTCCTACACATCTCTGCTGGCTCTTCCCACGCTTTGGAGTATCTCCAGCTCCTCCCTTCTGCCTCCCCTGAGCTTTCACAGCTCTCCCTCACGTCCTCAACCCACCCAGGAAGATGATGTAGCTGGTTCACAGCCCGTGCCTGTGGTGGACCCGTTGGCTCGCCGGTTCTCACCGGGCAGTGGAGGGGCCAAACACAACAGATAACTGTTGAGCTCACCAGCCTGCCCTCACTGAGGTTTATCTATCCTTTCCCCAGCCACAAATTTCATAGAATAGTCTGGGTTGGAAGGGACCTTTAAGATCATGTAGTCCAACCACCAACCTCACTCTGATAAAACCCATCACTAACCCATGTCTCTAAGCACTATGGCAACCCGGCTTTTAAATCCCTCCAGGGATGGGGCCTCAACCCCTTCCCTGGGCAGCCCATCCCACAGCCTTAAGAACCCTTTCCCTGGAAACATTTGTCCCAATCTCCAATCTGAACCTCCCCTGGGGCAACTGGAGGCCATTTCCTCTTGTCCCATCTCCTGTTCCTTGGGAGAAGAGACCGACCCCCCCTGGCTACACCCTCCTTTCAGGGAGTTGGAGAGAGCCAGAAGGTCTCCCCTCAGCCTCCTTTTCTCCAGGCTCAACACCCCCAGCTCCCTCAGCCTCTCCTCACAAGACTTCTTCTCCAGACGTTTACCTTCCTGTCAAATAGGTCTCAAACTGCTCAGGGAGCTGTCTGATGGGTAGGCAGGGCAATGACAGCACAACTCCTAAAGAAACTGGGTTAAGAGAATCGAGCGAGCTCCCTGGGGAGAAAGGACAGCTGAGGTTGCAACATTCTTCCTTCTTCTTGGGTTTATTAAAACACAAAATGGGAAAAACAACACCCCGCATTCTTTGGCAGGCCCGAGACGGATAGCGATGGCTGTGTGGTTTCTTGTTGACATGAAATAAATCAAAGGGAAGGTCAGAGTTTGGCCGGGGGTGGACCCACGCAGCACTGAGCAGGCCAAGGCAGCCTGCTCTGCCCCTGTGCCGGGCCTGCCAGAGCGCGTCCAAGCAGAGCCCAGGCAGAGCCAGGCCTGCAGCAACCAGCCCTGAGGGGAGGCAGCCTGTGATTCCTCAGCTCGGAGCTGCAGGAACCACAGCACTTGGCTTGGAGCACGGGGAGAGGGTCTGCCTGCAGAACCCAGGGCAGAAACACAGGCGAGTTTTCTGTCTGACTGCGTTCAGCAGCACGGAGTAGAACAGGAGAGGTGCTGGGGGGCAGGAAGAAAGGTTTGCTACGGGAACGGAATGAAGAAACTCCTGCCCCAACCCAGCTCTAAATGAGCATCAAGTTGACGGAGTCCATCAGGACACTGCAGGCAGGACTCAGTCTACAGCTTCTGGGAACCTGGGCCACTGGGGCTGAGGACATCTCCTACCTTTGTGGTCTTCGAGTAGGGTTCTGCTCAAAAACATTTTACTCACAAGGCTTCAACTTTCTAATAAGGTCCTGCTAAATCAAAGTATTACATTTCATTGCAATCCCAGCTCCCTCAGCCTGTCTTCATAGGATGGAGCACCTCTCCTATGAAGACAGGCTGAGGGAGCTGGGGTTGTTCAGCCTGGAGAAGAGAAGGCTCCGGGGAGACCTTATAGCGGCCTTTCAATACCTGAAGGGGGCCTATAGAAGAGCTGGAGAAGGACTCTTTGCCAGGAAGTGTAGTGATAGGACAAGGGGAAACGGTTTTAAATTGGAAGAAAAAAGATTCAGATTAGATCTCAGGAAGAAATTCTTTGCTGTGAGGGTGGTGAGACACTGGAACAGGTTGCCCAGAGAAGCTGTGGCTGCCCCATCCCTGGAGGGGTTCAAGGCCAGGCTGGATGGGGCTTGGAGCAACCTGGTCTGGTGGGAGGTGTCCCTGCCCAGGGCAGGGGGGTTGGAACTGGATGGTCTTTGAGGTCCCTTCCAACCCAAACCATTCTATGATTCTATGATTTAAAGAAACACAAACAAACGAAATGGCCCCAGAACGCTGAGTATGATTAGCAAGCTGTAAATACCTCTAAGATAACTGTGACACTGGGGTACCGCTCTCTGGCTGCATAAATGTCACAGCAAGGTCCACAAATGCCTAATTGTTAAAAAAACAAGCTGTCATTAATTCGCTATGAAAACACAGAAAAACATGTTTCAAGTTAGCATCCCTCAGATCTCCAAATGAACGGCTGCGAATGATTTTATCTGTCTAGGCCATCTGGTCTTCTGTGAAGAGACTGGGCTTCTCTTCCCAGTTCTGGCTGTGCTTCTACATTTACAAAAGGCAAGGAACTAAAAATTCCAAAGTAGGTGGTGTGAAAGGGATGGCTGGGGCGAGTCAGATAAAAGACCAGGCGAGTGATCCGGGGACAAAAAGTCTGGTGTAGATGAGCGTGCTGAGAGTATGGTGGTGCCTCTCGAAGCAGGGTGAGTTATGCTGTCTTACTGGATTGCTCCTGGGGACGGGGCTGCTGTGCAGGAATTTCACTGAATTTCACTGAATTTTTAGAGTTGGAAGGGACCATAGAGATCATCTAGTCCAACTCCCCTGCTGAAGCAGGACCACCCAGAGCTTGTCAGAGCACATCACTCAGGAGCATCCAGGCGGGTCTTGAAAATCTCCAAGGAAGGGGACTCCACACCCTCCCTGGGCAGCCTCTTCCAGGGCTCTGTCACCCTCACTGTGAAAAAGTTCTTCCTCATATTCAAGTGGAACCCTTTATGTTCCAACTTGTGCCCATTGCCCCTTGTCCTCTCACTGGGAACCACTGAAAAGAGTCTGGCTCCCTCCTCCTTCAACCCTCCCTTGAGATACTTGTAGGCGTTGATAAGGTCTCCCCTCAGCCTTCTCTTCTCCAGACTAAAGAGTCCCAGCTCTCTCAGTCTCTCCTCATAAGGGAGATGCTCCAATCCTTGAATCATCTTTGTTGCCCTTCGCTGGACTCTTTCTAGTAGTTCCCTGTCCCTCTTGAACTGGGGAGCCCAGAACTGGACGCAGGATTCCAGTTGTGGCCTCACCAGTGCAGAGCAGAGGGGGAGAATGACTTCCCTTGACCTGCTGGCCACACTCTTCCCTATACAACCCAAGATACCATTGGCCTTCCTGGCCGCAAGAGCACACTGTTTACTCATTGTCATTTTACTGTCCACCAGGACTCCTAGATCTTTCTCTTCAGAAGTTGCCTCCAGCAGGTCCACCCCTAACCTGTACTAGTACCTGACATTTTTCTTCCCCAGGTGCAGGACCCTATACTTTTCCCTGTTGAACCTCATGAGGTTCTTCCTTGCCCAGCCCTCCAGCCTGTCCAGCAGGAAAACTCTGCCCCACTCAGAAGACACGTCAAAGAGAGACTGGCTTCCCACCCGACAGCAGTTTGTGAACACGGTGTTTTGGGAACTAAAAAGAAACTTTTAGTTGTCACTATCGAATAAAGTACTCACAGCAGGGAGGGAAAGTTGACAAGAAAACACTGAGAACTGGTAGATTGCAAGAAGTAGAACTTCTGACGCGATGTTACGCTGACAGCCAACCCATAAACATCTGAAATCAGCAGCCAAGTCCAAGGAAACTGCGCAGTTGATACTCCCCAGGTTTGGTGACAATGACACAGAAATCATCCCAGACACAAGGATCCCCTTTAGTTAGAGCCGAGTAGGGAAATACTATGGAAAATTATAGACCAAATAAAGACCTGAGGAAAACCCCAGCGTATCTCAGCACGGTTAGACAAATCATTCTGTCACAATAAAGAGAGGATGAGCTGCAGTGAAGAGATGCCAGCAATTTTCTAGACCTCTTGAAAATGCCCCACGGAGAGGACAGGGAGAGTAACCAGTGACCCACATGAATATTTGAGGCTATGCAAACTCTGCAACTAAATGTTTTGTTCCCAGATTTTAGAAACGCATCCACATTTCCACCATCTGTTATGCGTCGGGATTTTCTTCTCTATCAGGGTTGATTCACCCATCCAACCTTTTATTTATATTTTATTTATCTATTTATGGTGGCAATGAGAACTACGATATCCAATCAGACCTTAGGTATTCAAATCAGAGACAGAAACCTCTCTCACCCCAGTGAAAAAGCACCTCTCTATATCCTCCGGTATTGGGCATCCTGGACCCCAGTGCTTCAACGCTGCTGGGAAATGAAAGTCAGTCTAAAACCTTTCAAAATCTGTCTGCAGGGGGGACAGCGAGATGCTAATGCTGCGAGCTATTGGGAACCATTTATTAGTATGTGAGAACTCATTATTACGGAGTTGCACTGGATGTTGCATCTCCAACTTGTGATAGAAACACTTACTACTCCCCACTGCTGTGTCTGCCAGCACAGTGAGCAAAACCCGAGGATTCTTCAGTGACTCACTCTGCTTCAGAGTAGATCGAAGACAAGAATGTTCTTTCTGGGCTAAACCATGTTCTTTTCACTGAAATAATCATAGAATCATAGAATTGTCCGGGTTGGAAGGGACCTTTAAGATCATCCAGTCCAACCATCAACCTCACTCTGATAAAACCCATCACTAACCCATGTCTCTAAGCACTAGGGCAACCCGGCTTTTAAATCCCTCCAGGGATGGGGCCTCAACCCCTTCCCTGGGCAGCCCAGTCCAATGCTTCAGAACCCTTTCCCTGGAAACATTTGTCCCAATCTCCAATCTGAACCTCCCCTGGTGCAACTGGAGGCCATTTCCTCTCGTCCCATCTCCTGTTCCATGGGAGAAGAGACCGACCCCCCCTGGCTACACCCTCCTTTCAGGGAGTTGGAGAGAGCCAGAAGGTCTCCCCTCAGCCTCCTTTTCTCCAGGCTCAACACCCCCAGCTCCCTCAGCCTCTCCTCACAAGACTTCTTCTCCAGACCCCTCACCAGCTCCGTTGCCCTTCTCTGGACCCGCTCCAGCCCCTCAATGGCTTTTTTGTGGTGAGGGCCCCAAACTGGACACAGCCCTCAAGGAGGGGAATATATATAATAATATATAGCAGCTGCCACCACATTTTGCCCGCTGAGGTGGAGAAGGGCAAACTGCCTTAAGAGGGGGTGTAAACTGTATTTTAGAATATATTTTCAAATATTCAGGCAAAGAGCTACACTTATTAGCCAGATCAGATAGAATGGCTCATTACTGGCATGGATCAAAAGCAGCTCTTCTGGCTATGAGATTTGTGTACAGCCTGTAGCATGCAGATAAAAATGTGTATCATCAAACTTCTTAGGTCTAGAGAGATGTAACTGTGTCCTTTCAGATATAGGGGGATTTAAAATACTTTTTTTAAGTTTGAAAATGTGCAATATCTTGTATTTTATATGTTCAGCAGGCACATATGTTAACTGAAGGAAAAAGTCTCATTCAATGGAAGCTTGCAGGAAAGGTGTTAAATCTCAGTTTCTCCATAAATGAGAAATATTTTCCAGTCATTATGTCTCTTTCTTAACTTGGCATACGTACAACTCCTCTGTGCTTTGATGTGCTCATTTTGGACTCCGAATGCTGTTTGTACAAAGAGCAAAGCATGAAATAAACCATTAACGGGGGCAGAACTGGAACTTCTAGGCCAGGGGAAAAAAAAAAAAAAAAAAAAAGCAGTGTATTTCTCAATTCTGCCAACATGAACTAAACTTCCCATCTTTGCATTTTGTTATATTTATTCCAAAATCACCACTGTTCGCTTAAGGAAGAGAAAATGTAAAATCATTTTGAGGGTTGCTTTTTTTTTTTGTAGCCCTCTTTCTTAATATAGCTGTGTCTGGATAGGTCTTGCAGAATTACCACCCAGAAAACCACGCCAAGGGGGTAGATTCCCCAGAAATGATAAGCCCCACAGCACCACAAGGCACACAGTTCAAGAAATGTGCAAATCTAACCCAATTGTGGCTGGTTTTCATGACCGACATCAAACGTCAAGCTTTGAAAAGGCTATGAATATTAATTTTCTGTGACCCTGAGACTCTCCAAAAACTGATTCATCCATCCATGTTAACTGATTTGGGAAGAGGAAAACAATCTTCACTTCTTGCATGTTAGAGGGAGGCGGCTCCGTTGGAATCATCCCAACAAGCAAATTTGAGAAACAGAAGTTTTAAACGCTGACTTTGATGAGAACAAAGTTGAAAAAAGACTGAAAACTTCAGAAAACCCCATTCCTCATGAACAAATAACGACGAGTTAGTGCAATGCCCTCGCAGAAGTTACTTTATAAAGACTTTATGAGAGAATCCTACTCTTTTTGAGTTTTAAGAAGCTTGGTCCATCCCCTACCCTAGCTGGCTGCACAGATTTCTGAATACAGCACTCTGGGGTTCTGCATGAGTGGCTGAGATCAGTCAACACAGACAGCATAAAAACATTAGAACAGCTAGATATCTAACAAGCTGATCATGAAACCTATTGGGCTAATTATAAACTGCTGGTCTCAGCCAGTTATTGCCATAACAGGTTCAAGCACTTACTGGATTGCTTATCTTTCCCTTGGGTTCTGCAATCTGGCCCTATTGACACTATTTTATGTACAAACCTCTTCATTCATAGCATTTATTTCCTTCTGCAGGGCAAGGGACTTCATTTCTCTGTCCTAAAAAAATAAAACCAAAAATGCCCAAAGCCCAAATAACAGTTTTCCAAGAAGCCTGTACAGATACATGTGGTTGGAGAAATATTATCCTAAGTGTCTAACTGCTACTGGTTTGTGAGTTAAATGCTAACTGCTGCAGAAAATCCTATGAGGGGTCTTTCTGCTGTTCTATATGCCCAGGATTCCTTTAAAAATCTGCCCCTTCCATGCTGAAATCTCTCAATGAACAGAAGAACAAAAGGAGGGGTTCAAACAAAATATATACCTTTTGCAGGAGAATTTCCCACTTAAGAAAACTGGACCCTTCAGAACAATGGTATTTGTCACAGGTAAGAGTCAGGGCCTGTTTCAAACACTACTGAGATACCACGGCAACACCATTCCTGGAGAAAGAGGCCCGAGTCCAGTTTGCTCACAGTGTGAGCAGAACCAGCTCATTTTTGCACCTGCCTGAGTAGTCCTCTGCCCTGAGACCAAAATGCACCTTCACAAATGGATCCTCCTAACTCAACAGTTAAGCCAAGCAGAGGACACCCTGGTGTTTCTTCTCGAAAACCAGGATTGCAGTGGAAGCTGTAAGAGCTAAGCTGCTCTCTGCCTCCTGCTGTCAGAAGAGAAACAGTCTAATGCAAGGATCATTGTTAGCATAATGCTCCACTGCTGGAAGTGATAACAAAAATAAATAAATAAGAAAATTCAGAGACCACGATAGGTCCCACCAACATCCCTTTTTTTCCACTGCAACCTTAACAGAGGTGACGGTACAACCATCTAGTTGCTCTTGATCTCCCGCCCACTGTAAACCAAAGCAAAGGAGGACCTGCTTACATGAATAGAAGGACATGTGATATTTGCAATAAAAGGGGCCTGAACTGCCTTCCATTTAAAAAAAAAAAAAAAAAAAAGGATCTCTGAGAGGAGCCATTGGTTAGACAAAGAAAAACATGGTAGGAACAAAGCCATGTGGCAGTATTTCTTTGACACAATGAAATCCCACAAGGGATCAAACGGCGCCCAGGGCTGGCAGCCCATGCTTCACTGAACCACATCTGAAACTATCAAAGGGAAAACAACTCCCAAAGATGGACAGATCTGGAGGCAGAGAGAAAAAACGAGGAGATGGCAAGAGGCATTCCGAATTTCTGATAGAGAAACAAGATGGGCTGTTTGTCTGTCTGCACACATGCTTGGTGAGGTGAAGAACCTGCTTGCTCTGCTCCTTGCCGTGCACAAGCAGGGACACTCTGTCAGGGGGGAGAAGGGGAACTGCTTCCACTGGACCTTTTTTAAGGCCTGTAGCAGGTACAGAGCAGCAATGTGGCTCTTGGAGAACACTGTGTAGCTTCCAAACACAATGGTGCTTGATGTACAGAAAGACCACACCTGATACTCTTAGAAAGGGACCAAGGAGAGGAGGCCTGGATTAAGCAGAGCTTGTCTCCCTGTCCTTTTCCCATTCACACAGAAGGACACAAACAAGTCCCAAGTAATGCCAGCAGGACATTTTAAGAGCAGGACCTCATCACAAGTCCTTTTCCAGAGCCTGCTGTTGTATTTACACTTACTCTTTCTTCTCCCAACCTACTTCCCACTTCTTCCCAGAAGCAGCGATGACATTTGTACGTAGTCTAGTCTAAACTGGCAGCTTTTGTGTTTTGCTTTTCTGTTTCTGTATTGCTTTAAAAGGACTGTTCAATTCTGCATAAAATGTCCTTACCATTCCAGGTGATTTTCAACGAAGGCAGACATGGGGCTGATCTGTACAGTGTAAGTGTCGTTGGCTGAATACTCAAACAGCCCATAATAGGGATTGAAGAGCTCCTGAGACAGAAGGAAGAAGAATTCTCGGGAAGGGCCACTGTAGTCCAACCTGGAAAGGAAAAGGTCAAAAAGAGAAAATGAGGCTCATTCCCGTTTGAGTCAATTCCCTGGGTTTTGCCAACATTGGCTGCTGCCTAACACCTACCCCTGTGCAGTCAAGTGTTTCTAACGTGGTGTGGCTCCCCTCCCAAAACTTGATTCTGTGCCCTAAACAAGCCACGATGCTAAAACTTCACCAGCACCCAGGCTGATCTGGGAGGAATCATAACTCAGACACATCCCTTAAGCAGTTTCTTTTCCCTTGTTCCAAAGGCTTAGCAGATCAGGGGTACAATCTCAGCCTTGCCTTAGCTGGCTGGGAGCAGAGGGCATTTTAGTGAGTGGGTTTAAATTGTCTATGAACACTTGGATTTACAGACAAGACAGCCCAGACTGAAGTAGAAATTGCTCTTACTGTCCTAGATATAACCAAAGATACACCCTAGCCCCAAGCCTGGTTTCTTAGCTAGAGGTATCACCTAAAGGTCGGTGCTGAACAAGACCAAGTCCTGACAGAGCTGTGTCTCTTAATTCCTCATTGTTTCATCCAAACTCTTCTAGTTTTCTGATAAGGTGGTACACCTTAAGCTGTGCTTTGCTGTTGCATGATTTTGCTCAGTAGAGAGTCAGCTTTTTTTTTCCTTGGTTTCTTTTTTTTATTTATTTTTTAAAAAAACTCAACTTTTAAATCAAGCTGTTTCCAATTTTCTCAACTTGAAAAACAAAAGCACCAAAACAGCCTCGTGAATACACTAAACCCACTGTGATGGATAAAAACAGATCATCCTCTATCAATGGCAGGTAGGTTTTTCAGTCTGAAATAAATCTACAGGTAGCAATATGAACAAATGATCTGTAGCCATATATCACGTGTGCCAAAAGATTTTGGGAGGTGGGCACTATTCCTTCTACTGAACAAAAGTAAAGTAAGTGGAAAACTCTGCAGCTGGATCAGAACGCTCCGTGTTAGGTTTGAAGTTACAGAAACATAACCACAAGGGGTTGAGTGATTGGTTTGTGCAACTAGAAAGATGACAAAGGGCAGGCTGGCTCATCCCCCTCTGTTTTACATCTGGAGATTCAGTACTTTTCTCTTTGAGCAGCTTTAACTCTAGGATCACGCGGTGAGACTAAAGCCACAACAGCAAAAGGGGATGGTGATAAGCCCACACGAACCACTAGTGCTAACCATGTAACAGAGCTGGTTCAACAGATATTAAAATACTGGGCTAAGCCTGACCATGGCTGGAGTAAAGAACTGCAAACAACACCTGTCTATATTCAGAAACCTCCAAGGAGAGACGAGGTATTTATTGCATTTCTAGGCAACACTTTAACTCATCATAAAGCCTTCAGAGTTCATTTTGAATGTCATTTTAGCTTTGAAACATGTGGGGAGCTGTGCCCATACAGCATCCTGTGGCCGTACAGCCCCAACTCTTCTTTTCAGTAGGGAATTGGTAGCCTGGAGTCCCTCCAGCAGAACCTGTATTAGCATTAAACAGCAGAAACCCTAGGGGAAGGTATCTTCAGATGGAAATGAATCAGTGAAGAATGAATGAATTTGCAAATCAAATTGGCTTATAATTTCTCCTGAGGATACCGTGCCACACACAGCAAAAAGTTATTAGAGATGTGGGGGAAACAACGTGGCTTGGTCCACTGTCAGCGTACTAGAAGGCTATTCCAACACCACCAAGTGAGGTACGCTGCATGTTGATGCTTTACTTGCAAGCCAGAGGCAAAACCAGCTGTGAAAGATGACCTCCCTTAAATAATATTGAATCCGTGGAGTAGAAAAAGGAAGAGTTAAGAAAACCCCTGACGCTGAGGTCATTGAGTGACTCTCTTTGAGACTGGTGGCTGCTGTCTTCCACTGGACTTAACATGTCCCCAGACAAACTCAGCTCAACAGAAGCTTTTCGCTTGACGTGCCTCCTCAGAGCTGATAGTGTCAGCAGTTGGTGGACATCCCAAGAGCTGACTCCGAGCCTCACCGTTCTGGTACATTTCACTGAATTTCACTGAATTTCTAGAGTTGGAAGGGACCATAGAGATCATCTAGTCCAACTCCCCTGCTGAAGCAGGATTGCCTAGAGCTAGAGCATGTTACTCCTTTCAGTGTACTTTCTCTTGAGTAGAAGCACCTCACATATACCAAGGTTGTAACTGGAACTAATTAACAGCTGCAGAGCAGTGTGTTTATTCAAGAGATCAGAGATACAGGTGTTTAATTTTAAGCATATGCTTAAATCCCAGAGAAATCAATGGGCACCGCAGAGAGCAGTGATTTTGGTGTGCTTTGTTCTTTCATTACATTACCTGTCCTTTTCAGTTTTCCAAAGCTCCTCACAATCTCATGAACCACAGCCGCCCCACTCTGAGGATCAATGCCACCAAATACCCAGGAGTCGCGGTGGCCTCCCAAGATGACATATCTGTCTAGAGAAATTAATTATGGAGGTTTACTTAGAAAAAACTTTCCTGCCATAGAAATGTTAATTGGAAGTAATTTCTAATTTTCCATGCAGCTATCAGGCAACAAAGCTTAATAGTTTATAATATACATGATACAAAGTTAAAAGACATTTTAAATCTCCAAAGACATTTTTTTCTGTATTTTAAGCCAGTGCTAAAGAATTTTTCAAACACAATAACTTGATCTCATAAAACTTAAAACCTCTTAAATTCCATGTTACTTCTATTATTAGAAATATTGCAGCTTTCCTCTAAAGATAACAGAATCTTTTCATGTTTTACAGCAGTGTGTTTCATGCTAAAGCTGATCCACTAATTATATTTGTAGAGCATGCCAACTCTCAACATTAAGGTGTGCTGAATGCAGTATTTCTCTGAATATATATATATATGTAGTCAATCATAAAAAGGGTTGTCCAAATCATGACAAAGATGTGATTTATAAGATCAAAGTCAGATTAGTTCTCTGTGCTACCATAATATTTCTGTTTCAGGTAACAGGCAAGCGCTGCAGTTAGAAGTTAAATGATGTTATCATCATCCTAAGGAGGTCTATATATCTGGGTTTTTAGACTGTAAAGTCACACTGGTTACAAGAGGCTGTAAAACAGACAAAACATCAGCAGTGATGGGTATGATGTCTTCAGACAGAATGCGAAGTCCGTTCCTAGGTTAGCAGGGAAGAATATTCACTTAAGAATACTCTTTCAATTTCAAAGTTACTTGCCTGAAGACAAATTTCCCACTTAAGAAAACTGGACCCTTCAGAACAATGGTATTTGTCACAGGTAAGAGTCAGGGCCTGTTTCAAACACTACTGAGATACCACGGCAACACCATTCCTGGAGAAAGAGGCCCGAGTCCAGTTTGCTCACAGTGTGAGCAGAACCAGCTCATTTTTGCACCTGCCTGAGTAGTCCTCTGCCCTGAGACCAAAATGCACCTTCACAAATGGATCCTCCTAACTCAACAGTTAAGCCAAGCAGAGGACACCCTGGTGTTTCTTCTCGAAAACCAGGATTGCAGTGGAAGCTGTAAGAGCTAAGCTGCTCTCTTCCTCCTGCTGTCAGAAGAGAAACGGTCTAATGCAAGGATCATTGTTAGCATAATGCTCCACTGCTGGAAGTGATAACAAAAATAAATAAATAAGAAAATTCAGAGACCACGATAGGTCCCACCAACATCCCTTTTTTTCCACTGCAACCTTAACAGAGGTGACGGTACAACCATCTAGTTGCTCTTGATCTCCTGCCCACTGTAAACCAAAGCAAAGGAGGACCTGCTTACATGAATAGAAGGACATGTGATATTTGCAATAAAAGGGGCCTGAACTGCCTTCCATTTAAAAAAAAAAAAAAAAAAAAGGATCTCTGAGAGGAGCCATTGGTTAGACAAAGAAAAACATGGTAGGAACAAAGCCATGTGGCAGTATTTCTTTGACACAATGAAATCCCACAAGGGATCAAACGGCGCCCAGGGCTGGCAGCCCATGCTTCACTGAACCACATCTGAAACTATCAAAGGGAAAACAACTCCCAAAGATGGACAGATCTGGAGGCAGAGAGAAAAAACGAGGAGATGGCAAGAGGCATTCCGAATTTCTGATAGAGAAACAAGATGGGCTGTTTGTCTGTCTGCACACACGCTTGGTGAGGTGAAGAACCTGCTTGCTCTGCTCCTTGCCGTGCACAAGCAGGGACACTCTGTCAGGGGGGAGAAGGGGAACTGCTTCCACTGGACCTTTTTTAAGGCCTGTAGCAGGTACAGAGCAGCAATGTGGCTCTTGGAGAACACTGTGTAGCTTCCAAACACAATGGTGCTTGATGTACAGAAAGACCACACCTGATACTCTTAGAAAGGGACCAAGGAGAGGAGGCCTGGATTAAGCAGAGCTTGTCTCCCTGTCCTTTTCCCATTCACACAGAAGGACACAAACAAGTCCCAAGTAATGCCAGCAGGACATTTTAAGAGCAGGACCTCATCACAAGTCCTTTTCCAGAGCCTGCTGTTGTATTTACACTTACTCTTTCTTCTCCCAACCTACTTCCCACTTCTTCCCAGAAGCAGCGATGACATTTGTACGTAGTCTAGTCTAAACTGGCAGCTTTTGTGTTTTGCTTTTCTGTTTCTGTATTGCTTTAAAAGGACTGTTCAATTCTGCATAAAATGTCCTTACCATTCCAGGTGATTTTCAACGAAGGCAGACATGGGGCTGATCTGTACAGTGTAAGTGTCGTTGGCTGAATACTCAAACAGCCCATAATAGGGATTGAAGAGCTCCTGAGACAGAAGGAAGAAGAATTCTCGGGAAGGGCCACTGTAGTCCAACCTGGAAAGGAAAAGGTCAAAAAGAGAAAATGAGGCTCATTCCCGTTTGAGTCAATTCCCTGGGTTTTGCCAACATTGGCTGCTGCCTAACACCTACCCCTGTGCAGTCAAGTGTTTCTAACGTGGTGTGTCTCCCCTTTCAAAACTCGATTCTGTGCCCTAAACAAGTTTCTTTTCCCTTGTTCCAAAGGCTTAGCAGATCAGGGGTACAATCTCAGCCTTGCCTTAGCTGGCTGGGAGCAGAGGGCATTTTAGTGAGTGGGTTTAAATTGTCTATGAACACTTGGATTTACAGACAAGACAGCCCAGACTGAAGTAGAAATTACTCTTACTGTCCTAGATATAACCAAAGATACACCCTAGCCCCAAGCCTGGTTTCTTAGCTATAGGTATCACCTAAAGGTCGGTGCTGAACAAGACCAAGTCCTGACAGAGCTGTGTCTCTTAATTCCTCATTGTTTCATCCAAACTCTTCTAGTTTTCTGATAAGGTGGTACACCTTAAGCTGTGCTTTGCTGTTGCATGATTTTGCTCAGTAGAGAGTCAGCTTTTTTTTTCCTTGGTTTCTTTTTTTTATTTATTTTTTAAAAAAACTCAACTTTTAAATCAAGCTGTTTCCAATTTTCTCAACTTGAAAAACAAAAGCACCAAAACAGCCTCGTGAATACACTAAACCCACTGTGATGGATAAAAACAGATCATCCTCTATCAATGGCAGGTAGGTTTTTCAGTCTGAAATAAATCTACAGGTAGCAATATGAACAAATGATCTGTAGCCATATATCACGTGTGCCAAAAGATTTTTGGAGGTGGGCACTATTCCTTCTACTGAACAAAAGTAAAGTAAGTGGAAAACTCTGCAGCTGGATCAGAACGCTCCGTGTTAGGTTTGAAGTTACAGAAACATAACCACAAGGGGTTGAGTGATTGGTTTGTGCAACTAGAAAGATGACAAAGGGCAGGCTGGCTCATCCCCCTCTGTTTTACATCTGGAGATTCAGTACTTTTCTCTTTGAGCAGCTTTAACTCTAGGATCACGCGGTGAGACTAAAGCCACAACAGCAAAAGGGGATGGTGATAAGCCCACACGAACCACTAGTGCTAACCATGTAACAGAGCTGGTTCAACAGATATTAAAATACTGGGCTAAGCCTGACCATGGCTGGAGTAAAGAACTGCAAACAACACCTGTCTATATTCAGAAACCTCCAAGGAGAGACGAGGTATTTATTGCATTTCTAGGCAACACTTTAACTCATCATAAAGCCTTCAGAGTTCATTTTGAATGTCATTTTAGCTTTGAAACATGTGGGGAGCTGTGCCCATACAGCATCCTGTGGCCGTACAGCCCCAACTCTTCTTTTCAGTAGGGAATTGGTAGCCTGGAGTCCCTCCAGCAGAACCTGTATTAGCATTAAACAGCAGAAACCCTAGGGGAAGGTATCTTCAGATGGAAATGAATCAGTGAAGAATGAATGAATTTGCAAATCAAATTGGCTTATAATTTCTCCTGAGGATACCGTGCCACACACAGCAAAAAGTTATTAGAGATGTGGGGGAAACAACGTGACTTGGTCCACTGTCAGCGTACTAGAAGGCTATTCCAACACCACCAAGCGAGGTGCGCTGCATGTTGGTGCTTTACTTGCAAATCCAGCTGTGAAAGATGACCTCCCTTAAATAATATTGAATCCGTGGAGTAGAAAAAGGAAGAGTTAAGAAAACCCCTGACGCTGAGGTCATTGAGTGACTCTCTTTGAGACTGGTGGCTGCTGTCTTCCACTGGACTTAACATGTCCCCAGACAAACTCAGCTCAACAGAAGCTTTTCGCTTGACGTGCCTCCTCAGAGCTGATAGTGTCAGCAGTTGGTGGACATCCCAAGAGCTGACTCCGAGCCTCACCGTTCTGGTACATTTCACTGAATTTCACTGAATTTCTAGAGTTGGAAGGGACCATAGAGATCATCTAGTCCAACTCCCCTGCTGAAGCAGGATTGCCTAGAGCTAGAGCATGTTACTCAGGAGCATCCAGGCGGGTCTTGAAAATCTCCAAGGAAGGGGACTCCACACCCTCCCTGGGCAGCCTCTTCCAGGGCTCTGTCACCCTCACCGTGAAGAAGTTTCTCCTCATATTTGAGTGGAACCTCTTCTGTTCCAACTTGTGCCCGTTGCCCCTCGTCCTCTCGGTGGGAACCACTGAAAAGAGTCTGGCTCCCTCCTCCTTCAACCCTCCCTTGAGATACTTGTAGGCGTTGATAAGGTCTCCCCTCAGCCTTCTCTTCTCCAGACTAAAGAGTCCCAGCTCTCTCAGTCTCTCCTCATAAGGGAGATGCTCCAATCCTTGAATCATCTTTGTAGCCCTACGCTGGACTCTTTCTAGTAGTTCCCTGTCCCTCTTGAACTGGGGAGCCCAGAACTGGACACAGTACTCCAGTTGTGGCCTCACCAGTGCAGAGTAGAGGGGGAGAATGACTTTGAAACTAAAAACTTACCCATGTGGTTGTGTTTGTTTTTTTTTAAAAAAGGCATTTTATACGCAAAGCTATCGGAATATGATTGCCAGCCTTTGTTATATGGAGCACTGCAACACGCACAATGGTCTTTCCATTATAAAAGCATGGGGATTAAGCCTCAATTACAACATAGCTCCTGAGGTGAGCCAGGGTGGTGTTGAAAGGTTCTGTTTGGATTTGGAAACAAAAGGTCAGGGGCTGGCTTTAATCATCCAAGAAGGGCTCGTGGATTTGCAGGGCTGGCAGAAAGTCTCCTCGAGGAAAGCCCTTCTCAAGAAGGCCTCCTATTCCTTTCAGCTTCCGACTGGGTGAATTCAACTGTAAGGACTGAGCAGCCTTCCTGTTTCTCACTTCCACCAGAAACAAGGAGTCCACATATGGATAACAAATGATCATTAGATGGCATGCAAAGACCAAAATTTTTCAAGCGAAACCAGATCCATTTGGAAGAGTTAAGAGTAACAAAGGGGATAAAGGTCTGCTCTCTAATTACAGTCCTGAGAGTGATTCATCCTGCAAACACGGGCCTGTAGTTCAGTTTTTGCCTTCCAGCCAGTCAAAACACCTATGGCAACAAGATGACATTAGATTTAACCACTTAAATTGTCCCTTTGAGACATCGAGCTGGAAGGCGCTATAGGAAAATGAAGCATTATTGCTATTGTTATTTTTAACAATTGTCTGAGCTAATTAAGATGAATCACTTAGAGGTAAAACACAACCAGAGAAACATTACATAACAAGAGAGGCTCAGCCTTAGTCAACTCTGGGTTTTGCAACATAACAGCTACTTCAAAACTGATAGCATTTAGTGGTTCCCTACCCTTCCTCGCCAACAAACGTGACGTAGAGTTTGTTCCGCTGGAGCTCCTTGCGTGAATATGCCATTACCTGGTTGAAGGTGCCTTCCAGCAAGTGGTCACGTCGTATAATTAACCTGCAAAGGGAGGCAGAAATAGAGATCTAATGATTGAGTCTTGCATGAGCCTGGGAGGCCGAAGATAAACAAGAGCTGGTGGAGACACTCGTTTTTAGAGAACTTCATAAACTTGCACCCACTGGTGCACGTGCTGCTTGACCACTATGGGTTTTCAGTGAGTTGCTTCTTTAGGCTTTTCCTAAAAGGTGAATTTCACTCAAAGGTGAATTTATTCACAATGCTGTGATTAAGTTCAAAGTGTTCCTCTACTAAGACTCTATGTCAAAACGTCTATGACAGAGGGGGCTGTGAGTTTCCTGTGTATATGAGGTCACAGATTTCTGGATGTAATCCAGTGACCGTCCATGGAATTACTGCTTCTGTAGCAGGGTAAGCAAAGGGAGTATCAGCCTCTGTTTATACAACACACCTCTCACTCCCCTGCCAACCTCTGAAGTAACTTAACGAATAGTACATTTAAACACCATCTGTGCAAGAAATCCATCTTGTTTGCGGACATTTTAAGACAGACCTTCTAAAATGTATTTTGTGCCTGCCTTCAGCCCACTTAGCAAGACACCAAAGGGATAACCGAGGGCTAGGACTCTCCAGCTCTGTAGGAACATTTTGATGATGACGTTTGCCTGGAATAAATTGCTTGGTTTCATACTTTCTTTTTTTTTTTCCCCACAACAGATGTGATTTGGTAGAAAGCCAGCCTAAAGCATAAATTCAACCAGATGCCCAGGAAATACCTTAGAAACACATAGTCCTTGGGCAAAGCTGGATAACTAGATGGAGCACAAGTAGGTACAGACTCACAAGCCAACTAACAAGACATCTGGAAAGCAAACTCCACAACCAAGCAATAGAGATCCCAAAAATACATGAAGAGAGGCAGAAATCTCTGTAGGTCAAACCCAGGAGGGCTACCAACACAAAGAACTACTGAGAGTTAAACCCACATGTACAGGCTAACTTCTGGTCCTGAGTTACACTCCTCTGTAGATCCAAAGGATCTGGAGTCACTCCATCATTACAATGATGTAGCTGTTAATAATCTCTGGTAGAGGTTTCCCTGAATGGATGATTTTCCTCCTGCCAAATTACAAGCAGGAATACCAACATCACTGTTAAATAGGTAGGGAATGGGAGTCTAAGAGAATAGGAATCTATAAGAAATAAAACCTACACACAAAAGCTTCTTGAAGGTCACTCTTTTGCAGGATATACTAAGATCTTACATACAAAGTGCAATCTCTGCTGTGTTTCCCACTCCCTGTCAGTGTCTTCATTTATGGATAATGACAACAGACAAAGTGACCCCACGGTAGACTATTTGAGTGACTTGGCATAATACTCACTTAATTTTACCCGGACCTTGCCCATACCCTTTGGCTTCAAGTTTTCGATAGAAATTGCGCAGCTTGGCTTCAAAGTCCCTCCTGTATGGAGAAGGTGCTCTTGCACTTGCTCGCTGCAGGCCTGGAGGGAAAATGAACAGCATCCTAAAATGTAAGGGACTTTAAATTTCTCCAAATCACACAGTTGATGTTTCCAGACAGAAGCGGCTAACAAATGTGTTAGGGACTTTCTACAGGCACCATGTGCACTCAGTATTACTTTTCTTCTATCTGGGTTGCAAGTTCCTGTAATTTGGTGATTGCAATGACCTCCGGGGGCTATATATCCTTCACTACAAGAATTGTTAGGTTTGCCTCCTGGGTGCCTTTGCGTTGCCTCAGCCTTTAATTGTGAGTGATCTGAACAGAAACTCAAGCATGGGAAAGGCAGGAGAAACACTGACAACGCATAACTCCCACTCAGGGTCGACGGTATTTAGGTTTTCTTTCCCTTTTTGCACTTTTAAGGGATCCCTCTTCTCTGCATTGTGTAGGAGATCTCCTTACTTGGCAGGATTAAACCTCCAAAGCTCAAAGCGACGCTTCTCACTCCAGCCGAGCACCGCGCCAAGCTGGGAATCCGGTTTCCCCGAGTTAATCTGCCTGTATATTAAACACTTCCAGCTATCAACACAAGCCCCCTTTGTGGCATTGAGAAGGATTCCTGTCAGCAAGAAATGCTGCGTTTTCCTATTATGATTCACAAATAGAGCAGATTTTTAGCAATTTGGGACCTGCTTTGTTTTGAAACCTGCCTTCTCCAAGTAGCTGATTAGTCCTTTTGTATGAACAAGTGCCATGCTCTGCAGGGTCAAAGAATGGATCCATGAAATCCCATTTCCCTATCTCATTACAGAAGACAATAAAAACAAGCCCTTTTTTATGAGAAATCTGGCAGAAAATCCTCCACAGGAAGGAGAGAAAAAAAATAAATAAAACACATTTAGTGGGAGCACAAAGTATTGTGGCTGCCAGGAGGGAAGGACGTTACTAATTGTCTCTGCTGGTAGAACAGAAAAGCATATTTTCATGCAGTGCACAGAGAATCCCTTGCGACACTTCTGTTGGACTTGGGTTTTCTTTTCCCCAGGACGTAAGAGAATGGGTGTTCTCATGGGCTATGAAACCAGTGGCAGAAATAAGCAAGCAGACAATATGTTGCTGGAAATGAGTATTTGCCCTTGTCTTTTCTCAAAAACAGGTAAAGACCAGTGCTGGTTTTTTTTTAACATTCTCCAAAGTCATGTTCTTGCCAAATATTCAGGGTTTTGTCTTGCAGGAGACTTGTTTCTGATCTGTCCTGATGCTAATGTAGAGAAGGGGAGCTGTATTTATAATGGTGTTCCAACTCGTTAATGACAACAGAACATATTGACAATACACTGTCCTCCTATAGGCAAGGGTTCAGCATTTAACAACTTCGCATCAAAAAACCTTTCAATTTTCCACAGCCACCTCCGAGATTTGAACGTCTCTTGCCAATTTATTTGGGTTGAAACCAGGTAATTTAAATAGATGTTTAAAAAGCTCTGCCAAAAACACGGATTTCTTCAGATCACGTTTCTGTCAATCTTCTCAGAATGGCCACTGGACACAGCCCCGCAGCGAGACTGCGGTGGGGGTTGTGTATCTTGGCAAAAGGGAGACATCAGCTCCTCAAATTTCTATAGCATAAACAATAACTACAGAGACATACCACAGCTGGAAAGAACCTCCTCAGACAGCATGTCTTTCTGGAAAATATGTTTCCCGTCAAACCTAAGTTGAATGGGCTCAACACGGGAGGTCAGAGTAGATGATCAAGATCATCCCCCTCCAGGTCTTAAAATAGATGAGTCTTGGGAAGAAGAAAAGTCTTTGGAACAGTGAGTGGAGGAGACTGAACTTTACAGGAGTACTGGAAGTATCACAATACACCTCTGATTTGGAAGCTGCTCTTTGCTCCTGTCACATAACATGAACGTGCTTCCACGTCAGTGAGCTATGTTTGGAGTCCACCATTCTCTTATCCTAATCCAGGCTGACACCTGATCCTGGCTCTGAATCTGCCTCTTTCTATTTATTAGGAAAAATACCACGAATGCAAGATTTTGTATTATTTTCCCCATCCCCTTACCTGGAGAATTTTGGGGCGAGGAACAGGGTGAGCAGCGAGGAGAGAAACTGTAACCAGGATGGAAGGCAGCCTGCAGGGGTATGTAGGACATAATATCCTCTTCAAAAAGGCTGCGTGGAAAAAGTGATAGGGAGAGATTTGGTTCACATTCATCACATGAAGAAAGGTAAATATGCAGTATGGTGCAAGTCTGCCCTGGTCATAAATCTGGGTACATCTCTGAACTCATGGATCCATAAAATCCATAAGTTTCCTAAATCGGGAATGGTCACCAGTAACAAAGAAGAAAAAAAAAAATAAAATTATTAAATCAGAGGTCCCTTCCAACCCCATATGATTCTTAAAATTATTAAATGTTTCATGCTAACACAGCAGCTCAACCTACTGATAGAGAGTAAAGATGTGAGGCCATGTAGTAAACGGGGACAACTTCAACAGTTAGAAGAAGCAAAGATACACACGTCCACCTCCCAGGTTGTTTTTCTTGAGTCACACATTTTCATCCAGCTCAGCTTTCTGACCATTCAGATTCAGCTGATGGAAACAAGTTACAAACTTCTTGCATTAGGCAGTGCTGTGCAGGGTACCAAAACCACCACCATGTCTGTGTAAGACCAATAAACCAAGTCCTTATCTGTGCTGAGCAAAAGTAGCCAGGACCTAAAGACCAAGCTCCCCGGTCCAAATAAAAGATAAAGCCTTATCTACATTATCCAAACAATGCTCGGTGTGCTGTGCACTGAGGTTTCACTAGTGTGACTGCAAAAACTAGCAATTTCCTTTATTATGTACTGAAAGACACAAGTTTTTTCCTCTTTTTTTTTAAAAAAAAAAAAAAAAGAAGAATTTTTCCATTAAAAGCAAACATTTTGACCTGATTCTTATTTATCTGCTACTTGATGGTAATGGCTATATTGATTGAGCTGCCTGGGGATGGAGTTTACTGCACTGCTGGAGGCTGCCTCCCAGGAAGCAGGAGTTGACAGATACACTCTGGGTGAATTATTTTGGGTGACTATCAGTAACAATGAAGCCTATTCTAATTAGACATGACCTGGAAGATTTGAACAAAATCTTTTCAATTACGCTGGGAAAGAGCCCGCCAGTTTCTCTGGTACCCCAAGTAATGACATTAGGCTTTTGATCAAATTGATTACCTCAGCAGAATTACTAAATCTGCATCACAGGACAACTTTTCAAGCCCATGTGTACCCTCTGTCCGAATGTAATGGATCTTCTCCCTGAAACATAAACAATATTATTGAGAAGAAAGGAAAAAAAGAAGGAGAAAACATGCCATTATGAAGGAATGAACGACACATAGAGTTATTATTCCTTGGTATTTTGCCAGTTCCTGTTTCTTTCCTTACAAAAAATGGCAAACATCTTAACAGCTTGATTCCTTTTTTAATCTCACTAACAAACTTGCAAAAAAAAAAGAAAGAGAATCGATCTACATCATTCCCTGCTTTGGCAGGGGGTTGGACTAGATGATCTCCAGAGGTCCCTTCCAACCCCCTACCATTCTGCAATTCTGTGATTCACATTCCTGATCCAAAAGCAAGAGATTTTGTACCGTATTTTAGAAAACAGAGTGATACTTAGTCCTTCCAAGCTCACGTGTAGCACTATAGCTAAGGTCAGACAGACAATTTGTTTCATGCTACAACTAGAATATCACCTTTCGTTAACAGAATTTGACATAATACCACCCCCTTTACCTCTGTCAGTTCTATCTGGCAAATAACACTGTAACAGATACTTGGTATCAGTTGAGCACACAGAGGTCATACAGTCCATGTGTAAAATCATACATTTTTAATAAGGAGTGGGAAACGTAGGATGGGATCCTCTCAGCAGATCAGGACCATGGAAGATACACCCCGATCTCTCAGCGCGTTCCTAAAGCACTGCAGTGTCCAAGAATATTTATTCTACTATCAAGTCAAGGATGTGCTTTTAGTACCTTGCTGCGTGGGGCTGCAGTGCATTGCAGAACCAAGCCCTGCAAAAGATGGACGTTTCTCTCCTAGGAGTTGGCTTAAAACCTGCTGCATGAGCATCAGATGGTAGCTTGGGATCACTGCTGACCTCAGGTATAATCAAAGCAATGACCTGGAGGCAAAGGGCTCAATATCCTGTTACAAATCTCATTACACACTGGCTAAGCTGTCTAGTCTCTATCACTAGTCAATTTTGTTCTCTGGTCAGAAGGAGATAAAAGCATCATCTGTTCTCTGAGAAATGAGAATTCAAATTATAGCTGAGGAAAAAATAAAAATAATAGCCTGGAATAATTTGATGGTGAAGATAAAAAAAAATTCTCAGTTACAGAAGGGTACATCTTGAATACTGGGAGCATTTTTCCTTCTGTCTCCCTCATTTTATTTGAACGTATTCATTCCTCCAGGAAGAAGCCTAATCCTTACACCCAAAGAACTCTTTGTCTGGCTCTCACAGGTAAACAACAAGTCAGTGAGACCATCAGGAGAAACTGCACTGCAGGAACTTGAAGGTCCTTCTCTTACTCTTCCTTCCCCCCTTTACCAGTCCCAGAGACACCTTTTACTGCACAGTACAGACTAAATTCTTGGTCAAACTCTTAGCTGGTGCCCACTGGCGTTGCTGAGAGTGACTAATGCCAGCTTAGGTTCTTGGCCAAAACAATTAATTTAACCTTTGGAATTAGAATAAGTTTAAATTGTACCGGCTTTTGGTTCTGTTTTTTTTCTTTTCAAAGCTAACAGGAAAGGAATGGGCATAAGAAAAAGAAAGATACAATTTAATTACTTTGGAAAGGGCTACCATTAAGTCATAAGTGTGAAAGATTAAAGACAGGAGTACAACCTACTTCATAATGCTCCTATTTCTTTATAAAATCTAGGGTGACTATGTCCATGGCACGGTGTAAATCCAACCGTGAGGTAAAATCCTGGTTCTGCTGAAGTTACTGGGGTTTTGCTGCTGACTTCCATCCAAACACAACTTTAACCCTATCTTCAAGACCAGGCTGGATGGGGCTTTGAAGAACCTGGTCTTGTGGGAGGTGGTTCCAATGCAAGGGGTTGGAACTAGATGATCTTTAAGGTCCCTTCCAACCCAAAGCATTCTATGACTCTATGATTCTGAAAAGCAAATGATAATTGTAGATGAAGACAGATTTTCTGCTGTTCAGTAATATCTAGAGTAGAAATTATATATGTCACTATTTGCCCATAGTTATTTTCCTTCTTCTTGCGTATCTGTGGAAAATAACTTTAGTAACTACATATATTCTGGTGGTCCACACCTACTCTTTAGTGGTGACAGTTCCATATGGGGCCCAAATTCAATTCATCTTTTGTACCACATTTACTAGAATTTTTTTTCCCCCCCTGCAAGGAGTCGTTCCCCTTCCCTAGAGATCTTAAAGAGCCTCCTGGATGCAGTCCTGAATGATGTGCTATGGGCAATCCTGCTTTAGCAGGGGGAGATCTAAGACCCTCCTGGATGCAGTCCTGCGTAATGTGCTCTGGGCAATCCTGCTTTAGCAGGGGAATTGGACTAGATGATCTCTAGAGGTCCTTTCCAACTCTGACAATTCCCTGATTCTGTCAACTTGGTTTCATCAATCTGAAAAAAAGCAGTACCTGAGTGCATGGTTTCTGGCCAAGCTGGGCTGACGCTCCTGCAGCATCTCAAAAATGTTGGGTTGGCGTAAAAATGCAACAATCTTGTCATTGTAAGCTGAAAGAAGAACAAAAAAATAATACAGAGGCTTTATCTACCATTGAGGGGACCTGATCACGTCACTGCGACTGTGCAAAGTCACTGCTAGTGAGGCACAGGACAACATGAAGCGGTGCATATGGTTGATGAGAAGTTCTAAAGAGGAGCTTTGTGAGCTCTGCTTTGAAAAGAAAAGAGAAACTTGGCTTACCCAGAGGTAACGCCTCGTGGTGGTGCTGGTTTCGAATAGCTGTTACGAGACTATTGCCCGGCCTGGCCAACAGAGTAACTCCTCTGTTTCGAGAGACTTCGGAGGCCTATAAAATCAGAAAAAGAGAAAGAATGATCAAAACTGACCATCGGTAGCACATCGGTCAGTAACATCAGTTTCTCATCTTTGCTTCTGTGTCCTTCAGAATGGTCCGTGATGCTGACTGACTGAAGGATAGAAGCATGAAAATTACAGCTGTATACTTCAGCCAACTTAAAAAAGGCAGGTAATTCTGTGCTTCCAAATGGAGGGACACCATTATCCACAGCTATCACACCTCTTTGATGCTGCAGTGAAGGCACCAGAATGCAGAAGGAAATGCAAGTTAACAAAGGTATTGCAATACCAGAAATGGAATCATAGAATGGTTAGAGCTGGAAGGGATCTTAAAAGATCATCAAGTTCCAACCCCCTGCCCTGGGCAGGGACACCTCCCACCAGACCAGGTTGCTCCAAGCCCCATCCAGCCTGGCCTTGAACCCCTCCAGGGATGGGGCAGCCACAGCTTCTCTGGGCAACCTGTCCCAGTGTCTCACCACCCTCACAGCAAAGAATTTAATAGAAGTTGAATTGTATACATTGAAAAAGAACATAATCCACAGAGCTGATAAGAAGAATAGTAAGAAGGAAATTTATCGGTACTACTTAACCAAGGCCCTTAAAGAATGTCACTGTCCACACAGTATCTGGTGAAGGGAATCATGTCAGGAAGGCAGACATTAAAAGGTGGGAAAACACTTAGGTATGAGGATATTAAAAGCCATACACTCCAGTGAATCATTATTTGCTGGATAACTCTTTAGGGACTTGTACAAGCTGGGGGGAACACACCTCTCTCTCCTATGTGTTCCTCCAGAATATGGCCCCGGTGAAGCCAAGAGAGGAGCATTGCTCCAAAACCAGTGGGAGGACAAGAGGAATTAGGAATCCCAGTTGCCATTCTCCCAGGCTAATGGCTGCTCCTTTCTCACAGCACAAATTGTAGCACTTGGCAACCACTTCAGGAAGAAATTGCCCCTACTCCAATATTTTAAATGCTTAGCTCTGCATCCAAGGAAATGGTGCCAACCCAATTTCAGTGGTACGGCCAAATGCCAGGTCTTCCAACTGGATATAAATGAAAACGGAGAAGCTAAGTGTGACTGGCAAATTGCCTTTGGAGCACATAAAGCATAACACGTTTACATGTAACAAGATGCCAGTCAATGCACTCGATACGTGTCAGTACACGGGTTAAACAATGCAAAATCTTAACGATTCCAATTAAACATGCTGTAATTGAAAACACAAAGCTGCCGTGAAAGTGCACGGTGAGTGTTTCGCTCCATCATTCAATTAAGATTTCACTTGTAACCATTTTATATTGGTATGCTTCTGCCAACTACTAGAGGAGTTATTCCAATGTCAAGGAGAACAGTGAAGCCCACAGCATTTAGTGGACTGATGTGCTGACCTTGCTCCAACCCTTCTCACCTTCAACAGGAAGAACTTCCAAGCAGGTCCCATACAATTCACTAAGTCCCTCTGTGCTGTGCTAAATCTTCTGCCTTTGTCTCCTCCTCACACCCCCGTGGGCCAACGGACAATCAAACTTTGGCTGAGCGTCATTTTAGGCAGCTTTTGCCCTGTGAGCCAGGCATCCACCCTGAGGGGCACCATGTGGCCTTTATGGCATTCACTCTATGCCATGGAAGGAGGCAGCTTAGGTGTGAGATGGGGCCACATCCAGTGCCACAGTGGGCATGAAGCCCTTGTGGGAAGAGTGGTTTCTTGGGCAGCACAGTCAAGACCACCTGGGATCAGCTGGGACCTGTGGGACGGTGCTAAGGAATCGTGTTGTGCTTGGTTTCTCTACTTCCAGGGAGCTCTGAAGATCAGTAGAGGACACCCCTCCCCAGCCCCTTGCAGAAAGGGCTTGTGTGTGAGTGTGGGTGGTGGGGGAGCCTGTTTTTAAGGGTGGTCTCTGACTCACGTTTGGCAAAGACGAGTCCTACGTCCTTGTTGCCACATGTAGATTTACTGAATAGAAGGTAGGAAGGGGGAAAGAGAGGTGTAACAGAGGAGTTAAACCCTCATCTCCCACAAAGATTAGCACCAGCTGGTATCTGCCCCTCACCTGGGAACTGCACAGTACCTCTGCCCAGCCTGGGGTGGATCCTCCCCTTGCTCATGTCACCTGATTCATTTATTTAATTTTTTTTATTCCTTTTGGCTAGCTTTCCAGTGCTGCTGAGTTATTCCTCCTGAAGTAAGAATTCTGAAAAGAAATGTGTCTAGAGCCCACAAAGAGAAATCTTCGTTCCCCCCTTCCCTTCTCCCCAGAGCTGGTTTAACAGCTAAAGGCTGTTAAATCTGGATTGTAAGAATCCAGTTCTGTACGCTCCTTAACATAATAAATTGCACACTCTGTGGGGCTGTACTTCTCTTCATCACCATGATTAGACATCACTAGTGCTGCCCTTGGATGATGGTCTTTACACTTCTACATCTCTAAACAATTTTTCTCTGGCAACACAACAGGAAAATTCCCAACCATCTAATTAACTTCCATTTTACTAACGCTCCTCTTTCCAATCTTTTAGCTAATATAGTACAAGGGATTGCTCCAATTCAGTGCTTAATCATAATCGCCTTGTCTACTTTGACTTTCTAATTGAATCATTTAATTTATATTAGCACGGTATTCTCTAATTAAAAAAAAAAAAAAGAGTGACCCCTCTAATGATTTAGTGACCGGGTTTATCTAGTGCAGGGCAACCTGACAGATTTATGTCAGAGTTTAATCGCTTTGCAATTGATCATGGGATGTTGCAGAGTGGAGAGTCCCAACGATCACAGGAGCCTTTCGATGATATAATACCCTTTCCCTGGGTTTTTATATCACTGCTATATTTGAGAGGCTCTCCTGTTGCTTGCTTGTGGCAGTTTGGGTCAGTAAGGAGGTAATACACTGCTATATCCCAGTACCTCCTCTGCTTTTCTTGCTCACCAGGCAGCCTGGCCTCTCCTTTACAGGTGCTGCCTTCTTTCTTAGAATAGATTCATAGAATTGTCTAGGGTGGAAGGGACCTTTCAGATCATTGAGTCCAACCATAAAACATTCCTTTTCTCTTTAAAATCCCTATCCTGTAATAATACATGTTGATTTCCACTGCAGACAGAGTGTCCCTTCGAGGGAAGGGGAAGGGCTTTCGACCTGCTCCGTTGACAGCAACGGCAGAAGGAAACAAAGCACTTAGTGATCTATGTTCTTTGTGTTACTGATGGCTGATACAGCTACTTCAACTTTTCTTTCAAAAATCAGGTAAGAAGAATAGCTTCAACCACCTTTTTCCTGGAGAAGACTGATATCCTTAAAGTAAAGAATCTGTAGCATTTTTGTCAAATTTATATGTAACACCATTTAATATCAAGAATCTACTCAGGTGGACATCACAAGTTTTTACGGAGGTCCTTCATTTAGGAGAATACTTCAACATGAAGAAAAGCACAAATACTACAGATTAATTTATGAAATGGATGCTTTCTTTCTTGGAAGAGGGAAATGGAATATTATTATATGCACAGATTTTTTTTTTGTTTTAAAACACAGCCCACCGTATAGAGATTTAAGGGGAAAATGGGCAGTTTTCATCTCCTCTTGCCCTGTTAATAGTTGGGGTAGGCTTTGACTCCAAGTACCTGGAAGCCACTGCTGAGCAATTGCTATTTCTATTCTCTACTGAGAATGAATTTTATATGTCATAAAGCAAAGAAAACAGCCATATTTGAGAAAGCACATGTTTATCTTCCAATTGCACGAGGGAGTTTTAAAAGTACATCTGAAATACTAAAAATCAATTCCTATTAGTATTGCAAGGCATTCTGTTCAACACCAAAGATTATTAGGCAGGAATCAAGGTTGCATTTTGATGAGCCAAAAGGATTTAGAAGATTCATAGATGTCATGGAAGGGAGGGCAGGAGATCATCTCTTTTATCAACACTACAGCTTATCCACTTGCATTGCCCCTGGCCAGGGAGCTCGGAAACTTGTTGGTGACTAAGATAAAACTAGATTTTGCACTACCTTTTGGGCTGAAAGTATGAAGAAATGGAGACCCAATGCCCATGTGATCACTAGTTCCTATGGCTAATTATTCTCACTGAATTTCAACCCTGCCTGATTTTGGTTGACTCGGTTTAGCTCTTGGAATCAAAACATTATTCTTGTAACACCTCTCCTCTCCTAGATTAAAGAGATCTTTCTATTAATTTTCTAAGAATTCCAGACATCACAATTGATTTCTTGTCTGCTGTTGAGCACTAAGATTACAATTTCTCAGAACCATAAGAACTTCTTTACGGTGACTCAGCTAAGAGCCATCGCTGAGTGTGTGAAGATGGGCTGTTTCTTTTTTCCCCACTTTGCCATCATCTGCCTAGGACTTTTGTCTGCTCTTTCCTCAACTGATCACGCGGTGTCCCTGGGAAGTTCACCCAACTCTGGCAACTCCTTTTGGAGCTCGGGCAGGATGTCAGGTTTGTGCACCGAGGCAGGGGGTAGAGTTTTTTTCTCTCATTACCCTGGCTCTGGGTACAGAAAGGGGTATGTAACTATATGCAATCCTGACTGAAGCACTGTTCTGCTCTCTCCTTCGCTCTCCTCCAGGCTCGTTTGAAATCTGTACATAACATTCAAAAGTGGTGGTTGTCTTTCTTGGTCCTTCATACCATCCTGGTGACAGATTCCAGAGGCCACGCCACCTGCTGAGCACAGAAAGCAGCTGGGCTGCAGACAGCCCACACACGGCCGGGACAAAGCCCCAAGTGTGTCCCTACAGACATTGATTTATAGGGCCAAAAGCACATCCAAATATACTTGCATGAAACGGCACGGAACAGGCGGCTTTTCATAAAGGGGCTGAGTTGTAAAGGGCTGACTCTTCACCGTGTAAATCACAGAATCACAGAATTGTAGTGGGTGGAAGGGACCTCAGAGATCATCGAGTCCAACCACCAAAAAAAAAAACCAAAAAAAAAACCACCCCAGCTCCCACCACCTAAACACACAACAACAACCTCCAAACCAAAAAACCATCACCCACCCACACAGCACCCCACCACAAACCAGTAATCTTGGGCACTAGAGCATGCCCTGAAGAACCATGTCTACACGTTTCTTAAATACCTCCAGGGATGGTGACTCCACCACCTCCCTGGGCAGCCCATTCCAATGCTGGATAACCCTTTCAGTAAAGAAATGTTTCCTAATATCCAGCTTTTGGGCACCGATCCAAAGTCCTTGGAAATCAAGGAGAGTCCTTCCAAGGGAGCAGCAGATTCTTCCAGAGGGGGAAGATACCGAGTACGACAAGGGGGCAGATACATTGTGGGACCTGTGCCATCGAGATTGTGAGATGAAGATGCCAGCACTGATGGCTCCCGAGACAGAAGTCCCTGTTTCATTAACTGATCCTGCCAAATCAGCTGCCTAGATGGAACAGTTTACAATTTCCCCAGAGAATCGTTACTCAGAAGTTTTCAATGCTTTTCAATCTACTTGGTATTTTGGGTTTATTGCAAAATGTTCTTCGCCAGCCTTGCCAGCACTTGCAAAACCAAATGTGTTTTTTGGGCTTGGTCATCTGAGTTGCTCAGCAGTGTTTCTGTCCCTGACCTGGGGAAGTTGTAAGGAAGCATGGGCCCAAATATCATCAGGTGACTTTGATGTTCAGGTCAATAATTCAGACACAATAGAGACACTAAACTGCAGGCTGCTGGCAGAGGGAAGGTGCTAAGTTGGTGGCAAGATATGATTGAAATGGATCCATTGATACAGTTCTATCTTCAGAAAATATATTGCTGTATTCACCCAAGGTAGGGAAAACTTACCCAAGCTGCTTATGTCTGGTCTGCCTTTGGTCCTGAAGTACTGACCTCACACCCTAGTCTGCTCCTGATCCCAGCCCCACTTGGCAGTGGGAGGTGTTCAGACTGGTCCTGCTGCACTAATTTTTTAATGTGAATTTCACAAGCATTTCTTCAGGTGTTTTTCTGGAAGAGGAAGATCCCTTGGCCATAATTCATCTCTACTCCTATTCAGCTTCACTCTAAAAACCTTCAACGGTACGGATTTGCTGTATGAGCAATCTGATTGCTGGTCCTTTTCCCTCCTTAAATCCACTGTACAAACCCAGGATTTATGCTTCTATTAATCCTGCCCACGCCCCTCAATGATAAAAATCATCCCCATGAAACATAGGAAAGATGTTTAATGTGATTGAAAGCTACAGAAGCAAAGCTCAACGCACATTACTACACCTGCTAGGGAACATATCTGTTCAGAGCACAGTGTCACAGTGGGGAATGAAAAAACACACGAGGCTACTGAAGTATCAGGCCATAAAAATAACAAATGACTTGACTTTACTATAGCAAGACTAGGATATCAAATATGGATTCTTCTTTTAAAATATATTTTGTCATCATTTCACTTTGTTTATTATTACTTGTTTATTATTTTATTCTGGAAATGTTCGGATATAAAACCTTCATTAACAGCAAGCTCTAAGATAAACCCTTCAGGAAGAAAATTCCCTTATTTCCTTTGGAAGATAAAAAAATCCTCAAAACAGTCCGTTTAAATGCATTTCCAAGATAAGAAGTGCTTTTAATTCTACAGAATACTGATGTCAGAAATAAGTGTATTGGTAGTAGCAGAGTTACCTCTCCGGCGCTGTAGCTCCGAAGCCGCTGGAGGTGTTGCCTGTGGGTCAGGTGATTAGGGAGACGACCGTTCTGCAGAGGGATCCTGGGGTCTATGAAAGTGGTAGCACGGCTGTTGTGGTCAACGAAGAAAGACTGAAACACACAGGAACAAGGGGTTGTTGTTGGGAGAAGACTGCTAACACTGCAGTGCTATTGTGGGATCCTAAAGTGAAAACCACCGGCCGTTGTGTGTCGGAAATACCCTGTTTAAGTACAGGAAGGTATCTGTGAACAGCAGGACTTTCTCAGCTGAAGACAGAATAGCTCTTGGAAAACACCTGAAGCTACACAGGTCAAAAATCATGTCTAATGGCCATGAAGTAAACAAGACAGAAGAGAATAAACTTACTAGGGAACACTGCTTTACCCTATTGGGTGGTTCCAGAAGCCACTTGGCAAAGCTTCACTGGGGACAGAAACACTAAGCCAAATTTTGCAGTCGTGCCAGTTCTAAACTCTGGCTTAAAATTTTTTGTTAGTCCCACGCTGCCTTGGTTAAGGTGTGATATCCCACAGCAAGCTAGAGGACTGCCAATGTGCTTTGAAACATTTGTTCCTGAAGCTTTTTTCTGCTTCTGAAATAACTCTGCCTGCTGCTTGTGCTGTTTAAACCAAATCTTCACAGATTTGAAGTCAGGAAGGAAGGAACCTTTAGTGATTAAGTAGCCTGATGTGCTGTGTTAAGCAAGTGATTGGTTTTGTTGACACTCTTACCTTGCCCTGCTGGTCTGTTTTGATCTCCCAGCCACGAGGAAGCTCCAGTCGGGTATCCGCAAACATATTGATAAAATTCACCAGGTCTCTGTTGTGCTGGTAGCGCTCAAAGTTACGAGCATCTCTACGGATCTTCAGAATCATATGCTTCAAGCAGGTACTGTTGGTGAAGACTCGGTAGGCACTCTATGGGATGGAAAAGAAACATGAAGAAAACTAGTTCTGGTGTCAAAACAACCTATTTGGTTATTTCATGGGACATACGCCCAAAGAACTGAAACAAAATCCCCTTAGAGTCAAGAACCATTTCCACCTCATCGTTGTAATTTCATTTACCACTTTATACAAACACTTAGAAGTAAGAAATATAATCTGGAAAGGGAAACATCCCCCATGTTATGCACAGTTAGCTTGTGCATAAACCACCTCTCTAATGCACTCCAAGAAGACGGTCAGCTAAAACACCCCACACCCAAGATGAGTGCAGTTGTGCCTATTTTATTGCTTTCATCAGCCACCAGAGACACAACTTGGTGACTGGACGATGCCAGAGAGTTGCAAAGACAGCTGTGAACATGTATTTATACTGCAATTCAAATCAAGATGCTTGTGATAGGACTCATCAACTTAAAAAGACTGCAGTGGAGATGTCCACATCAAAGGTCGCTACCTTATTTAGGGTCACTTTACAGCCAGAGGATGGAAATAGATGCTTTCAATTGTCTACTTTTGGAAGGCATGAATTGTCTCCTGGAATTGAATATTTGCTTCTGCAATGACTACAAAGCAGGTCAGATGGAAACGTTTTCACGGGTCAGATGAATGCCAGCCTTTAGGCAGCTACTTGTATCTCACCCAGGGCATGAAATACATCTTTTAGAGGAACGTGCCCCGATGCTGGTGCGTATCTGAGTGAGTTAGTGCTGATCTGGTTGCAGAATAGGGGGCAAAGTGAACTATATTTGTTGCCACAGTGTATTCCACGATGGACCACCACAAAAAAAGTGGTGACAACACTTTTTCTCATCCACGGGCTGCTCTCGGGACTTTTTTACTTCAGGAAAAAAGCTCCTCAAGACAGGGTAGGAAACTTTACAGAAAACTGTAACCTTTCTGAGCCTTTCACCAAAGAGAAAATGACTGCATTGGTTCTGCTGATCAGCCCAAAGGATTTAATTACTCACTAGAGTAATAAAGGATCACTGGAGTACTCGCATCTCCAGTGAAGTGAGCCTCAGTGTATGCACCTGTAATCTGGCCAGAGAATCTGACCCAACAGCTTTGAATTCTCAATTTCTGCCTACTTTTAATGCATTTTAACCACTATAATGTCATAAAACATTTACAAGTATTATCTTTATTACGTAAGGATTTATTGTGGTGGTAGCACGAGAATACTCCCTGCAGCACAGGGTCCCCAATTATGGCAAAGGTTGGTGAACATTATGAAATCACAGAGATACGATCTCTGCCCTGAAGATATGACCTGGTTATGACCCAGGAAAGCTTCACAGCCACAAATTGCTAAGATCCCAGCCTACTCCATGACAGAAGTTGTATTTTGATCTCATGTGTGATCAATGATTGTCTGAGTATCTCTTAGCTGCACTAGGGAAATGAAAATTGTAATATAGTTTTATCCCTCCATGGAAATACAATATTTGAAAAATGAGAGCCTTTCCCTTTGAATTCTAACTGCTGGATAATATTTTCCAATCCCAGCTTCACTGGCATAATTAATAGCCTGAGATTTTAATAGGGGCTTGTGGTTAAAATATTACCACCGCGTTAAGCCAAAAGTCATGTGGGCCATTATTTCTGTACAAGTGGAATCTGCATGACCATTTGACAGAGGTTTCAGTACATTATTCTGGCTCTCCTAGTAGAGACAACTTTATAAGCTCAAACTGAAGGCCTCTCTCCGCTTTTTTTTTTATTTCAGTGAGAAATAAAATTGGGATTCAGTCTCTCGTGAGCTCTTCCTTACACCACTATGGAACCAGTTGCTCATTTTGCAAATAACTCTGCCCAAATGAAAATGATGTTGCTCCCAGCTATAAATCATTGTGTATCACTCTGTCAATGGAAGAAATCCCGAGCACTCCATAGCCTAGGTTCAGGTAACATCAGATGAGTTAATATATCCCTTCCTCTGCAGGATTTCATGGCTAATCATCTCTGGCAGATGCTTGGAGATGGCCGGCCGGCTTCAACCCGCAACGCGCCAAAACTTGATGTCTGTAGTTAGTTAAAGACCTGTGAGTTTCAATTTCTTTTCCTTTCAAAAAGAAAGGTGATCCCTAACCAGAAATGACCGATTTTCCAAATATTCAGAAGCCATGTGTGGATGCCTAGGCTGAACTGCATTCAAGACACGGAAAACTAGGACTGCATCTGCTTGTGACATTTCCCGATCTGCTTCCTCCTCGTTGACCTACCATTACATTTTCCACTCCACGTGAGGTTTGCAAGAAAACATGCAGATTTATTGCATTATGGAGGGAAAAAAAAAAAAGTTATTTGCATTTTTGAAAATTCATTTCCATTCCTGTTTTTTCCAAAAGAGGTACACTGGGTGTGCAAACTGCAGGAGTTAACAATGGTTTTTTCCCTTCTATTTCCCCGAGACCTGGTGGTATCTGTGTGAGATTTCTCAGGAACGTGGCCCGAAAGGCAACAACCTCACTCCCTGCAGCAACAGAGAACAGAATCAACCAAACTGAAACCAAGGGCTCCTGCTTATTCTGCATAAGGATAATGTTAATGAGCTGCTCTGTACCGTGTGTGAGACAGAATCCCAGCAAGAGTCTCCTTGAAGCAGCCTGTCTGTACTGTCCCCAACCTGGTCTGGTGCTCAGAAAGGACAACTGAGCCCCGAGTCATGCACATCAAATTCACTGCGTGCTCTCCCCGAAGGCTTTGTGGCACAGCATTTGGATTCAGAGATCAGCAGTGTGAGAGAGCAAATCATAATTACTCACATAGTTTGCATGCAGCACAGTGAAGAACTCGGGATTGGTGATGAACTTCACAGCTGGAGACTGCAGCAACAAGGTGATTTTTTGAGAATTCACAGGAGAAAGGGAACCTTCCCTCCTAATCTCTGGACAAAAAAAAAAAGGCAGCAGAATCTTACTACCACAGTGGCAAGCACAGCCTCTTATTGAACCTTTACTGAATGGCTGCAAAAGTGACAGTATAAAAATGTTGCCGTGCTGTCCAATGCACCTACCTTCATTGTGTTTCCACAACCAGCCTGCTGGCAAACTGGTAGATGTTCTCCTTAGGGTTAGTGGTGCAGGGCAGGAGCTGGATGCTTTACGGTACTGTATGTTATAGAACTATGTGTCATATAAAACTACCTCTGTCTCTAAATATCAACCTGAACCACATCAGTTTTTACCAGCTGATGGTTTGGTTCAATACTGTCACCCAGGTCTCCTGACTGGTTCCCCTCACCGCTGATTTTAGAGAGATCTCATTTCCCAGTCCATGCAAAACTTGGTTAAGGAAGCCCCCTACTTAGCCACTCATCCATGCTGGTGCTGCAAAGAATGACATTTTAATTGTAATTGCATTATTTTTGGCAAGTCCGTGGTTTTGGGGACTTGTAAAGAAAACAAAACCAGACACACAGGGATTATTTTTAACCTGTATCAATTCATGAAGCACAGGAGCCGAACTGAGCATTTGAAAATGTAACCCTGTAGAGATGGGAACCCTTTGACCTTCTACAGCCACCAGAAAAATGCTTCCTACCATGAAATTATGGCTTGAGTATGCAATTATGGTGTTTTCAAGTACAAGCCAACTTTTATTTGCAGTCCAAGGAAACTGGATGCAGACGTCATCAACAGAATAAATATAGATTCCCATTTTTTTCTTATTATCACTTTTTTTTTTCCTTTCCTGTTAGACACATCGTATTATTTTATCCACTTAAAACTGCATGCTGCATCCATTGCTGGAGTTAATTTGATTTTTACTGGCCTAGAATCTGGATTAATGTGCCTAAATTGTATTCCTTCTGACATTTATCATTTAAATTAAAAGGCAAATAGCAAATGTATCATACTGCAGCTTTTTCTTATTCTAATGTGGTTTACATCACCCATGAGCTTTTAATTCTTGCCATTTTATACGATATTGACTTTTTCTCCTAAAAGCAAAGTAATTATCTGTAGCAAACCCCATTTCCTAATCACTTAAAATGACATATATCATACTCATTAACTCTTCAGGGTTAAAAGAAAAAAGTGAATGTTACGTAATAAACTGACCTAAATACTTACTGGTAGCAATTCCTGTCAAATTACTATTTTATTATGTAGACTATGATAATAAATGATTATACATATTACAAGAAATGACTACGTTACTTATAATTTAAATACTAATAATACAATGTGTACCTCATTTCCGTTTCAGAGCTAATGGAGAGGACTGTGTTCTCCCTGTAGGGTCAAGTGTGGGTAAAAGCTCCCAGAAATCGCAACACAAAGGACTGTAAGGAAGCTTGGAATATCAAACATTAACTTTCTTGGTAAAAATTGATTTTCAAGCTAAAAACACCTAATGGATCAGGAACATGAGCAGGAAAAATTGTGTATTTTTCTAAACCTGCTTAAAAAAAAAAAAAGAGTTCACTATTTCTCTGCTGAATTCTTCCTATTCAACGGGGAACATTAAGAAAATTCAAGCAGATATTGAACAAAGAGGAAAAATTGTGTATTTTTCTAAACCTCTCTCTGCTGAATTCTTCCTATTCAACAGGGAACATTAAGAAAATTCAAGCAGATATTGTGTTGGTTCTTTCCCTTTGCCAGTGCTATTTACAGAGGGCTGGCAAAAGGCTGGCACCAAGTCAGCATTATTTCCAGCTGCCAACGCAGAGCACAAAGCTGGGTGGAGGTGAGAAGGATCTAAAGGAAGAGAACAGGCCATTCATTTTGGTGCTGCAAGTTCTCAGGCAAAACAGATAATTATTTCTGCGGGTCCACAAGTTGCACAGTGGTCACCAGGCTGATTGCTGGTGTTTCTTACCTGGAACAAACACCTGGGATATGGTTTCACAAATGTTTTAGGAAAACATGAGCATGGCTACCACCAAAAAGAGAACAGCTCTCTGCCCATCCCATGCTGCCCTGGGTGCACATTTTCCTCTTGTGCTTTGTACTGACACTCATTCTTGTCTAGTCATCTAATGAGCCAGACAAAAGAATGAATTTGGCTGTAAATGATATTAAGTGTGAGAAAAGAGGTTATTTTTCAGGCAGATGAGTTCTCTGCTCCGGATGGGGTTCTGTCACTTAAGTTAGCGATGAGCAAAAAGACAGCTGTGTCTCCTTCAGTGGCAGCCCACACTTAGTCAGCTCATAACTATCACAAAACCACAGCTTTAAAAACACCAGCATTTCATACTCAGTGACAGGGTCACTGCAGGTGTGACCACACGGGCAAATGTGCCAGCGTGTGCCATGCCCAGAGAGGCTAAACTGCAATGTCCCAAGATAAAAATCACCCTGCAGCAAAAAGAAGACAGCGCCAGTTGTTTTTGCAACTACTAAGGTGAAGAAAAACCAGATGCCTTTGCCATTTTAATTTCAAATAGCCCTTTATTAAAGTAAAAATGCTTTGTCTGTCTTAGTAGTTGCTAAAAAAGAACGGAGGCCCTTTGTATCTACCTTCGTACCTGTAGCTTCAGGTCTAAAACTTGTAGCTTCAAGTCCCAACCTCTTTCCTTTTAATTTGCTTTTGCAAGCAGGTAGAATAAAGTTCCAGTCTCCCGTGGAAATGCAGATTTCCCCAGAACTGAATGCCACCACTGAATGGCACTGGACGTGCCACTCCATAGCTTTTTTCCCCATACCTGAGCTTGGCTGGGAAGGCTCTGCCTCGGAGTCGTGGCACTGGATGTGCCACTCCAGAGCTTTTTTTCCCCATACCTGAGCTTGGCTGGGAAGGCTCTGCCTCGGAGTCACTGCCTCCTCCGGTGGGGACTCTCTCCACCCTGCTGTTTACTCCAGCATCCTCTTCAGTCCGCTCTGTTGCAATAGTTCGCTGGATATTTTGGTACCTACGTGCATTCAGAGAAAGGAACAACATGCTTTAGTTAACAGAAGAGCTTTCTGGGGCTTTCTACCCTAACAATTGGCACTGCTTTTGAATGATTCCAATACTTCAACATATGACTGTAAGAGCACACCTGACTCTTCTCCTTCAACTCATGCAGCTACTCACACTCGGGCCAACCATTACCATTAAGTTACCATTACAAAAATAAGGCATTTTGCACTAATAGATAGCTACGGAGGGTGCAGAGCAAGGAAGACTCAAATTTAGACAGGTATTTAGGCTACAGGTTGCTATTAGGCTTTGTTTCAAAACAGCTGAAACCTAAAACTCCAGGTGGATCATGGTTCCTCCTTCATTTAGTCTTACAGTAGCATAACCAATGACATTAGGTTCAATCCTGAGATGCACTGAACACCCTTCAGACTTTCTTATTACAATATTGGATGCATAGGTTCAACTGTGAAAAGGTAAAGGCTATTAAGGGTGTTCACAAAATGTTTATTACAATACCACATGTCCAGCATTTGGGATACCTCCATTCCTGTAGGCAATACGGAGTGTAAACCAGTAGGTTGTGTGACCTCAAAGAGCTACAATCTCACTGATATGACAGTCACAGAAAAGTAGAAGAGGATCCAACACATGAGCTGAGTGAACAGCGTGAGGAGGCAAGTGTTCTGGCCATTTTTGGACATCTGTGGGATTGGGCATTTAGTTTGGGTGGCAACTAATTGCAGAACAAGGAAGAGGAAACACTACAGAGGTAACCAAAGGGAGGGCACAAGGAGGGTGACAGAAGAAAATTCCAAATAAAACCCTGCAAATGCCTTAAAAAAACCCATACTGTAATTTCCATACTAACTAATTGCCACATTTGTTGATGTCAATGGGACTGATCAAAGTCTTAGCGATCAGCCCAATTCTAAATACTTAACCAGATGAGGAACAAAGTATATTCCTGATTTTGGGAATAACCTGGAGTGTTTTGAAACAAATTGTAGTTCACTTGTTCACTCACACAGATGGATGAACAAGATGAGAGGTCAAGATTTCTTTGCTTCTACTGGCAAGCTATGAATGTAAGTCATATATTGAATAAGAAAAAAAAAAATTAAATACTGAGAGAGAAAGAAAAGAATAAGAAAACATAAGGAGAAAGAAAAAAGCATGAGGAGAAAGAAAAGGAAAGAAGGAAAATAAGCTCTCTTAATTATTTTAATTAGGTTTTACTCCACCCCAATGTTTTTAATCCTTATTTCTGGATTACATTTCTGTATGTATACAAAAAGGATGGCCTTACTGCCTGCATTTAATCTGATACAGCATTGTTCAGTCTCTCATTTTCCTGACTTACACTTTATTCCAAATTAGAAGTTAGTCGGGAGTTAGTTCCTCAAAGTGACACGGGATCATTAAAGTCAAGTAGTTAGCAATTGGCTTTTTTACATCTCTCAACAGACATCATCTCCCAGTAGCTCACTGCAACCCAATCTTGGGCAGAAGGGCTGGAGATAATTAAGACAAATAATTAAAGTTTTAATAGATTTACGCTAAACTTTCACAGCACTCTGTGTGTCCCCCAGTACTCAAAGTCATTTGAAGCTACATTTAGTGGATATTTTGACAGCTCAATAAACAGCATCTTTAGAAGTTGGGCTTTTTTTAAAAAAAATAAGAGTTCTGTATTTAAGTAACCATCCGTCTTTACAAGGAATTTCTGACAGCAGGATTCCCAACAGCATGAATTTACTCCAGTCTTAAACCCTCTGGTTTAGACCCACATTTTAAATTTTTATTCACTCGACTGCAGGCAATTGAATGAACTTTCCATTCCAGTACTGGAGGAGTTTTACAACACCCACATGCAACAGAACGGGGGGGAAAAAGTTCATATAATCAAGGGATATTAGCACACATATAAAAAAAACCTTGTAGCTTCGATTTAATTAGACGGTAGAAAATCCCTGTTGGCAAACCTGAAAGAGTAACACTAGCTGTATGCCAACAAAAGGTGACACTTTCCTTTTGGGTCTCAATACTATAAAATCATCTTATATAAATACCAGAAAATGCCAAAGTAATTGGAGAAAACATTGAGAGTGCAAAAGTTATGGGAATGCCTCTGGAAATTACAGTCTGCTTTCAAAGTGATTTGTCAAAGAAATGGGGGTTTAGAACTACCAAAATACCCCACCGTGGCTGTCTTAACTGATATGATTTTAATTTCTTATGTTACTTATTACCTTTTAAATTAGTGCAAAGATAAGTGTAGATATACGTATGCTGCAAAGCATCTCAACAAGGACTTTTATCTACTTTGCTAACGAGCAAGTAAATCAGGTACTGCTGTAGAAAATGAGCAGGAGTCTCTAAAATAAGAAGTATGGATGTCTCTGGAGTTTGCCAAACACCTGGATTCCAGTTTTGCATTCCCCGTATCCTCAAGTGGCCAGTCCAGCTAATGGGAAGCTTGGAGCACAGAAGGAAAGCAGGACTAGGCTCAATCACAGCTATGGAGGTTTTTATTTTCAAGTTGAATTTCCAAAGCTTTGTGGTTTTGGCTGGGCTGGAAATACCAAGCTTCCATGTAATATTTTGGTCTTTCCATTCCCTTCCACAAATGAAATCAGGAAGCCGAAAAGTGAGTAGATTGGTTTAAAAAGAAAAAACATCAAGTTTTTTCAAACTGCTAAGTGATTTTGAGTCCAAATTCTGCTTGAGGTTAGAGCAAAAGTTCAGTCTGCTGCTAATTCTATCAGCAAAGTCTATGTTTGCTGTTGCTTCACCTAAAATGATTCTCAGGTGTGTTTGCTGAAGACCATTTCAAATAATGAAGTTTGAAATACAACAAAACAGTATTTCTAAAATGAGTGTTCAAACAAAGCCCAATCCTCCGCAGTGCTGATAATAACCATTTATGAAAAGGGGTTTTCCTCTCAGTCTTGAAATCTGGAGGCATTAAATATCTGAAATTAGCATTAAGACAACAATAATTTTAACAATTATAACAGCCAGGTTGAAAATGCAGAAATGACTTGTCACTGGACAAATGCTCAGAGATTTAATATGAATCTCTTTTACTAGAATCTTAGGAAATGCTCACAAACTTGGGAACAACAGGAGACCTCCGTATTCAACTTCTCAAATCAACAGAGTTCCATGGCAGAGAGCAGAGAATCATCACCTTTTTTCCTCTGTCCCAAGAAGCCATCACGATTCATGTTTATTAAGTTGCAAAATGTTGAGTCTCCAATGGGACTGGGGTAAGGAGGGACGTGCCCCTGCTGAAACCCTATAAGCTTCTCACTTTGTAATTGAATACAGGACTACTGAAAATAGAGATTCACAGAATGCCAGTCCTATTTACTGCCAATTCCCAACCCAAACCAGTGGGAATCAAGTCATAACCAAGAAAGGCAGGCATTATGGAATAATAAAGTTTGAAGCAAGGTGGTCACAAAGACAATGCCTACCCTTCAGTTTCTGCTGAGACAGCTGGTTTAATAATTAACCTGCATTAACGGACAGAATGGCAAGTTTCTATGCAGACTCACACACGCTTCACACCAATTCCTTTCCTGGTTGTGCTGCATTTACATGAGTTCAACCTCAAAAAATAAAAATAAAAATGCTGATGCATATCCAACCACAGAGCCCTCTGCTTTCTGCGGCTGATGAGTTACTTAAGTGGCAGCCAAATAGTCTGAGCTTTGACGTGGCCAAAATCCCTCTTACAGACAAACTCTAAACGGCAGAGAAGTCAGGTAAATCCCTTGAAAGAACCTACACTAAACATTAGCTTCCTGCAGTTTTTTTTAAAAATATTACCATGGTAGCTTGATGCATTCTGAATAAAGCTGTAACGAAAACAAATTCTTGTTTTTTTCAGGTTCTTTCACGTGCATTCTGAATAAAGCTGTAATGAAAACAAATATTCAGCAGGTTCTTTCACCTCCGCAAGACATAACACTTTATGAAATGCCATCCAAACTCATGAATTTTGGTGAAAAAAAGGGGAAATTCTTCAAGAGTGCGTTGATGGTGTCAACTTAAAACGCAAACCAAGCACTTTAATAAGGCTGGTTTGCTCTCCACAACTTACTCCACTTTCATATCGTTGTCATTCAGGGCCCTTCTCTTTACACTCAGTAACACCCAAACTATTCTGCGCTCTGAAAAGAATACTTTGAAGCCCTGCATCCTCCTCTCAGCCACAGCTCCTTCTCTTAGCACAGAAAAAAAAGACCAAAAAAACTTTTGTGACCTTTTGAATGCTATGATTAGAATATAATTTCAGCTTTGCTTGCCTTTTTATAGAAACCGTAGCATTACAGTAAGCAGGTAAAAAAAAAAACCAAAACCTTTTCCGAAATAAAAAGGGAGGATTTCTGACCAACTGTTTATTTTTTCTCTTCCTTCTTAAATTCAGTCCGAAAAGCAAGAGTAAGAAGGAAATGATACACAAGTCTGTGTGTGGACTAGTCAAACAAAGGGAAAAGGTGGAGCATGTTAAGAGATACCTCAGCTGGCTCAGAATGAAGTGACAGATTTACAGGGCCCCACGCAACACTAAGCAGATCTGTCTACGTCTAGAAATGCGTAGAGTCCTATTAGAGCAGTGCTCTGCCCTGGAAAAGGAGACAGACCTTTCAACAGGCTTAATTAGCTGGAGTAGAAATGCCACACTGATATGGCAACGCTGCTTTGGTGACAGCCAGCTCAGAAACCTCTGCAGCGTAGCTCTAGATGCTGACCCATCGATACCACTCAAAGCTAAATAGCAAAAGTCACTCCCATCTTTTGGAAGAACATTCCTTTCTCTTCTAGGAGTCATTTCAAAGGAGTCTTCCAAAAGCATCGTCTTGCTGTTTGAAATGTTTTACGACCCGTTTCGCTCAACATTGCTTCTCATGTGGGCAAGTTTGGGTACTGGAGACATGCAGCAAGCACACCAGCACACTGAAAGATAGCAGCAGCAGGGACAGGACCGTGTACATTGGGTAAGGAGGGAAGATACATCCTCAGGGAGCCAATGTGATGCACTAGGGAAGGAAGTACTGGGCACTGGTGAGGCCCCACCTCGAGGGTTGGGTCCAGTTTTGGGCCCCTCACCACAAAAAAGCCATTGAGGGGCTGAAGAGGGTCCAGAGAAGGGCAACGGAGCTGGTGAGGGGTCTGGAGAAGAAGTCTTGTGAGGAGAGGCTGAGGGAGCTGGGGGTGTTGAGCCTGGAGAAAAGGAGGCTGAGGGGAGACCTTCTGGCTCTCTCCAACTCCCTGAAAGGAGGGTGTAGCCGGGGGGGTCGGTCTCTTCTCCCAAGTCACAGGCGATGGGACAAGAGGAAATGGCCTCCAGTTGTGCCAGGGGAGGTTCACATCCTGGGCTGGTTCAGTAGAAGTGTTGCCAGCAGGTCCAGAGACCTGGGCTGCATCAGTAGAAGTGTTGCCAGCAGGTCCAGAGAGGTGATTCTGCCACTTTACTCTTTGGTGAGACCTCACCTGGAGTGCTGTGTGCAGGTCTGGAAGAAGGACATGGACCTGATGGAGCAGGTCCAGAGGAGGGCCACAAATGATGGGGGGTTGGAGCCCCTCTGCTACGAGGACAGGCTGAGGGAGCTGGGGTTGTTCAACCTGGAGAAGAGGAGGCTCCGGGGAGACCTAATAGAGGCCTTCCAGTACCTGAGGGGGCCTACAAGAAAGCTAGGGAGAGCCTATTTACAAAGGCCTGTAGTGACAGGACGAGGGGTAATGGCTTTAAACTGGAGAAAAGCAGATTTAGATTAGACATTAGGAATAAATTCTTTACTATGAGGGTGGTGGAGCACTGGAACAGGTTGCCCAGGGAGGTGGTTGAGGCCCCATCCCTGGAGATATTCAAGGTGAGGCTCGACGAGGCCCTGGGCAACCTGGTCTAGTTGGGGGTGTCCCTGCTGACTGCGGGGAGGTCGGACTAGATGACCTTTGGAGGTCCCTTCTGACCCAGATGATTCTATAATTCTATGATTCACATTGGAGAGCAGGCACAATGTTTCCATGGAAAGGGTTCTTAAGGCTTGGACTGGGCTGCCCAGGGAAGGGGTTGAGGCCCCATCCCTGGAGGGATTTAAAAGCCGGGTTGACCTAGTGCTTAGAGACATGGGTTAGTGATGGGTTTTATCAGAGTGAGGTTGATGGTTGGACTAGATGATCTGAAAGGTCCCTTCCAACCTGGACAATTCTATGATCCTATCAAGGAAGCCACTGGGGCAGTGTGGGGGAAGGGGAGGGCAGATCTCCAGGTGCCCGTGCTCACCGTCGGTTCAGCTGCTCCATTTGCTGTACGGAGCCAGAGCGGTGGATCCCGTCTGGCGTCGCTGCGGCCGTGGGGCGCTGCCACGTCGTGGTTCTGTTGACATGATCAACGTAGAAGACCCTCCCGTGGCTGTCTATCCGAGCTTCCCAATCTAGGGTTGGAAAAAGAAAAGGAAGGAGTGATGCTGTCAGTGTGATGCCTTCCAGACAACCTAAATGCGGGAGATAGATATACACACACATACATACATATACACAGACAGGATATATACACACGAGAGATACTATATAGATATATATAGTCCACATGCGTGCAATATACATTATGTGTATATATTCAGAGTATACATTCAAATGTGTATATATATTATGTGCTTGTCTCTCTGTATGTATATGCAGCCTATGCATATACATAAACATTTCACACACAGCACATACGTAGCCTATGGAATTCACTACCATAGACTACAAAAAACAAGTGACATAGTGGCTACGTTTTTTAAAGGGCTGGATAATTTTACAATTAGTAACACTAATTGACTGGATTCATTGCAGGTCAAGGCAGCCACATAGAACCAACCCTTAGTATAAAAGGATTGTATCGGAAATAACATGGCAAATCCTATGGTTTGGGGTTTTTTTTTGTTATGTTTCAGAAAAGACATGTTTCATTTCTTTCTTTGTGGCTTCAAAGGATACCATACAGCAGTTAAAGGCTCCCCTGAAAACTGATCACAGCCTGGTTGGATATATCCTTACAGAAATCTCAGTAAACAGATGAGAATCATAACTCTACTGCTCTGGTGAATGCCATCTCGAATGAAAGTTTGCAGCATAATATCGAGCCTTCCATCACTGTTGTTTCCTACTAATATTTAAGTTGTCCCATGATTGAAAACTAAAAGTTATTTGGTATATGATGGCTTGTGGAAAATGGAAATGTTGATAAAAAAAGTGTTTGGAACAGGAGAAATTCAGAAGCGAGTTACTAGCAAAGCCACACATCAAATCGATTGGAATGTATGGACTAGTGATAGAAATTAGACTTGCTAGCTTCATATTTCTACAGGACCCATCAGCTGATGACATACCTACCTAAATATATGCACATACTTTCTACACATGTTTATATACAAACCTCACTCCATTCACACACAAATCCACATATGGTGATTACCTTTGGGGCCAAACACCTCCTATGTAAATATATGCACATACTTTCTACCCGTATTTATATACAAACCTCACTCTCATTCACACACAAATCCACACATGGTGATTACCTTTGGGGCCAAACACCTCCTCTTATTCCCATACTCTCCCTGTGATACCCTCCTCCCTGATGACTCCGTTCCTTCTTCTATGGTTTTCTATGATCAAATTCCAGATCAGCTGGATTTCATAGTTTCCATATTTTATCTGCTGCTCTCTACGAGTAGGGCTGAAGTTGTACCTCTTCCTGCTGTGGCTGGAAACCAGTTCATGACCTGTTCCTGTCCCCTGGAATGTTAGCCCTGGCTAAACTCAGCTGTCCTAGCCAAGTGTAGGCTGTCTTAAGTCTATGGCTGGCTGTCCCTGAGATGTTAATCCCACAAACCTTAGAAGATGGGCAACTGGGAGTCCTTGGAGGAACTTTCTGTAAGTGTCCAAAACAACAAGAGCCATATGGAGAGGCATTTGTTCTTTCAAAGCTGACTGTAAGTACCTTACAGATGCAAAACTCAGTCACACCACAGGTACCCACACAGTGTTCCTCACTGTGAACATCACTATATAAATTGTAAGGAGAGGACTCTCTCTTCCTCCCACACCGGGTAAAGTTTCCCAAGGAGGCTGTAGCTGTTTCAAGGACAGCTTTGTGAAAACAATGCCTGCAACATAAGACAGTGAAAAACAGCACGTCAAGTACAACAGACCCACATGGAAGGCAATCAGAGTGACACATAAGGCAGGAGGATGGCCAGAGCCCTGCTGGCCATGCTGTCACGGCTGGCAGGTGTACCCTCCTTCTGGAGTTATGCATGTTCTGCAACATCCTCAAGGAAATCAGCTTGGCCAGATGAAAGGTGACACGATGTTACCTCAACATCACGAAGATCTTCATTGTCCTTGCTGTTGTGTGGCAAAGGACAGATCCTAGCCCTCACCCCACACTATTGTAATACACGTGAAACAAGAATAATAAGTTTGATGGATAATTAGAAGCCTGTAGGCAATGCTGGAGAGCCATACTCTAGACAGCTTGCAGAAGACACCGACTGGTCATATTGGTCTGAAGCCTGTGGATGGACACTTAGTAAGAATACTACTACCCAAATACCCAGTCAAACAAGGGCTTCTCATAATCCAGCCCTATGCACTACTGGCTCTAGAGGCTATGGTGCAGAGTCTCTCTAATTAAAGGCATAAGCAGCCTAGGCTCCTAAGCATAATACTTCAAAATCTAGGAGCAACGACAGTTGTCCAGAGCTTGGAGGTCACAGTGAAAACATCAGGTTGGGATCATGCAGTCTGAACTGCAACTTCAGGAAGGCTGTCTCTCTTGGATGTATGATACACGGATGGATGAACAGACACGAACGACATCTAGGCTTTATTCATTGCTTTATGGGTAGATACACCTAAAACCATGGGCTGACACCAGCACTGGCACACTAAAATATTAGGAATTGTGTGTCCCGTGGCTTTTGGGAAACCTGTAAGATTACTGCTCCCTGAAACAGCATTTCTAATCAGTTGAATAACTCTTCTTTTTATTTCGGTCATCTGGGAAGACAGTCAGAGGGTGGCAGGTGCCGATACCCTCATCGCACACAGGTGGCCTTTCTGCCTTCCCACAAGACACCACGTAAGTCACACAAGTCCCTGAAGCTGCGTGTGATGCCAGATTTGGGGACAGATGGATGGTTATTGTCCCAGAGAGACGGAGAGGCTGACAGGTGATCTGACAGACAGAACTGCTTCTGAGCTGGGCTGAAGTTCCTTCACGCTACTTCAGGGGCGTCGGTGATCTAGGAAGCAGCCAAACCTCCTCAGGGCCTTTTGTTTTTCAGGCAAAATAAGACTGGGCCTACAACGGAGACTAACCTCCATCTAACCTTCCCAGTAAGAGCACGCTGAGCAGAGACTGGGGACAGGACAGGACAGGACGGGTTCTGTTCTCCAGTGATCCCCCTCCATCAGCCAAGTCATATTTCACAGCAACCTCTGAAACTGCTCTGATTTATACCAGAAGACACAAGTTTTGGTTTTTTTTCTTTCTGGCAGGGCAAAGTAAATACGCTCTCTTTCCCTTTCCAGGCTCAGCCACACCTTCAGCAAAGAGCAGCTCTGAGCTGGGCACAACTATTTTTCTTGGCTTCAGTTCTGTAGGATTCCCAGCAAACACACACATAATAAGGGGTGACTATTAATGCTGTCATGAGGCCATACAAAGTCTGCAAATCTTCTGTCCATCTCATACAGGCCTTAACATTCAGACCGGTCGTTATGCCATAATGAATCTGTTCTACCTTACTTTCCTAAATAAAACTGTCTGAAATGAAATTTCTTCCCTGAGACCAGCTGTTGTGGGGTTATGATGAAACAAAGGTATTCAGAAAATCTTTCAAAAGACCAAGACGACTGTCCAGAAAACTCCCTGTGACTGAAGTAAAACTATTCAAGGCTGAACTCACAGCATTTGCAAGTTATTCTCAACTCCACTTATGGATGGAAGCTAATGCTGCATGTGAGAAGTAAGCCAGGTCTGAGCATATAACTCAGGTTTAAAATATAAAGTTTCTTCCTCTCACATCATTGAAAACTATTTATCTAGAATTATGAGGCATCAAAGGCCTCATAATAACTCATAATAAGTATCACTGAGATAGTGATACTGAACGCTTGAAGAAGAAACATTTCTACATCAGCTTTCAGTTTGAAACTACCTTAAAATTTCACAAGAGAGTTTTTGGAAATAGGCTTCCTAGGTGTTACTAACCAATTCAACCTTTTTTCCCCCAAAAAATTAACTTAGTACACTCGATTCCCATTAAGATCAATATATTTAAGCCCACAGTGTCAGCCTTTATTGTAAAAATGATGTTATATGCAAATGCTAAAATAAAACCCTGCAAAGGGATATCACTTCTGCAGTGTACCATGACACAGGGAGTTTCATGTCCTTAAACCCTTTTGTGAAAGCACTTGGGAAAACCAATGGTAGAAATATTTGCCTTTTGAGGATAAGAAAGAAGACAAATGTATTGACTAGGTGATGGAAGAATAGGGAACAGGCTCACAGTGTGTTTTGTTTACCTGAGCTGGTGTCGGTGTCCTATCATTAAGTGATCTAATGGGGAATGTGCTCTGCTCACCAAGTGTTGAGGGAAGAGTGGGAGGAAGAGAAATATTTGCCTGTTACAGAGGTAACCGTTCCCATTTCATCATTCACTGGCAAGCCACAGTGGGACTCGAATAAGGCTTCACTGGGCTAAAGGCATTTGAATCATTCATGCTACTGTGCAGCTGACGCCACCATCGGGGTTATTTTGGGCTTAGGGAATACCCACAGCATGGTTGGTAAATGAGGAATGATTTGTCAAGGGCACCGTAGGCCAAATAAGTGTGTTCCCTACTTGGGCTTTGTGAAAAAAAAATAAAAAAAAAGAGTGTTTTGTTTATGTGCCTGGCTGTTTTTCTGAGGCCCCACACATTTTAGGTGTGGAGCAGCACGTCGCAGGGCACAGAGTGCGCTCTGCTGGGCGCCTAACGCCAATGCAAAACCCAGGGTAATCCTCCAGGAATACACACGGGAAAGGCTGCAGAGACACGTGGTGAAAACACCTCCAGCCCTTGATTCCGTGGTAAATATCCCCTATTATCAGCCTGCTAATCAATCACACTACTTAGGACCCTCTCGTTTTCATCCAACACAACCGCAGGCGCCTGCACAGTCCACAATGAACATAAAATCCAGTGATTATCAAATCCAACGACAGCACAACAAGACGACTCTAAATAAGCTGCCTTTTTCCAGCTTCTGCTGGTTTTGCTCAGATTCGGACCTGCCCGTCCCAGGAGCATCCTGACTGTGAAAGGGTTCCTGCCCGACCTGCAAGCAGAGCTGACAGACCACAGGGATTGCCACCCCAAATCATCTTTGAAGTTGGTAATGGAAAACCTGGAGACCAACGGTGTAGAAAAATCAGAGTACTTTCCTGATCCATCACCCAGGAAGCTTTATAGCAAGGTTTCTGGCACGCCTGTCAGATACCCACTCATCCCAGTCCAAACGAGTGGAAACAGGGAAGTATTATTTTCATTTCATGGCAACTAAGGAAGAAGAGGGACCAAGGCAGAGGGAGGTTATGGAGCTTGTCCAAAACAACATGACAACACTTGAAGTCAGGATCAAATAAGGGAAACAAAAGGGCGTATCGCTTGGGTTCTGGGGAACGTATATACAGAACAGAGGGGGTTATTTAGAAAGACATACTGACCTCTACACTGTTTGAGTTAACAGGAAAAGCTGAAAAATGCAACAAGTTAAAAAACTAAAGCTTACTTGGTGGAAGAGGCTCATCGATAGTTGGGTAGTGATGATGGTCAGGCCTCAGAGAAGGAAGCTGGCTGACTGGCTGAGAATTATGGAGTAAAGGACAATCACCTACGGACGAGATATTCAAGACATTGACAGTCATTCACTGTTTTCACAATGTGGTTAAAAAAATGTGCTTCTGTAAAACAAGTGATTATTTTTTTAACACGTTAGTCTGGTGTACTAGCAGCTCTGGTTATTCCTACTCGCAGGCACTCTTTTAATAACAACTCATATGCCAAAGAATTGTTAAAATAATGCAGTCAAGGCTCTGACCTCGGGTTCGAGTCAACACTAAACTATTATGGGCCAGATTCTGGACTCATAGACACACAAGTGTAAGCGAGAGAAGAATCAGGCTTGATCTCTGAGAAATACTGTGCATGTACAACCAAACTCAAGCTTCTGCAGAAATTGGCAGGAACGTGCAAAATCCCGGTTCCAACTTTCAATTCATCCCATCCATGGAATACGAGGCTGAAAGCTGCCTTGAGTCTTTCTCTGCTTTTCCAAAAGATCAATGGCTGTATAAGTGGACAGGAATAGCAGGATTTTGCAGTCCCTGCAAAGCAGAAGAACCATCCCCTTCTATAGGTATTTTTCAAAATTCAAAGAGTCCATCTTGGGTGGAAGGAGGGAAAATGAGAGAAGGACCAGAAACAGGTAGAGACAGGTGGAAGAAGAGGAGGACAAAAGATAGTGAGACATAGTCAGGATCCGAGATAAAGAAGAAAGACCTGAGGTACAGAAGAGGGAAAGTAGAAGGAGAGACACACAGCAGACAGCGCAGAGGAAGTTTTTAAATGCTAACATTGCATATATGTCTATATATCCAAATACGAAATAAATGAAACTAAGCAAATGTCCAAACTCCTGTTCTCTTGAAAGGAACAAGTAACTTAAGATCCAGTCAATGTTTATAGAATCCTTTAAGAAACTAAGAAGTTATAGTGTAGGGATGAAAAAGCATTCCTTCTCTTGGACGTAACTGTGAGAATAAGGAACCCGCACGTTAAAACTTCACAGATTCCAGAATTAAGATTCCTTCTTGCTCTGTCCTTAAAACCTTAGAAACCAGGACAACTTATCCTACTAATGGAGACATTTTCATATTGTATGGTAACAGTTTTTCACTACCCAGGTGGGCCTGTTAACAATCTGAATTGCATAAATGTAACATTTACACGCATCAGAAAGATGCAGCTTTTGGCAAAAATATACTTAGTATTTCAAACATCACCAGAAAATTACACAAAGATACTTCAAAATGAAAAATCAGACCATTCAGCTAAGCCAACTCACTCTGTGCTGGCTGTTTTACCTGTCTTCAACGTCACCAGAAAATTACACAAAGATATTTAAAAATGAAAAATCAGACCATCCAGCTCAGCCAAGCTCACTCTGTGCTGGCTGTTTTACCTGTCTTTAATACCAGAATCTTAATAGCCTGAGTATTTTGTAAAAAAACCAAGCATGTAACTATCAAATGTAAAAAAAAGACATTAGCCAAAAAAGTATGTTTTTGCTTTAAACAGTCAACAGCTAGAAGGCAGAAGCCAATTTTGTATAAAGCCGTAAAAAAAAAAAAAAAACCCACACCATCCAGAAGGGAGAAAAATCGCTTAGAAAAAAAATCCTCCCTATTCTAGGTGCTCTGATGATACCGTATGGCCCGTTAAATATCTTCATTAGAGCCCTCGTGTACAGGCGTAGCTCACGGCTGCATCTCCGGCTTGTTTTGAACAGACAGCAGAGTTACACAAGTCATTACTCAGTGCTAAAAAGGCCCATCTCTCACAGCCTTAGAAGCTGTGCTACAGGTGGTGTAGCACCGACCACCAGATCATCCATCTTTTAATTTTCCTTTTTTTTTTTTTTCTTTACTTACCTCACCATAATTGACTTGCCCCTAGTCAAGAGAGTTACGCCAAGCCAGCGGAAGCCCGGTAGCACCAGTCACCCGGAGTGGCTGGAGGTGACCACATCTACTTGTGTTTTTAAGAGCTGCCAAGTCATGAAGAAACCCCCAGGCACCCCCGGTGGCATCAGAAGGGCGCTAAGAGCCGGGCTGCCCTTCAGACATACCCTCTCTCCACTACCCTTGAGCAGTGTGTGCTCAAGGGGCACGGTGTTGGAGCTGTATGAACCCATACGCAGAAGAATCCCTCTCCCCCCACACTCCCCACTCCAAAACAACCATCAAATCTTTAAACGTGGTCTCTCTCACACACACCCCCCCATAGATATACTCGCACGTGAATGTTGTCCACACACAAAGACCCTCGCCAGCAAAGAAGGAAACTGGGGGTTTCTATACTTCTAAGCACCTCTGAGGATTTAATTCTTTGGGGCAGATTCTGCTCCGCCGAGCGAACAGTTGCCTGCACCCAGCTGCCTACTAAGTCTTTACACAGTCCAGCAGGTAGGGCCACCCTCACACCTCTCTTTCTGCTGGAGCAAGGTCTGTGCCAGTGGAAGGTGAGGGTAAATAAATTGGGAATGGAGAAGGAAAAGATAGCAGGATGCTTTGGTTGGGGTTTCCCAGTGATCCCCAAACATTATCCTTTTGGTGCCTTTTTAATTTGGTGTCACTTAGAGAGGGAGAGGGATGACCCAGGATTTGGGAATGCAATAGCTACCTATTGACCTTGCTGCATACTCCTTAGCTGCTGCTGGGGCCTTGACTTCTTTAGCTGGAGAAAAATGACACTAAGCTTAAGAAAAGATGAGTGATCAAACCCGCCCTTCACCTAACTCCATATGACATAAAATAAGTTACCAAAGGGAAGAATTTAATGTAATGGTTTGGAGGGATAGGGAAAAAAGCGTACCTAAATTACAAAGACCAAAAAAAAAAGTTCTTTCTTAAGTATGTTTTATCTCTAGAATAGGATAAAGAGATGAGAATTACGTTCAATAAATTTTCAAAGCACCTAAGGAAAAAAAAAAAAAATCTCTGTTGAGTTGCCCTATGGTCTTGTGAAATCTGAGGTACGTTTGTTTGATACCTGGGGAATTGGAACAAACAGGGCTAGGAAACTGGGTTCTCCACGCTTATGAACTGTGCGTGGCTACCACTCACAGAGGGACACTGGCCCAGATCTTTAGCTGGCGTAAATCAGCATATCTGCCCCTTGACAAGCACAAGCTCTGGGTGACTATCAGAGACATGGCAGCACATCGGATAGGTGAAATGGAACAATCCCAGGAAATAAAGAATGAGTTGGTGGATGTGATAATGCTCATCTGCCACAGAACTACAGGAGCTAATCTCGATTTTATAATGATGCACTCTCCTGGTTTTAGTGGCCAGCCCAGCCCAAACCAGGACGTGCATATATATCTACAGGAATCCATATATACAGATCCCCATCTGATTTCTCTGGTTTTGCTGGGATTTTTATGGACAGGCTCAATTATCCAACCCTCCGTGATACCTGGCCCAGCTCACAGCCCCCAGATTGGCAAGAAATAAACCGTGAGCTATCTGAAACCTCGATTATCTGATGCCTTCTGCGACATCGAGATAATCGGGGTTGCTCAGCGCATCGATTCTCAGGATCTAACCTTCTCTTCTGCTGCTTGGACCTGCTATTGGGGTGTCTAGATAAAAATCTCACACCATCCAGAAGTGAGAAAAATCACTTAGAAAAAAAATCCTCCCTATTCTAGGTGCTCTGATGATACCGTATGGCCCGTTAAATATCTTCATTAGAGCCCTCGTGTACAGGCGTAGCTCACGGCTGCATCTCCGGCTTGTTTTGAACAGACAGCAGAGTTACACAAGTCATTACTCAGTGCTGAAAAAGCCCATCTCTCACAGCCTTAAAAGCTGTGCTACAGGTGGTGTAGCACCGACCACCAGATCATCCATCTTTTAATTTTCCTTTTTTTTTTTTTTCTTTACTTACCTCACCATAATTGACTTGCCCCTAGTCAAGAGAGTTACGCCAAGCCAGCGGAAGCCCGGTAGCACCAGTCACCCGGAGTGGCTGGAGGTGACCACATCTACTTGTGTTTTTAAGAGCTGCCAAGTCATGAAGAAACCCCCAGGCACCCCCGGTGGCATCAGAAGGGCGCTAAGAGCCGGGCTGCCCTTCAGACATACCCTCTCTCCACTACCCTTGAGCAGTGTGTGCTCAAGGGGCACGGTGTTGGAGCTGTATGAACCCATACGCAGAAGAATCCCTCTCCCCCCACACTCCCCACTCCAAAACAACCATCAAATCTTTAAACGTGGTCTCTCTCACACACACCCCCCCATAGATATACTCGCACGTGAATGTTGTCCACACACAAAGACCCTCGCCAGCAAAGAAGGAGACTGGGGGTTTCTATACTTCTAAGCACCTCTGAGGATTTAATTCTTTGGGGCAGATTCTGCTCCGCCGAGCGAACAGTTGCCTGCACCCAGCTGCCTACTAAGTCTTTACACAGTCCAGCAGGTAGGGCCACCCTCACACCTCTCTTTCTGCTGGAGCAAGGTCTGTGCCAGTGGAAGGTGAGGGTAAATAAATTGGGAATGGAGAAGGAAAAGATAGCAGGATGCTTTGGTTGGGGTTTCCCAGTGATCCCCAAACATTATCCTTTTGGTGCCTTTTTAATTTGGTGTCACTTAGAGAGGGAGAGGGATGACCCAGGATTTGGGAATGCAATAGCTACCTATTGACCTTGCTGCATACTCCTTAGCTGCTGCTGGGGCCTTGACTTCTTTAGCTGGAGAAAAATGACACTAAGCTTAAGAAAAGATGAGTGATCAAACCCGCCCTTCACCTAACTCCATATGACATAAAATAAGTTACCAAAGGGAAGAATTTAATGTAATGGTTTGGAGGGATAGGGAAAAAAGAGTACCTAAATTACAAAGACCAAAAAAAAAAGTTCTTTCTTAAGTATGTTTTATCTCTAGAATAGGATAAAGAGATGAGAATTACGTTCAATAAATTTTCAAAGCACCTAAGGAAAAAAAAAAAAAAATCTCTGTTGAGTTGCCCTATGGTCTTGTGAAATCTGAGGTACGTTTGTTTGATACCTGGGGAATTGGAACAAACAGGGCTAGGAAACTGGGTTCTCCACGCTTATGAACTGTGCGTGGCTACCACTCACAGAGGGACACTGGCCCAGATCTTTAGCTGGCGTAAATCAGCATATCTGCCCCTTGACAAGCACAAGCTCTGGGTGACTATCAGAGACATGGCAGCACATCGGATAGGTGAAATGGAACAATCCCAGGAAATAAAGAATGAGTTGGTGGATGTGATAATGCTCATCTGCCACAGAACTACAGGAGCTAATCTCGATTTTATAATGATGCACTCTCCTGGTTTTAGTGGCCAGCCCAGCCCAAACCAGGACGTGCATATATATCTACAGGAATCCATATATACAGATCCCCATCTGATTTCTCTGGTTTTGCTGGGATTTTTATGGACAGGCTCAATTATCCAACCCTCCGTGATACCTGGCCCAGCTCACAGCCCCCAGATTGGCAAGAAATAAACCGTGAGCTATCTGAAACCTCGATTATCTGATGCCTTCTGCGACATCGAGATAATCGGGGTTGCTCAGCGCATCGATTCTCAGGATCTAACCTTCTCTTCTGCTGCTTGGACCTGCTATTGGGGTGTCTAGACCCTCTGTGGCTCTTTGTGGATTCCCACCATGAGCTACTAGTTCATCTGGCCACTGGGAGGAGCCATCCACTTGCTCCCTGTCCAGCTCAGGGCTCTGTACTGAATCTGGCACTGACTCAAAAGCACTGTTCTCCTCCTCCTCATCATCCTGTGAGGAGAAGACCGTGCTCTCAGAAATCTTTGCACTGTCGACGGAGGAGAAGCGGGTATGGCTGGAGAAGCGGTTGTTACTGTCGTAACAGGAGGTGCTGTAGCAAGAAGTGCTGTAGCAGGAGGTACTGTAGCAGGAAGTGCTGTAGCAAGAGGGGCTGTAGCAAGAGGTGTCACACGCATCGCATTCATTGTCACCATTGGGCCTGGAGCTCGACTCGCTCTCGCTTCCTGTCCTTGGGTGTTCCCCATCCAACAGCCCATCATTTAAGTCAGAGAGTTGCTCATCCAAGGTCCCAGGAGGCACCGTGCACTGGCTGAAGTTCTCTTCAGCCTCGTTTTCCAGAGGAGGCTCCGCTGCCACTGTCTCGCTCTCACTAACCACCTCCTTCTCCAACGCCTCCTTGACTGTGGACTCCTCATCGTTCTCCCCGCCGTTGCCACCATCTTGCTCTTCTTCCCCATCGCTGCTCATCTGTGCCGAGGGGAGGCTGTGGAGCAGGTTGTGGATCCGTATGTAGTGCGTGCGAGGGGTCTCTGGCTCACCGCAAGCTGAAGCTATGACCGTTTCAAGTTCAGACACGGGCAGGGAGCACGGCCTGTTTTTCCTCTTTGCTGTGGTCCTCAGTTGTAGCTTGTTGTCTTCCTCCTCCTGGGCTGAAGCCCCTTCTTCTTCCTGACTCTTCTCTAGGTCCTTGCCAGCATGCGCATCTGCACTCACCTCATCAATATCTAATGTTTCTACGCTGGTCAAGACTCCACCATCTGCCTGAGTACCAGAATTGACTTTGTTATTTTCCCTAACTTCAGTCTCAGGAGGAGACATGCAAGCCAGCAGAGCCAGCTGCTCCGTGAGGTCCGTAGCACTCAAAGAAGGCAGCACTTCTCCTGGGATGGATTCCAAGGGCTCAGGAACTGGCACCGCATCAACCTCCCCATCTCCTGCTAGCTCTTCATTTAAGCTGTTCTGGTTGACTTCCCCAGGTGGTTTGACAGCCCCTGGGCTATCGACACTGTTCACACCGTATCCATTTAGCTGTTCTGGAGCTGTACTTTCTGAGGTCACTGTGTTGATGCATGGAGGCTCACCGAGGCTTTCCTCCGTGGGGTTGTTCACAGGGCTTTCCTGGAGGTCAGCTGGCTCAGGATCTGCACTAATGGAGACCTCTTCATCATCTGTACGAGACAGGAAAAGAAATTACTTACTCCTTTAATGAGAAGTGTTGATGGAACCAGAAGCTTGGCTGTGGGGGCACAGGCACCCACAGCAATCTGAGAAAATTAAAAGCATAAATTACAGTGCAAAATGAGTGGGCAACTGAACAACTATCAAGAAACACCGTTTTTGGGGTTTTTTTTTTTGATAGGCAGTCTTTGTACAGTGGATTTAACAATCATGGGGCTTACTCATGGTGGTAATCTGTATGTAGCACCTTGCCTCCTTGCAACATAACCTGAAGGTAACACCTTCTTGAAACTCCTCTTTGAGCCAACAGGAACCAAAGGAATAACAGGGAAATGACAAGGAAGCCTTTCCTGAGCTTTTAATGACATTTTTCTCGTTAACACTGAAGCTGACAGAACTCCACAATGGAAAACTTAAAAAACTAATTTTCACACCCCTGAAAGGTGGAAACTTTTCCTCAAACACCTTTCAATGTGATCCTCATCTGTACCACCTCCTCCCAGATGCCAGACAACCTGGGCTCTCTCATGCCATCCAAATGGTCAAAAGACAGAAGTCAGGGCTTTCCAGCAAGGGGCAGGTCATGATTTCCAACCATGAATGCACCTGCTGTTGGCTTGGCAAAGAGTGCCTGAGAGGGCACCACCACAGAGGCAAAAAGTCCCTGAGGAATTCTATTTAGACTTTGACATGAAAACCAAGGTTTGAACTTACACCATCATGACAGTGACTTCCTCGTAACTGCAAGAGAACGTGAACCAAAACCAAACCAAAAGGGAGGGAAGGAGGGGAACACTGAACTATTTTTTTGTTTACTTTTTTTTATTAAAAATAATCAAAATGAGAAAGATTATAATCATATTTACTATTATATACTCCGTTTTTACTTATGAAGTGCTCAAATGCAGATGACTCTACAGATAAGAGCCCATGAAGCACTTCCCCAGGACAAGGGATAGAGCAGCCGATGAGGCTTGAGTTTTCTACCCTCTTCTCTCCCAGGGATGTGGCCAAATATTCAAAGCAGCCAAGAACAGGGGGATACAAGACACCAGTGGCCAAATATTAAAAGCAGCCAAGAACAGGGGGATACAAGACACCAGTGGCTCTAAGCTAAGGGGAAACAGGGAAGAAGTTGTGACTCACAATACATCCTGTGATGGGGGACTTTATTTTCCTTTGCTCATGGCTGCACCTAAAGTCCCAGAGCAGCCAGGAACAAACTCTGAGGAGAAAGAATGCAAAGCAAAAAAAAAAAAAAAAAAATCTAGGTAAATGATGGGTTAAGACTGAGAATTACCTGGATGGATGGAAGAAGTTATCTCAAATCGGAACTGCAGCTGGCCACTGACATGATCTGTAGGAAGCCTGCGACCCAGAGTGTAGCTTACAACCCTGTCCCTGAAAGAAAACAAACATTGTCACAATAGACTATAACCTACCCTATGTCTACTGTGCATAGATAAAGCTGCTGCGTCCTACAAAAATACAGAATGGCTTTCAAAGGCTATTTAACCCAGCCATGAGGGCATGTTGACTTGCATACAAGAGAACGAATGGCAGAGAAGGAGAGGACAATGTCTTCAATTACAATGGAAGAGCTGAGTCAGTGAGTCAGACAGGCTTCTGGTATACACGAGCACGTATGTATATATAGAGAGAGAACGGTGGGAATGGAACTTCTGCAATATGGGGATGAAAAATATTGACATGGGAAGCAAACAACTCCCACTTCAGCTATTGTAACAAGACTTCACTTCCCTGCTCATCTGACCGTATCTACCCTTCTGTAGGGTCTCGTATTTCTGTATCTCCTTCCCTTCACCTTCTGCATAAAATTCAGCTTTCCTGGCCTTTCTTTCCAAATCCTGTACAGGCCAGTCCCCGCTTACCACCTTCTTTTTTCAAACTGGCTGAACGACTGCTCTTCATCTCTTTCCACCCCTCTTACCTCTATGAAGCTGAAATACCAGGAGAACACCTTCCTGACAAGGTTGATCAATGACTCCATTCTGTCCTTGTGCAGGTCCCTCCCTTTGCCACACTTCATCCACCCCTCAGAACAGAATGAAACTATAGAAGAGATTAACTTCCCAGCTGCCCAAAATGAGGCTGAATCAATGTTTGCAAAGCATTTTTGTTGAGTGTAAAGGGTTCAACTGAATAGTAATATTTATACATCTTTTGAAGAAACATTATTTCACTTCCAGTTGGGCCCAGTATATTTGCTAGGGTAGTTTCACATGCATCAGAAACTCATAAAAATGAGACAATCTCAAGATTTGTGTATGATCTTCCTTAACTTGTGTGTATGTGTACCTCTCATCGAGCTTGCCCGAGATTTAAAAGCCACTATGGTATTAAAACTAAGCCAGATCTAGGTGCAGGTTGGAGGCCCTGCTCTTGCCAAAGTATATCCTTAGATATAGGGTGTTTACAACAGGGAAGTAAAATAGGAAGATACAATCAGAAGATGGTGAGAAATCTTCTCGTACAGAAGGAAGCCAATGGTATCAGTTATAGGGCTCTACCTTCCCCAAGCTGTTCTTTTCCATCTGGTTTCTAAGAAGCTACTCCATCTTCCCTACTTGAGAAACAGGGAGGTAGCTTAGTCCCTTCTGGGAGGTTCAGCTGTCAATATCTCAGCCAGTTTCTGGACCAGCTGTTCAAAACCACTTCCAACAAGCTCAGCTTCCTGCTGTTCTGCTGAATTGAGATCCAATTTTCAGAAACGCCTTCTTGGAAACTGCATTGCGTATGCTCTCCTCAGGAGATGACTCCTTCTTTCCCTGCTCCTCGAGGTCTGAACCTTAAAAGTTTAGAGCCAACTGTTTGGCTTTTTCCAAATACTATCCATCTTCCTCAAATTGCTATGTGTTACTTTGACAGCATATACCTTCCCAGGACTTTCATGCAAAGGGGAAGCAGGGCAGGGCTGGTGAGCTCAAGTGAACTGGTTATTCCTTGGCAGCAGGGTAGGGTCATAAAAGTTTAGTTACAACAAGCCACATATGGTTTTTTTTTTTTTAAATAATATTTCCACTGTCCAGAAATTAAAGGGAGAAGGAACAGATCTGGCATGATTTTAGCTCATAGGTAATTCCCTGGAACATGAAAAACAGCCTGTTGATAACATTAAAAGAATATTCAAATTGAAAATATTGCACTCTCCAGATTCGCAGCCATGATACCAAAACAGTTTTCTTTCTAAATGCCAGCTCTCACTTTTCAAAATGCAATGGGCAGAGTTACAGAGGGAACTCTTTCTCTGGCCCGTAGTCCTATAAATTCTAATTAAGACCAACATCATTCATCAGACAACTGTCAGTTTAATAACTCCCCTCAATATCATTATATCACTACAATGATATATCCCCGGGGACTTCAAAACAGCAGCATGCTCATTAAACAACAGAAAGCAGCATAAGCAGTGAATTTACCCTATGGCATGTCTCTCCAAGAGGCGTTGCACTGGCATAGAGAGTTTTCCCAGGAAGCGCTTGATGATCGGTCGGCTCTTTGCAAATTTGTCTTTAACTTCTATTTCCAGGACATCCGTGGGCAGGGAGACAAAGCTGAATTGCTGCAATAAAGGAAGAACACAAAACATGAAGCTAGTGGCCAGGCCACAACAACACACAGCTGCCAGTAGCTTCTTGACTTCTCGATGTCTCCGGACAGGAACCTGTGGATACAGGTACCACATAACATGGCAAAATCAGGCTTGGGGAATGCAGGAATTTCATTTATTCATAGAATCATAGAATTGTCTAGGTTGGAAGAGACCCTGGGGATCGTTGAGTCCAACCATCTCCCCTACTCTACAAAGTTCTCCCCTACACCATATCCCCCAACACCGCATCTAAACGTCCCTTAAACACATCCAGGGATGGTGACTCCACCCCCTCCCTGGGCAGCCTGTTCCAATGCCCGACCACTCTTTCTGTGAAAAATTCCTTCCTAATGTTCAGTCTAAACCTCCCCTGTTGGAGCTTGAAGCCATTCCCTCTTGTTCTGTCACTAATTACCTGTGAGAAGAGACCAGCACCAACCTCTCTACAGTGTCCTTTCACGTAGTTGTAGAGAGTGATGAGGTCTCCCCTCAGCCTCCTCTTCCTCAAACTAAACAGCCCCAGCTCCTTCAGCCGCTCCTCATACGATTTGTTTTCCAGCCCCCTCACCAGCTTCGTTGCCCTCCTCTGCACCCGCTCCAGCACCTCCAGATCTCTCTTGGATTGAGGTGCCCAAAACTGGACACAATACTGAGGTGTGGCCTCACCAGTGCTACCATTCATGTCATGGTAGCATCCAGACACTTTAAACAAGGCTTGCTGACAGTAAGGACACCTGCAGAAATGTAATGAACTCTGCCCTAGCAATGATTATAGATCTAAACATAATTGCACAGATCATGTTCATTCCTTTCCCCCTTCCCCTTGTTCTAAAAACTTTAAATAGCTGTGTGTAAGCAGAACTGAACTGCCAGTCTGGAGAGATGTTTAGTCAGCATTTCTCTCCAAGTGACATTAGTCCTCTTTGCGTTTGAGGGGCTGTTTCTGGTACCTCAGCTGTGAGGCACACCTCAGCTAGTGAGAAGTGAGGACCTGGAGAGGTGAAGAATACATGGTCAGAGTTTTCAGATACATCTTGAAATCTCTCCATCTCTCCCGCATCCCTGCCCCAGCTTAAAAAGATGTAAGTCCAAATAGACTGTTTATTTTTATTACTCTCCTAACCTGGTTCACAGCATGATCCTACAGAGAGCTAAACCAGAAGGTAAGCCATGGCACAGAACAAATCATACTGGGAAAGGCAGGAACGGCACCATCTAAACATACTGTTGTCACCAAGTGCTTTGAAACCCATGACCACCACTTCAGCTGATCTGGTTTTAAGACCAACTATTTTCATTTGTAATTCATGTTTCAATAAGCTTTTAGAGACTGTGTGCACGCAAACCTAAGGCAGGAACAAGGAGGGTGATAGTTTAGGTTGTAGGAGCAAGGAAGTCCATGTGTACAGCTTCCAAGCATGGGAACGTTGGGACGCCTGGAGATGTTGGGATCTCCCCATAGAAAAAGCAAAGCTCTATTTAGGAACAATACTGAAAAGCAAATGTATTAGGTAACTTGGCCTTGCGTGCTCCTAGATTGGCTAAATTCAGTAAAGACTGGGAGCTGGTGTCACAGGTCATTGAATCCTTTTTCCAAACACATCTGCTGCTACTAGAATATCATCAATCAAAAAAAGCACATCTCTGCTGGGGTGAGCCATCGTAGAAAAACTGTTAAGGCTGCTGTTCACCTAACTGAAAGGGCAGTATTGAACTGGAAGACAACTTCTGTAGTAAGTGGACGTCGAGATGGATGAAAGGATTTGCTAGCTTTCCTGCTGCCAAAACCAATCTTCACAACAGAACCACGCTCTGGGTTATGGAGGCCTGGAGTTAAGCCCCAAATTGCTTGCTCTATTGAATCATGATCTAATTTTCAAAAATGCTTAGTTCAAACAGCATCAGGCGAAAACAACACGAGTGGGATATTCTGCTAATCAGGCCTTGCAAAAATGCAAATAATCAGAGAAACACCATTCAAGTAGCAGCTAAAGCATTCTCTTTTTTTCTCATTTTCTTCTACATCTCTGCAACAGGTTACCAAAAAGGCTAACATAACAAAAGGGAGAACATTCATTCCATGTGCATATTGCAAGTTGCCTTATAAAAATACTTAGATACTTGTCAGCATTCATAAGGTCTCCCCTCAGCCTTCTCTTCTCCAGGCTGAAGAGCCCCAGCTCTCTCAGCCTTTCCTCATCAGGGAGATGCTCCAATCCCTCCATCATCTCTGTTGCCCTTCGCTGGACTCTCTCCAGCAGTTCCCTGTCCCTCTTGAACTGGGGAGCCCAGAACTGGACGCAGGATTCCAGCTGTGGCCCCACGCACACACACACAGGTGAAGACTGAACTGTTCATTCCAGTTGTGGCCCCACGCACACACACAGGTGAAGACTGAACTGTTCATAAAAGGAAAGTAAAACACAGGTTAATCTGCACCTTTCTGTGTTGGTAATATTTTGTCTTGTGGTACAACTCTGAGGTAAATCTAGAAAGTAACACGTAGGTTAATGATCTGCACCTTCCTGTGTTGCTAATACTTTGTCTTGTGGTACAACTCTGAGGTAAATCAGAATCTGCATGAATATTTGTTTCCATAAAATCAGGTGGAAGCAAGCTTGACAGTTCCTTCCTTGCACAAGAAACATGTTTTCCAGAGCAACTATCAGCACCTGAGTGGAGATCATAGTCGCATGGAGCACGGTGTGTTGCAATCAGCCAAAGGAAATGTCCTTTTTCCCTTGAACTGCAGCTCCTCTCAGATGTTCTGTTATGTAGAAACAGCAGCATCTTGGAAATACCAATCAAGCCTTTAAGGCCAGAAGTGTCCTCTGGCAGAGCTCAAAGGCTTTGCCATTTGGAAGCAACTGCAGTTTGAGATCAGAAGTGAACTCAGTGAAACGGGTTTGGAGACAGCTTGTAAAATAGTGAGGATTTTACATAATTCAGTTTTCCACCATCTAAGTACTCGCTCCTGCTGTTGCTCTCATCCAGTTTAATCCTAAATGAGCAAGATTTTTCTAAGGCAATGCCTGACTGTGGATTCCTCAGGCTCAGGCCATCCACACTGAAAAGCCCAAAGGAATCCTTGTTTGCAGAATACTTGGGCCTCTGACCCTTTGAAAAAAATGGATCCCAGGAAGAGACCTAAGTTTGAGAACTCAAAAACTTACAAACTCATTTTCAAAAATCACCAATCACTTTTGAAAACATGCAGGTTTTTGTGATATTTACAGACGGGAGTGTTGTCTTTGGGTGTGGAAGCAAATCACCATCAAATTCTAGTTTCCTCTCTCTTCCTTCACCTTCTTTCCTGACAAGTGCCAGCCCCTGTACCTCAGAATCACAGAAGGATCTGGGGTTGGAAGGGACCCCTGGAGATCATCTAGTCCAACCCCCTGCCAAAGCAGGGCCACCCAGATTTTCCTTCACCTTCTTTCCTGACAATTGCCAGCCCCTGTACCTCAGAATCACAGAGGGATCTGGGGTTGGAAGGGACCTCTGGAGATCATCTAGTCCAACCCCCTCCCAAAGCAGGTCCACCCAGAGCAGGTCCCACAGGAACATGTCCAGGCGGGTTTGGAATGTCTCCAGAGAAAGAGACTCCACCACCTCCCTGGGCAGCCTCTTCCAGGGCTCTGCCACCCTCAAAGGGAAGAAGTTCCTCCTCATTGTTGGATTCCACTAGATGGAACTTCTTATGCTCAAGTTTGTGCCCACTACCTGTCACTGGGCACCACTGAAAAAAGACTGGCCCCATCCTCCTGACACCCACCCTTGAAGTATTTATAGGGGTTGACCAGAGCTCCCCTCAGCCTTCTCTTCTCCAGACTAAAAAGACCCAAGTCCCTCAGCCTTTCCTCATCAGAGAGATGCTCCAGGCTCCTCATCATCTTTGTAGCCCTCTGCTGTCCCCTCTCCAGCAGTTCCCTGTCCTCAGCCACAAAGCATTGGCTGCATTTACACTGTGCAAAGCCTCAGCCTTTACCACCCCATCTATCTGGAAGAGAGAGGACCTTGTGCTTCGTGGTCACCTCCAATATAACTAACATAACTCAGTAGAAATACATTACTGCTAGAAGAAATCAAATCCTTTCCTTGCCTAATATTTGCTAATTTTCACACAGCAACGGCCAGTTTGTGAAAGTGACAGCGCAAGCTTCATATCCAAGTTAAAAAGGAAAAAAAAAAAAGAAAAAAGACATCGATTCTAAATTCTGCAGTACCCTGGGGTTCATACTCAGTGATGTTGTGATTAATAATTCATCCCAAGGAGGGGAGAGAAAAGAAGGCTATAAGATCACACCAGAGATAAAAATTGAAGCTCATCAGGATGAGGGAAGTTTGATGTGGCTTCTTCCACATGCCCGCGAATGACACTGCTGATAACCAGAAGTGTAGCATTTTAAGAATAAGTTTGCTGCCATTTTTTGATGTTACTATTACAATTTTTACTCTAAGGCTTCCGTTATTTGGAACCTTGCTTACGATCACAACTCTTAGTGTTACTAAATTAATTTAGAAATTAAACTTTGACATTAAAAAGAAGTGTAACGTACATGGGTGCAGAGAAAAACAAGAACAAAAACTTCAATACAACGAGCCCAAAAATACTATTTTTTAAAAGACTTCTGATTATTCTGGCAGTCACTTCTTGAAGCCAGATTCTTTTATGTTTTGCAGCTAGCATTGGCTACCGTGCATCTTCTTACACAGGCTAAGCCAGCAATCTTTAAGTTGTGTGTTTTCACTGGGGCCACCACTCATTTTGTGGGCTTGTTCATTGGTTGGGTTTTTTTCCCCATGAAAATTTAAGTTCCTGAAATCCCAACTGTAAAAGAATCCCAACTGAAAAGAATCCCAACTGTTTGTGCAAACTCTGCAAGACTGGTCAAGAACTTCACAGAACCTGCTGGAATCCAAAGACACTAAAGTTCACACTGAGACTAACTGGAGAAGGATGTACTGAAGTTTACATAAATGGCTGGTTTTTTTCAGTCAAAGAACAGAGTGAAGATATACTTTCTGGCAGTTTTTAAATTCTGCTGTTCCGACAACTTTTTCAAAAGGTTTTGCTTCTCCAGCTGTCCAGAGGTCCACCAAACTTGACAATAGCTGCATGGATGTGGTTTGTGACTTTGAGGCTTTCTTTGTACTTTAATACAAAAACCTCCCAAAGGAAGTCATGGATTTCAATACAGGTGCAAACTCACCTACCAAACCAGCTCTAGTTTCAAGGCTAAAGCTTCACCCAAGGTAAAGACTTTCTCTAATGATTTATTTGGAGAATAGCAGAAAACAGGACACCTGGGAAGAACAATCCACAAAAATCATAAATGATGGTTAGAACTCGATGTTTTAACTTGATCCCTAACCCAAATTCAAGTAAAATTCATTATATAAAATGTGAGGGAAAAAACTCTTACAAGGTATCACTGGACCCTGAATTTACAGTTGATCTACAGTAGTCAGTGGGTGAATGGATAACAAACAAGAAGTTAAATCTCTATTCTCTGATTAGCCCAATCCAGTAATTACCTATGATGTTGCATTAGTCACAGTGCATTACTCTGCATGTCACATCAACTGTTGCTTCGTACAAAATGACTCTTAGAACTTGAGATGATACATGACACAGCACAGAGGCCATGGCAGATTGCCTCAACAAAATCACCAAGAAATGACCATTAGGAACAACCTGTGTCTCACAGGGTGCCTGGCCCCAGAAACAGTCTCAGATCCCATCTTGCCCATGCAGTGTATCAGCTGGCCCCTTGCCTGATCCTTACCGGCTAGGGATGAAAGGGCTCCTCTTCATAGGTTTGATGTCACTACAGGGACCAGTGCTGTTCAACATATTTGTTGCAGAAATGGACAGTGGGATGGAGTGCACCCTCAGCAAGTTGGCCAATGACACCAAGCTGTGTGGAGCGGTCTACACGCTGGAGGGAAGGGATGCCTGGACAGGCTTGAGAGGTGGGCTCGTGCAAACCTCATGAAGTTCAACCAAGCCAAGCGCAAGGTCCTGCACCTGGGACATGGCAATCCCAGGCACAAATACAAGTTGGGTGGAGAATGGCTGGAGAGCAGCCCTGAGGAGAAGGACTTGGGAGTGCTCGTGGATGAGAAGCTCAACATGAGCCGACACTGAGCGCTGGCAGCCCAGAAAGCCAACCCCATCCTGGGCTGCATCAAAAGAAGGGTGGCCAGCAGGTCACGGGAGGTGATTATGTCCCTCTGCTCTCATGAGATCCCGCCTGGAGTCCTGTGTCCAGCTGTGGAGTCCTCAGCACAGGAAGGACATGGACCTGTTGGAACAGGTCCAGTGGGTGGCCATGAAGATGCTCAGAGGGCTGGAGCACCTCTCCTATGAAGACGGGCTGAGAGGGTTGGCGTTGTTCAGCCTGGAGAAGAGAAGGCTCCAGGGAGACCTTATAATGGTATATTGGGGAAAAATAGCACGTGTCATGAGGAGCAGTAAGGAGACTGTGGAGAATGATGCGCCCTGATCCCTGGGATACATTGGCCACGTCTGCATTAGGAAGACGCGTGATACAGGAGGAGCAGATCTGGAGAGCAAAGCAGCTGGTGCTGTGCGTGTGGCTACCACATCCAGACACGTTGCAAGGGTTTTACCATGAAGTAACTCACTCCAGGCTGCTGCCCTGGACTGAACTCCCGTTATCACCCAGAAAAGTGCCAGCTGCAGTCCTGAACCACATCTCTGGGCTTGCTTTCTGCTGACAGTCAGGCCGTTCATGCCCTTTCAGACTGCTGAGTGGTGTCTTCAGTGGGGAGATCGGGAGATCTGCTTCGAAACTGCTCTCTTGAACAGAACTAAAATACTACTGTAGATGGACCCACTGAATCATGAAGAACTATGATCTATAGAACAAGTAAGCATTTGCGTTATTTTCTCAGTGTCTTCTTCAATTATTTCCTTTTTAGGATGTTCTTGCATCCCTCTGGAATTACGATGACTAGGAAGAAAGAGACTTGCTCTCATCTCTCTACTTTCCCCGCTTCTGTAGCTATTTGTCAACACCTATCCCACTTTTTAGAGTGGCAGGAGATCCAATGGTTGCTTTGTTCCTCCATGTTTAATGAAAAGATGCAGCGGGAGAGGAGAGACACCCCTTGTTAATTCTTCACTACGAAAGAAGCTGCAGCATTATAGAATCATAGAATCATAGAATTGTCTAGGTTGGAAGGGACCTTTTAGATCATCAAGTCCAACCATCAACCTAACACTGACAAAAAACATCACTAAACCATGTCTCTAAGCACTACATCTACCCATCTTTTAAGTACCTCCAGGAATGATAATTCCACCACTTCCCTGGGCAGCCTGTTCCAAGGCTTGATAACCCTTTCAGTGTACAGATTTTTCCTAATATCCAACCTAAACCTCCCCTGGTGCAACTTGACGCCATTTCCTCTTGTCCTATTGCCTGTGACTTGGGAGAAGAGACCAAGGTCATCACCCTAAAGATCCTTGTCTAAGCCTTCAGATGGTGTTTCACTTTCCCTGAGAGCCACCTGGCAATTTCTGAAGTAACTATAATCCCATTGTCCCTTTTTGATCAATTTTCCAACAGCCACCACAGCTCCAGCTGTTGTACTGAACCCTCCACCCTCCTACTCCTCACGTCATCATGCATCTCTGCTCCCTCACATGAAGTATTTGTGAAACCTGAGAAGCGGGGCTTGGATAATGGATGCTCTATTGATAAATACCTTTCAAAAAACACCTTCTGGAAGCCAGGCCATTGAGCAACATGAGGTAAAGCACATTCTTCCCATACACCCTCTAAAGAGAAGGTTTTCTGAGGTATAGCATGCAGGTTTGATGAATCAAACATCAGTAGAAAAGTCTCTGCCGTCTTTTTGAAACCTCCAGGGCCTTGCAAACGTGCCTCCAGGTTGAGAAAGGTCACATGAAGCCACTCCAGTTCCTAGGTCCCTATGTCTTCAGACATAGCACATCCTATTAGACACTGGAGAATCTGTACCAGGCACAGCCTTAAAATGCCCCAGTCAAAGGAAAAGCTTTAGCTGATGTTTTGTCGGGCACCAAAAATGACCAAGCCAGAACTAATTATTTCCATAGGAATACAGAGAAGGGAAGGAGAGGGAAGAGCAAAAGTGACATGATGGAGAGAACCACATCAACATATTAAGTCTTCTTGGGCTAAGCAGTGTATCATCAGTTCTGGATCTGGTCAGGAGTAAGGCATTAGGATTCTCCTCTCTTTTCCAGAGATTTTGTACAGCCACCTCCTGCAGATTCACTCTCCCAGAGACACAGAGCAGAATCAAAGCTATCTAGGATCAGCTGACACACTCATACTCTCACACCGTCTCAATGACCTAAATATAAATCTGATTTTAGGTTATTGCTGCCATCTTCAAGAAAGCTCTGAACACGCTGTAGTAAACACCACCGAAGGAGTTTCCGGCACTAAAAAGTAGGTTGGTGTCTATTTGCTTCCAGACCCAACAATGGTTTTAGAGACACAGATGATTGATTTTCTTAATGTGAACAGATCTTGTGGGGGTTTAATGCATGACTTACATATGGTAAAGAATGAAGGCACACGCTAATACTGATCTGGCAGAATACATCTGTATCCATTTACAAGATAACAGAAACATTTCCAGAGCTTGAGAATAGAAAGCCAATTAATGATGATTAATTCCTATGTTTTATTTTTACCAATATTATTTGCATCCCTGAATCTGGATAGATCACAGCAATCAGCTCTCAATAACGCTATCAAGGAAGTTGTTGAAATTAACAGAGTATGTCCATTAGCACCAATTAGACAAGTTAAGTGCAAGTCAAGTTCTTTAAAAATAGTCAGTATAATAACTGGTGAAAGGTAGGTAAATTAATACATTGGTGACAGGAAGAATTAGGCTCTTGATTTGAAGTTGAATAAGCAATATAATTAAGAAGGAAATTTATTTGCAATATCCATCATGCCACAGGGATGATACCAGCAGAAGCAGATCTTAAAAGGCTGCAAATTACATTTGATGGATCAAGACAGATTTAGTCTTTCAGCTGAATATTTCATCAGTGGGGTTTTCATTTCAAATACCCTAGTGAAACTATCACACTCTTAACGCACTCTCCACTCTCCATCTGTATTATCCTGCTTCCCCATTCAAAAACTTCCTCTAGTATCACTCCTGTCCCATACAACACTACTTATACCAACAAGTGGGTAAGATCGAGGGGAATTCCAGTTTCTTAAATGTACCACAGGCCTCCTCAGTGACAATACAAAATATTGCAGAGTCAGTAGTGTCAAGCCTGGAGCTCCACTGCTGCCAAAGGTTGGGATGTGCCTACACGTACTCGGAGGGAGCCCTGGGATTCAGCAGGCTGCTGGATCCAACGTGGTACCTTCTGGCATGTGGTGGGTTTCTTCCCCAAAAAGAAGTGGAAACTAAATATGTGCCTGATTCAAATCCTTTTTTCTGAACTCCTTCAAAGTTGGAGAAGGCCTTCAGCAAATTGGCTTCCTAGATTTCTCCCTCGGATTCACTACTTCTCTGCATTGGAAACGAGGAACAAAAAAAAAAAAAGTCCTTCCCATCTATTTAATGCATTCCACAACATTCAGAGTTACTAGTTAATAGGCTCATCACGAATTCCCTCTGATGGCTTAGATAGTTTTGCAAGATGTCTCTTACTTTACTAATGGCAAATTTCAGCCCAAAGACATCAGAAATTTAAAAGAACTTCTGGATAAATCAAATGCAAACACTGCTTAAGGAGTCAGGGGTTTTCTTCATCTCTCACATATTGCCTACAAATTTATTAGCGCAGCGCAGACTGAAAACATTTGAGGACTCTCATAAGCACTAATATACAAGATCAGCAAGACTGATAGCCTTCTAGATGCACAAGTTGTGTTTCTAGAAGAATAACCTATTAAAAAAAAATTCTAGACAATTTTTTCACAAAATAACCCATTCCTGAATAAGCTGAAGTTGTCTTGGGCTTTCACACTTCCATCCTCACCAGCTATTAGAAGAACTGCAGCTGTAAAATCACAGCTTTTCAGTGTGGTCAAACTATGTTTTACACTTTACCTGGCCACATGTGCAGAAATGTTACACAGTGAAGCCACCGCTCACAAGGCTTTACTCAGTCCCAATCACACCTTTGGCCAAACTCATAAAATCCCAAATCTGGGTATCACTGCACCTAAATCAAACTTATAGTTAGGTGTGAGGGCCTCCAAGTTCCTGCTGCAGATTCTTTTGTATCTGCTAGCAGAATAGAGGAAAAGGTTATCTAAGTTAAATAACAAATAAGTAGCTCAATCAGTGCAATGCTGATTTCTTAATTTTTGGAAGTCTGGCGAAATCATGCAATGATTCTGTGAGGCTGTGGTAGGACTGTCAGCATCTACCGATCCAAATATTAGACCAAAATCAGATCAAATATAACCTGTTTTCGTTTAAATCTGTACTGTTGATTAAAATATATTAAAACATTGTTAATGGTTTAATTTTGGTCTGGACAGATCCATCTTTGATCAAGTGTCCTCTGCTGGCACCGCTCTAAGTTTGTGCTACATCAGGTCGTACCCATCATATTACCTACCATAAAGCCTCAAGAGAAGCAAAGAGCTAACAAACCCCAAACTGCACGATCTTGCTGCTTCAACAAAGCATCTTTCAGCCCTGGTACTGCTGGGTGTCCCATCATGCAACAGTCCAGCATTCATGATCACAGAATCAGTGCCCAAGTGATAAATCTGCACCGTAAGAATCACAGAATGATCTGGGGTTGGAAGGGGCCTCTGGAGATCATCTAGTCCAACCCCCTGCCAAAGCAGGGCCACCCAGAGCAGGGCCCACAGGAACGTGTCCAGGGGGGTTTGGAATGTCTCCAGAGAAGGAGACTCCACCACCTCCCTGGGCAGCCTCTGCCAGGGCTCTGCCACCCTCACAGGAAAGAAGTTCCTCCTCATTGTTGGATTCCACTAGATCGGACTTCTTATGTTCAAGTTTGTGCCCATTGCCTCTTGTTCCTGTCCCTGGGCACCACTGAAAAAAGACTGGCCCCATCCTCTTGACACCCACCCTTTAAGTAATTCTAGGCATTGATCAGTTCCCTCCTCAGCCTTCTCTTCTCCAGAGTAAAAAGACCCAAGTCCCTCAGCCTTTCCTCATCAGAGAGATGTTCTAGTCCTCTAATCATCTTTGTAGCCCTCTGCTGTACAAGTATCTTTAAACAACACTAGATGGACCTCAAGGCCTCCCTTCACTTCCCCCAATGCGGTACCACCACTGGTGCCACCGTCTCACCATAGCTGAGCCTCAGGTTTGAACTCAGAGTGCCATTGAGTCAAAAGTCACTGTGATCACCAGTCCTGAGTCAGCAGCAGAAAAAGAAAGCAGCTACAAACCAGCACTTGGACAGTCAGCTGCATTCATGTCACCTTGGCATTCTTGCAGGGATCATCCAAACCCAATGCTTCTATCACTCATCATGCCCTGCACTACAGAAGTCCCCTCTCCCCAAACCACCCCCGTCTGGTGCTCAAGCTCTTGACTGTCTCCTTCTGCTGATTTCGTGCTGGTAATCTGAAGAGACAGATTACGCAAGAATTTATTCAAACACAGTATTCTGGAAAGGTTGTGGGTTATCTGAGGTGCAGGGAGCACAAATAACACACGTGAAAATACTGCAATTCTGTTTATCAGATCTGACACATTAACTACCATTTGTTAAGTGCTCTTGCAACAGAGTACTGAACACCTCTGCTTATACACATCAATTAATTCACCGGTGAAATGCTGCTACCTTCAGAGCGATAAAGCAGCCACCCAAACCCAGATTTTGTGTCTCAGCTATAATTTAACAATATTTGTAAAGGCTGAGGCAATGAAACAAACAGCGAAGCCGCAAGAAGTTGAGATCATTTTTTATCTTAGTACTGGGCTCCCACTTGAAGGCAATCTACTCTTCCAGAGCTAGAATTACCCGAGTTGAAATTCAACGCGTCATTTAACAGATGACACTTCCTACTACTTTAAATATGCTGGATGGTTGCAACAGCCAATTTTTATAGTCATCTTGCTGCCATTCCTTGAGGCTCTCTCTCCGCTCACCAGTAAATGAACAAAAACTGAAGCAGCAGTTAGCTCAAACTGCCACAGTTGAGAAAGAAATACCATAAATATGTTTAAGGGAAAGTCCAGTGGCCTGAAATACTTTATCTGCAAAACCATCAAGAGAATTTGCTAACCAGCTGGGGGTATGTGAAACAATTCTTAAACTACTTCACTTTGTTACTTACCATTCCCAATGATCTCTATTGCTCACCTGAACTACCCCTTTACTGCTTGCTGACAAATTAAATCTTCTCAAAGAAGCTCTTTCCAAAGAACATGACAGCAGATACACTATAATCATAGAATTGTCTGGGTTGGAAGGGACCTTCCAGATCATCTAGTCCAACCATCAACCTCACTCTGATAAAACCCATCACTAACCCATGTCTCTAAGCACTAGGTCAACCCGGCTTTTAAATCCCTCCAGGGATGGGGCCTCAACCCCTTCCCTGGGCAGCCCATCCCAAGGCTTAAGAACCTTTTCCCTGGAAACATTTGTCCCAATCTCCAACCTGAACCTCCCCTGGTGCAACTGGAGGCCATTTCCTCTTGTCCCATGGCCTGTTCCTTGGGAGAAGAGACCGACCCCCCCTGGCTACACCCTCCTTTCAGGGAGTTGGAGAGAGCCAGAAGGTCTCCCCTCAGCCTCCTTTTCTCCAGGCTCAACACCCCCAGCTCCCTCAGCCTCTCCTCACAAGACTTCTTCTCCAGACCCCTCACCAGCTTCATTGCCCCAATTGTTGTACCAACATGAAACAATATGGGAATAGTATCAATATTTTTCTGACAGCAATGTTAGAAGAGATACGATCAACATTCACCCTTCTCAATTCTACTAGATGTACAGAAGACTTGGGAAGCTGGCACTTCCTTCTAAGATTTCCTTCGCATTTTACCCTCAGATCAGCACGATAGGACAACTCACCCACTATGTTCTTGCAGCTGTGTGGAGTGCCAGCACTCTGCCTGATCAATCACGGGGTTTAGACTCAAGCTGTCCAGTGGCAAGTGGTTTCCAGGAACTCCCCTATTCCTTCTAACAGTACAGGTGTTGCTGAATGCACCAGTTTGAAAGTAGAGCCAGGAGTAAGGAAACAAGCAGGACCACTAACCCAGATTGAGTAACAAGTTCCCTGTTTGAAAACACTTATTATTTTTATTTTCTGCAGCTGCCTATTTCTCCTCATTGACCCTGTAGAGGCCTAGGCATCCTCAGCAGCTACTCTGGATCCCCCTGAATGTACTCATCATGTGGCATTATTACACAAGGCAATATTCAGCACTTTGGCTTACCAGAATCTGATCTTATGCTTCGATGAGCACATGAAAACATTTAAAAACATCACAAAATGACTCCTCTCAACCAGCAGAAGATACCACCTGTCCCAGTGAACAATTCTCAGTGTGAGAGTTCTTTCACCTCATGTACAATCCTGTTGCAAGTGTCAAAAATGTCACATGATGCTCTTCTCTCTTAGTGAGAAACTTCCATTTCCTTATAGAATCATAGAATGGTTAGAGTTGGAAGGGACCTTCAAGATCATCCAGTTCCAACCCCCTGCCCTGGGCAGGGACACCTCCCACCAGCCCAGGTTGCTCCAAGCCCCATCCAGCCTGGCCTTGAACCCCTCCAGGGATGGGGCAGCCACAGCTTCTCGGGGCAACCTGGGCCCAGTGCCTCTCCATCCTCACACTACATAATTTCTTCCTAATATTTAATCTAAATCTGCCCTCTTTTAGTTTAAAACTGTTATCCCTCATCCTATTGCTCCACTCCCTACTAAAGAGTCCCTGTATGCTCTCGTACAAAGTAGTGCTAAACAGAGCAGTGGAAGGTTAGCTCTAAGTCAGGATAAAACGTGTTGAACAGTATTTGGGTGGCCTGTGAAATGAAGATGATCATCAATATTACGTGACACAGATAAAAAATTGCCTGATTTATCATGGTGCTCCCAGAGTGTTCTTGTAATGCAAGTGGTTACCATGCAAATAGAACAACCTGGTGAGTATATGAGGGGGAATACCACAATGAATTAACATAAAGAAATGAATCATCTCTCAGTCTGTAGGACCTTATTTTGGGGTTGATGCCCTACAAAACTGAGTCAATTCTTTCACTTCTGAATTTGCTCAAGGGTAATCCAGAACATATATAAAGGTCCCAGTCTGCAGCTATTTCTATAGTTTTATTTCCCTATTCCAGATTTTTCCAAGTTTAGCAGCCAAAACAAGTTACATATGTCATTCAGCTGGGAAAAAAAAAACCCCAACAAAACAACAAACATCTGCTTCTATTTACATGTAGTGACAGAGAACCTTAGGAAAGAATCTCCCTTCTGATATAATACTTTGCCTAAAATATTTTGGGGGGAAAACAATCGGTGATCGATCCATTTAACGAAACGGTTACGATTCCTCAGTATTTTTCACTTCATATATTAATACCCATCAGTGGAAAGAGTGGGCAGAAGAATGGCTACCACCACGACTCAGCACCAGTTTGCAGTATTCCTTCTCCCCTTGTCCCATAGAGGGACAAAGTTGAAGAAAATCAGGGCTAGGGTCTCCTGTGCGATAGAAACCAACGTGGATTTTTCAGTAACAAGCAGACTTCAGACTAACTGATGTGCACAGAGTGCAACACAAATGCACACAGCTAAACATCTCAATATCAGCTGAAGAGAATGTAGGAGACAAGGCTGAATGACAGCTCAGCTGGTTTAGACTCACAGAATCACAGAATCACAGAATTGTGGTGGTTGGAAGGGACCTCAGAGATCATCGAGTCCAACCACAAAAAAAAAAAACAAAACACCACACCACCCACCACCTAAACACACAACAACAAAAAACCATCACCCACCCACTCAGCAACCCACGACAAACCAATAATCTTGGGCACTAGAGCATGCCCTGAAGAAACATGTCTACACGTTTCTTAAATACCTCCAGGGATGGTGACTCCACCACCTCCCTGGGCAGCCCATTCCAATACTGGATAACCCTTTCAGTAAAGAAATGTTTCCTAATATCCAACCTGAACTTCCCCTGGTGCAACTTGAAGCCATTGCCCCTTGTCCTGACATCTGTAACTTGGGAGAAGAGACCGACCCCCGTCTCTCTACAGCTTCCTTTCAGGTACTTGTACAGAGCGATAAGGTCTCCCCTCAGTCTCCTCTTCCCCAGACTGAACAACCCCAGCTCCCTCAGCCTCTCCTCGTAAGACTTGTGCTCCAGACCCCTCACCAGCTTCGTTGCCCTTCTCTGGACCTGCTCCAGCACCTCAATGTCCCTCTTGTGGTAGGGGGCCCAAAACTGGACACAGTACTCGAGGTGGGGTCTCACCAGTGCCCAGTACAGGGACTCCTCTAGCCCCTAACAGGCTCCCAACAGGACAGGAGAAGCAGTGTGCTCGCACGCAATCAAGAAAACCAGAGGGCTGAAGAGAGGAGCTGGAAGCCAGCTGTGCTCTTTTGCCTGCTGATGTCCCTAATTAGGCCATTTCATTGTTTCTCCTTTTCTTGCTGCCAAACTCCACTGGAAAAGACACGTCAGCCTGCAAACTCAGCCATCCTGCATGGCCTGAGGAGAAGGCAGCCGTGACATTTTATCGGGGCCACGTTCTTCCCTTGGCTGTTTTATCCTTCAGCAGTGCAAAAGGACCTTGAAGTGAGAACAAATTACATTGGCTGGGGGTTGCCTTTGTCGAAAGAAGACTTCTGCCCAGTATTGAGTGCTTCTAAAAAGCCTATTTTCAGCCTCCATCAGCACAGCTGCTGCATCCCTCTTTGGATAAGGACAGCCTGTGTGCCACATCAGCAGTTAATTCTGGCTGATGCAGAACAGTGGGACCACAGCCATATCCTGGGTTCTCCTTTCAGTGTCAACTCCTGGCACCCGCGCTCGCTGCCAGCTCCCACAATCACACGTGGGTCATACACACAGCAAGTCTCCCCTCCGTGTCTGCCTGCCTCTAGGGCCTGTGTCTTATGCACTTTACCCAAAGATCTCTGCCAACTCCCTGATCCTCCATGTCAGTTCCAGCTCCCCAGCTTGACCCGTGACCCCCTCAGCCAGAAACATCTCACGCTTGGAGCCACAGAGAAGTTATGGGTTGCTGGATGCCTCACGACAGGGTCTTCCACTTAATTAAGTCTTGTTAGAAGGTGTTTTTCTCAGACCAGTTTCAAGGTCATTGTCCCCTCCTGCCATAAGCTCCCCCACGTAGGGTCACCTGTCACATAACTTGATGTGGTGCCTGCTTTCATGACCATGCTCCTCCAGGTAGGAGGATTCAGTGCCATTTCTGCTCTTTTTTCCTCCACTCACGCTATACAGTTTGACCTAATTATTCCTAAACGGCCTCCACTCACGCTTTTGTGTCTATACAGTTTGACCTAATTATTCCTAAACGACTTTACAATTTCCATATTAATTTGATAAAAAATCTAGTTAGTCTATTTACTTTTTACTCTTTCCTGCAGTGGAGATATTTGTGTGACAGGGAACAGCAGTAAATCACACCCATTATGTCAGGCTCCTTTAATTCCAAAGAGATTCCCTATTCTTTGCTGTCTGTTACCATTTCGTGTGTAATTTAAAAACAGCAGGCAACAATTGAACTCTCAGATCTCATTAATACCTACTAAGCCCTTCCAACAAGGAGCAGCATACTGTAGAGTCTTTCTTCAAGGTGATGGGCAAACGTGCCAAAGTTGCCTTCAATTTATATTGCCACTGACACTTTTCAATCACATAGATGCTTTTTCTTTGCATGCTATACTTGTTCTGCTTTATATAATGTCTGCTCTCTATGTAAAAACACTATGACAGTCTAATAGCAGCTTTTCACAATGCCCAAGTCTATTTTTCAATTCTGGGTTATGCCTACCTTCAGTAATTAACAGCTTCATAAATTACATCCAAAAAGTGCAACCCATATGGAAAGTTTTAATATACCATTCATCTTTATAGCTAATTAAGCCTTTTGCATTAAAGACAAGAAGTCATGAAACGTGGCAAGCACAGTCAGGTCAACAATTGCTTAGCCATGAAAGGAATTGTAAAAAATTTTAGAAAAAGGAGGAAAAAAAATAAAAAAAGGGGTGATACCACTAGAGTCATTTCCATGTTTTAAGATAAGTCTCAGCTTAACACTCAAAAAACTGCTTACCTCTCCTTGCCAGATCGGGTTAACAGTATTACACATGATCTTAGATCTCTTCTCCTGGCCGTGATGAGGAAGAGCTGGGAAGATGCTGTGTTTTCCAGGCTGGATGGAAATCTTCAGATAAGGATCTGGATTGAAGAACATTCCTTTCTTCAGACCAAAAGCCTGGAAATCTGAAAGAAGGCAAATAACCTGATTGTTTTTCTCATTCCAGGTAGCCCTCTGGGATGTTCAGAGAAAGCTATGGGAAACTGGTAAGAAATTCAAACAATGTGGCAGGAATATGAAAAACCCCACTATGTTTCTTATTAGGTAATGTAAAGGCAAACCCTAATCATCTTGTGATTTAGGATTTACAAATAATTATATCATGAACTTGCAAATTTTAGAACCTGATTGTGCAGAATGATCTGGCTTCTAAATCAGCATTTATTCAACTTAAGCTATCTGTTGACTTTTCTAAGGAGCTAAGCAGTTGCTCAGCCCGACTCTGCTGGCAGAACTACTCTGAAAAAGAGATCCATCCACCTAATCACACAGACATGGCATTTGTTACCCAACATACGTCACTTCTCCTAGCTATCAATTTTCTCTTTCTATGAATCTCAGCTTTTAGACTGCTTTCTCTATAGGAGAAGTCATTTTACATTTATTTTGACTTTAAAACTTTTCCTTCTCTGCATGGGTTAACTTTACCTGTAGTAACTGAGGAGAACTCTTGTATATACTTTCCAAATTTTCAGCAGGGCTGTCTAGCTGCAGAACTCCCGGGGAGCGTAATATGAGTTGTGGAGACAAAACAATCCCCTAGCACTTATTTCAAAATTTACTCACACTGTTCTGAAGAAATACACAAAGTCCATTATGATTTAGCGTGGGGAGTAGGACTCGGGAGGTGATCGTCCCCCTGTACTGGGCACTGGGGAGGCCCCACCTCGAGGGCTGGGTCCAGTTTTGGGCCCCTCACCACAAAAAAGACATTGAGGGGCTGGAGCGGGTCCAGAGAAGGGCAACGGAGCTGGTGAGGGGTCTGGAGAAGAAGTCTTGTGAGGAGAGGCTGAGGGAGCTGGGGGTGTTGAGCCTGGAGAAAAGGAGGCTGAGGGGAGACCTTCTGGCTCTCTCCAACTCCCTGAAAGGAGGGCGTAGCCAGGGGGGGTCGGTCTCTTCTCCCAAGGAACAGGCCATGGGACAAGAGGAAATGGCCTCCAGTTGCACCAGGGGAGGTTCAGATTGGAGACTGGGACAAATGTTTCCATGTAAAGGGTTCTTAAGCCTTGGGATGGGCTGCCCAGGGAAGGGGTTGAGGCCCCATCCCTGGAGGGATTTAAAAGCCGGGTTGCCATAGTGCTTAGAGACATGGGTTAGTGATGGGTTTGATCAGAGTGAGGTTGATGGTTGGACTGGATGATCTGAAAGGTCCCTTCCAACCCAGACAATTCTATGATTCTAGTTTTTCCCTGTGAAGCCAGTGAAATGCAAACCCATCTAAAGGTACACCATTAATTTTGGGACAGCTACAAACTGTCTCTGGCCTTCTCTTTTCCCAGACTCATTTCTAAGCTTTCTAAGCACCTATTCCCATTAGTGAATCCAGTAGCTCATTTATTTCCTACTACACTTTGCGTGGAGATCCCCCTCCTCTGTTCAAAGCTTGATTTCACACAGGGCTATAAGCAGTGAACTGCATTCTGGCTCCTTTCCCTTGCTGTATTGAAGATCTACAAAGTATCAGCCAGGAAAGTTTCCAGAACTGCTTCCATGCACACCTAAACATTTCATTTAAACACACGTCTTTCTTCTTTCAGGCAGGTTTTGAAAATGATAATTTTCACAGTCTTTTCATTCTCTTCCGATTAAAAACCCAATTATTCGAGCAGGTTGTGGGAGGCCATTTAAAAACCCTCCGGGCAGATATTTTGGATGAATCTGAATATCATACACTACCCACACCATCGTCAGCATTTTTTCCAGAAAACAGCTATATCACAAACAGGGATAAGATTCACCCAGTTGTATTTTGCTTCCTTAACATATGGTAATAGCCAACACAATAAAACGTGTAAGTTAAAAACAACCATTTCTGTTCCTGCTTGTTTTTCATCATCTATTCCAGCACACAATTAATGTTGCAGATATTCCAAAGCTGTTGGACAGATGGTCCTGAAGCAGACTGTATTTTAAGAATCTCATCCTTGTTAACAAAAAATAGGGGATATCATTCCAAATAGCCTATTTGAAAGTCCTTTGCTGACAGTATGTACTGCCACGGTCCTAGCAACTGCATTACACAAAGAAAATGATCTGGTTCAAACTGAGAACGCTGATTTTTTATTTATTTTTTTTTTTCCCTGAGTGTCCAATCCCTATGTAACCAGCACAAATCTCATCTATCAGCTCTGCTGAAATCCTACACGGGAAACTCTTTTGCTTTGGAAGTTGTACTGTTAGAAATACATTCCAGAGATAGAAAGCAAGAGATTGCAAAAGCAGTAGGAATGACAAGGCAGAGCAGCGTTAATAGCACCAGGCTGGTAACGTATGAGCAGAGAAAGACCTCTGGGATCTTATTTTCTTTCTCTCTGATGTTTCCTCAAAAGATTCAGAAACTGAAATATTTATTGCTGTATATGTTTCTGATTTTTTTTTCCCCCCTTAAAGAGGGATCGCGTTATCTTTGGGTACCACTGTGCAAGGAATGGTCTATTGATAGACAGAAATTAAGTGCTGCTCAATTATATATACTTCTAGATGATGTATCATAAAGAACATACGTCTTCTGATGACCAACCAGCCTCTTTCTATTTATGGGAATTAAGCACAGTCATGAAGGTGAAGCAGTCCAATTTTTGTATTTAGACGAGTAAAAACTATTTAAGTAAGCACATAACAGGAAATTTTATTTGTCACATTTTCTTGCTTAAATTGCATAATACAACAATTTTGGCAAAAATGCCAGTTAGTAAATTCAATTTTTAATGTCCAAAGCATGCATTGGGATAGCAGAAATAGCCTTCTCCATGACAGAGATCCCAGTTACACTTGCGTATCTCACTGCAAATCCCCTACATTGTGAAAAACAGAGCACCAAAAATACAAAAGCTCTGAACAAAGCTAGATGAGCACCTGCAGGTATCCAGAAAAAGCCCATTTAATTTGAAGTGCAACCTATGGATGCTGTAACCTGTTGTAACCAGTGGTTAAGGTACTCTCTTACCACTGCTGTGCAACATCCCAATGGAATAATCCCAGCGATTCTGCTTTCCACAAATGAAATTTTTTCTCTCTTACCCATACTGTCTTCAGAAAAAGGTTCTGAACACACTAAATATTTAAGTCATGGCTTAAGGTTAACTGAATTTAAATCTTTGGTGAAACCAGCGAACTCCAGAAGGCTTGGATGTGTCTTGCTGTACATGATAGTTTTACAGGGTGTTTCTCATCTGTGCTTTGCAAAGGTATATTTTCATCCAGTCTCTTAAAAAAAGTTATTCATATACCATATGTCACTGTCCCATTTGCTCATAAATCACACTTTAGCATGAAAGAGGTGACACACATCCATCAGTTTAATAATGTCAGGCTATCTCTCATGAAAGACGACAGGAGAAAGGAATCCAGGTGGACACACCGCAACCACAGACTCTTTCACTGCTGTGGACTTTCAGTAACATGCATCCTGATCCAGGTGTGCTCACTTCCTTGGAGAAAAATGGCTTATACTAACTGCTGCCTGTTGCTCCCCCAAGGGAATTATGAGTTTGTTCCAACCTCAGGGCTTGCTTTTCATACATGCTGATCTAAGTGTCCTGATGAGACCTAAGGAAGCTTTGTTCTAGGTCACAGAATCACCAAATCGTCATGGTTGGAAAGGACATCTGAGATCACTGAGTCCAACCATACACACACACACACAAAAATAACCCCCCACAATCTCGGGCACTAGAGCATGTCCTGAAGTGCCACGTCTAAACGTTTCTGAAATCCATCCAGGGATGGTGACTCCACCACCTCCCTGGGCAGGCTGTTCCAGGGCCTGACCACCCTCTCAGCAAAGTCATTCTTCCTCAGATCTCATCTAAACCTCCCCTGCCCCAACTTCAGACCATTTCCTCTGCTCCTGCCATTATTCCCTTGGGAGAAGAGACCAACCCCCACCTCTCTACACCCTCCTTTCAGGGAGTTGTAGAGGGCAATGAGGTCTCCCCTCAGCCTCCTCTTCTCCAAACTAAACATGCCCAGTTCCCTCAGCCTCTCCTCGTAGGACTTGTTCTCCAGACCCCTCCCCAGCTTGGTGGCTCTCCTCTGGACACGCTCCAGCCCCTCAATGTCCTTCCTGTGGTGAGGGGCCCAGAACTGAACACAGCCCTCGAGGTGAGGCCTCACCAGTGCCCAGTCCAGAGGCACCATCACTGCCCTGCTCCTGCTGGCCACGCTGGTCCTGACACAGGCCAGGGTGCTGGTGGCCACCTTGGCCACCTGGGCACACTGCTGGCTCATGTTAGGCCGGCTGTCCACCAACACCCCCAGGACCTTTTCTGCCAGGCACCTTTCCAGGCACTCTTTCCCAAGCCTGCAGTGGCAAATTCCTTCCAACAAGGGACAAGTACTTAAATGTCCTTTCTGTTTCCAAGCACCATCCAAACAATTTCAATAGATGACTTCCAGGTAGCTATATCCATGCTTGCGGCAGAGATCATCTGAGGCAAGTCACTGAATTCACATTGTTCTTATTTAGCACACTAGCCATGTGTTTTCTGAATCAGGAAATGATACATATTCCTCATGAGTCACCTGACTCTCTGAGAAGATGAAAACATCTTGAGTTAGGCCAAACTTGCCCAGAACACATCTAAAAGCATAACTAGTGAGGGATAATAATTTTAAACTGAAAGACGGTAGATTTAGAATAGACCTTAGGAAGAAATTCTTTGCTGTGAGGGTGGTGAGACACTGGAACAGGTTGCCCAGAGAAGCTGTGGCTGCCCCAGCCCTGGAGGGGTTCAAGGCCAGGCTGGATGGGGCTTGGAGCAACCTGGTCTGGTGGGAGGTGTCCCTGCCCATGGCAGGGGGGTTGGAACTAGATCATCTTTAAGGTTTCTTCCAACCCAAAACATTCTACTCCAAAGTTTCCAGGACACTGGGAAGACCAAGGGATCACTGGAAAGACCATAGTCAATTTAGATTGTGATTTAGCTTGGTGAATACCAAGACGGATTCTATTCTCTCTATGATCTGGTCATTAATGGCAGAAAGTAAAAATACTGTCATCTTACTGAGATCCTGATAGTTCATGTATCAAGGCACAATAAATCATCTTTATGATCCAAGACCATGAGAGAGCTGATAATTGGGATGTCAATGGACAGTTCCAACATTTTAATCCAGTTTTCCTTTGTAAACTCCCAGAGAGTTGTCAGCTTGGGTTCTGACGCTGAATAAATGTAGTTGAACAGGACCGGTATCAGGCTTGACTACCAATGAGGTAAGGTAATTGCCAGGGCACTAATATCACAGAATCACAGAAAGACATGTGGTTGGAAGGGACCTCTGGAGATCATCTAGTCCAACCCCCTGCCAAAGCAGGGCCACCCAGAGCAGGTTGCACAGGAACGTGGCCAGGTGGGTTTGAAGTCTCCAGAGAAGGAAACTCCACCACCTCTCTGGGCAGCCTCTGCCAGGGCTCTGCCACCCTCAAAGTGAAGAAGTTCCTCCTTGTGGCGAGATGGAACTTCTTATATTCAAGTTTGTGCTTGTCATCTGTTGTCCTGTCACTGGGCACCACTGAAAAAATATGTCAGTGTTTCTTTTGCAGAGGGAACTTTGCAGAGCTTGCCCAGAACAAGTATGACCTATCTTAGAGGGTAGCAGTTCACATACTGAGGTGAGCTACCGAAGGCATAGTGGTGGCTTCAAAGGAAGGAACAACAAAACTCTTGCTCAGGAGAAGGCACATGTGTACTGCCTCTCAGCTATGTGCTTTTAAAGCAAAAGAAATTATTTTAGCTACTAGTAGAGTAATAACCCTTCAACAGTAAGAGCACAGCAATATCGCATCGGCTTGCAAATGCCAACCTGATTCATGCAGTAATACACCATACTAAAATTTATCATAAGGAAAGTGAACACAGATTCACAGAAGTCTTGCATCTGGTATTAGATTTCAAGAAGCAAATATTAAGGAATTTTCGAAATGAGACAGTAACATGTAGCGACAGGAAGTCCAAACCAGCAAAATAATGCAGGGGAATTGAGAAAGATACTACAGAATGTACAACAGCTTGCTGGCTTGATCACCTACCAAATGAGCTTTTGCAACTGGTCATATAGGCAAGAGGTTAAATCAGATCATTAAAGGGGTGTATCTATAGATCTGTAGATTTCTGAGAGCAGAAAGAACCACTTTAATGATCTGATACCCCATTTTCCTTTTCAAAAAAGGACGTAAGAAAGAGAGAACTGGCTGGTGTAGTTGCACTAGGAGGTCTTTAAAGATCTGAGATTTGAAAAAAATGACTAAGCTGAACAGATAAGCCAAAACATTTCTGTCACTTGAGGCTCCCAGGCAAAATACTAAAGACAGTGGAAAAGAGGCACAAAGAATTTTTTTAGCTGGAAATGCTACAGGGGAAAATGAAAGAGATTCTCACTTGTGTAAGTAAGGGGCAGCAGAGGATTCAGGAAGAAAACAGTTCTATTAATAAATGAAAAGGAGTAGAGAAATTAATTATTCAAAAATGGCTGAAAGACGGGCTACTTTTTAAATTGAATAATTAGTAACTCTGGTTTATAAAGTCTCTATAAAAGTATAAAAGTCTATATAAAGTATGTATATATCTGGGTAAGTTAGCTTGAATTGGGGAGGGCAGAAGAAGAGGCCGGTTTGTAGAAATATTAAACAAACCCCATAAAATTTAGTGGCTAGAACTCTTGTTTTGAAGTCAGTCACTAGGACTTCAAAAATGGGTGGAAAAAAAAACATATTAGATATCTACATTCTGCCAAGTACTTCATGGTAACTACTACTGTCAAAATGACCCTCAGCAGACCTAGTACTATTTTCAGTTGTGATTTATACTCTGACTTCCATAAACTGACAACTGACATTACCTAGTGTCTGGTCCGAAAGCCACACAAAAATAACTAACAAGATTCCTCAGAGAGGTGTGATGAGGATTAAATGCCTGAATGTTTTGAGAAATAGTCAGATCTTCTGGTCATTTGTTCCATGAGAACACTTATAAATAAAGAGTGTGCAACCATATGAAATATGTGAAATATTAAAGCTCGAAAAAAATTACTTGATGCAACATATAGCTGGGAGGCACATCGTGCAAACCTCATGATAACACTTTCTAAATACACTGGCCAACAGAAGAGCTTCAAGGGCTTTCAGCAAAGGCATTATACTGCTCCTAACCCATGAACCTTCAGAGAAGTGGCTGGTACATCTCAGGGAGCTTAGCACATTTCTTCTTTCTGTACTTCACACGAGAGAGCTCTGACACTTCCAGCCACCTTCTCAGAAGTGTGACATTCACTGGTAACAGCAGAAAAGTCATGGCAGAAAGTAAATGCAAAGTGACTGCACAGCTTTCCTTGAAGACCGCATTTAATCTAGCTAAATTAGCCTTACAATATTTCTCTCCGTATTTTAAATAATGAAAGCTATAATAATACAGTCATCATATAAATGATTAAGAAGCTTAATCACAGGAAATTATCTTCTTTGCGATCAGTGTTGCTAATGAACCTATTAATCGGAATTAACCTTGCACAGGACCAAATTCCAGTCTTCAAAGAAGCAAACACGAAGAAAACAAACCTCCTACTGACATAATGCAAACTCTCAGGCATTTCTATTCTCGAGAAGCTAGTGACTTCCTTTTGCCCCAAAGCATCAGTTTATTCTTTTTTTTCTTTGTTTGGCATTTTTATTTAATCCAGAAATCTTTTCTCAGGCAAAACTTCCAGTGAAACCAGTTGGATCTTGTTCAAGCAAATACTCAATCAAACCACAAAGAAAATAAAGCCCTTTGTCATCAACTTTTAGAAAGAAACTGTTTCTCCAGTTCATTTAAACATAGGGTCTCACTGGAGCGTCTCGGCAGTGGAGGACACAACACAAGTATCATGGAATCACAGAAAGGTTGGAGTTGGAAGGGACCATAAAGACCATCCATGTTCCAACCCCCTGCCCTGGGCAGGGACACCTCCCACCAGACCAGGTTGCTCCAAGCCCCATCCAGCCTGGCCTTGAACCCCTCCAGGGATGGGGCAGCCACAGCTTCTCTGGGCAACCTGTTCCAGTGTCTCACCACCCTCACAGCAAAGAATTTCTTTCTGGTATCTCATCTAAGTCACCCCTCTTCCAACTTAAAACCATTACCCCTTGTCCTGTCACTCCACGTCCTGACAAAGAGTCCCCCCAGAGTCAGCTGAAATGGACTGACGTTGCTCAGCATTTCTTGGGATTTAGCCTACATTGAGATTTTTTCTCTCCCATTCTAATAATTTTTTCTTTTTAAAAATTGCTATGGTAGAAGGCACAGCACTCCTCACATTCTTGAGATGAATACCTGCTTAGGGCACGATGGCTCTGTGGTGGTGCAACGTCTAACACAATGGTCTCCAGTCAGACTAATGGTCTTACTTTTTCATTTTTTTATAATTGCAACTCAATCAACCATCCTTTGGAAACTTAACTTTGAAGTAAAGATGCTGAAGGTGAGAGTATACCAAAATATAGATATTGAAAAAAAGCAGCCCATATGAGCTGAAAGGACTTGTGACAATAGAGAGGTGACTGCTGTGATAGCAGTGCAAATGGAAAGGAATCTCAATTCCTTCCAATGCTTCTGGAAAGCCTGGCGTGAGGTGACTGCTGTGATAGTAGTGCAAATGGAAAGGAATCTCAGTTCCTTCCAATGCTTCTGGAAAGCCTGGCGTGAGCTGCATTTTCTTATCTAGCATAATAGACATAGGAGTGGCAGTAATTTTACTTTGAGAGAGAAAACTACATTTTGTTGTTGTTAACTAAGAAAGAAGGTAATAAATAAATCCCTGTGCTTTGTTAATCTGTTAATTTCAGACAGACTTAAATTGAGCTGTTTTGATACCAAAGATTTTTGATAAAATAATTGTGAGCTTAAAGCCTGGCTGTGATGATGCTGTTAATATAGAAGTGATATAAATATAAATTTATATTTTATGATATATGCTTGTGAACCACTGTAATAAGATATCCCAAGTGTATCACATGGTATGGTCTTTGTATGCTTTGAATCAAGCTGCAAATTAAACAGTTTAGTTTATAAAAGTGCCTACTGCTATAACATTATTTAGCTGTCTCACAAATTACTACTCCTGACATCTCTTGGTCAGGAGTAGGACTTTATTAGGCCAAAGAATCTGAGAGAATGAACAAATGTTACTAATTCTGGGCAACATTTTCTGTGTGAGATTAAGAACATTAAAAAATATTAATTCTACTTCTTTACTTCTGTTAAGATAAACCTGTGGTTTTATCAAATTAACGTGACTAGGTGGGGACCCAGAGCCCTGCCCAGCAAAAACAAGCCCCATCTAATGTCAGTCTAACCTGCCATGCAGCATATAAAACCTCTGAAGAGCCACAATGGCCACCTCATTTGGAAAAGCACTGACTTGCACACTTAATATTAAAGACATATAGAAGTCCTAGTTGACTTTCACACAAGTTAGAGGGAAGCTTGAAATAAATCATGCAGCCAAACCAAACATGTAATGTGATGCATGCCTGAGCATAGGACTTTATACAGAAGGCCTAGGCTTGTAAAAATTTTGACTAGAGTAACTCTTTTTCCTCTGTACTACTTCCTTAGAGAATTTCCAAGTCAAGTTCAGCATCTTTCTCTATTTCTTCCAGGGGCTAAAAAACACGGAAACCAAACAGCAAGTATAAAACTCCAAAAGAAGAACCTTGCTCACAACTACTCTGTCAAAACTGAATTCTTCTACAGAAGTGATTTACAGATTGTCACCAAAGCCAGACCAAATGGTCTGTAGCTGCTTCAAGGAACTGTATTAAGCCTTTAAAACCTGGAGAGACATGCCAAGTAATGAGGCTGAACATTCTGCAGAAAATTTAGAGGACTGAGAGCAGTCTCCTGGCTCAAGAAGTCTGCAAGTCACTGTTGAACAATACAGGCAAGCTCATGCACCATGGTGTGTGTCTAGAGGAAGACTCTGGAACATGCTCTCCAAGGAAGAGAGAACTTCCACAAATCCCACTTCCTCCATAAGTAAAGTTGCATACCTTTGATCTCACTTTCCCTGACCTACATTTAATTGTAAGCAGGAAAACCTAACGTGGCCCCAAAACTTGACTTGTTCAAGACACTTCAGCACATAACTCTTGTTGGAGGAAGAGAGTGTGGCAATAGCCATCGATATTAATTCTAGGTCTCAGCATCACTTCCAGAGCAAAAGGCAAAAAAACCACAAAAATATATAAACACACACATACATACACATGAAAGGTTTTAGTAACTTCTGTTTCCCACCTTCTAGGCTTAAAACTTCCACATCAGCAGTGACTCACCTGACAATGAAAAACTTATCAGTCTCCGACTTCCTTGTCCCTGGATTGAATCTTCATTGGTGATGCTTTTAAAAATCTGCAGGAAGAAAAATAATGGTGAGAGAAAGTAGTCTCTAATAACTCTTAAACAGACAAATGGCTTAGCAATGGTCTTTTTTACAGACTCTAAGTTTTACAACCGAGAACCAATTAGGTGACCATTAATCAAAACAATTTTGTTACTCAGGTAATAATTTAACCACGAGTGGCCTAAGTCATCCCTTCCTGGAGGCTTTTCCTTAAGAAAACAAAATAATAGAAAAATACTACTGTAATTTTAACATAGCAGTTCCTCATCCCAAGAAAGAACTGCTTGTTGAACAGGAGATAAAAGTAGCGCATAAGAATGTGGATGGGGCTCTCACCTCTAAAAACAACTTCTATATTTATAACCTCTTATTACTACTGTAGAAAGTCTTGTTCCACAAAGTTTATTGCATACACGTGAGAAAGACTCCCGAGAGCTTACTAACCCTGCGCAAAATCCAACTCTGAATTACCATAACAATAAGCATTGAGTGTGATCTGGAAAAAAAATGTAAACAAAAATAATAATCGATAGATGACCCTTTGTGCTCCACTGTTTTGGTTTTAATCACAGAATGCTATAGGGTTGGAAGGGATCTCTGGAGAGCATCTCGTCCAACCTCTCTGCCAAAGCAGGTCCACCCAGAGCAGGTTGCACAGGAACGTGTCCAGGTGGGTTTGAATGTCTCCAGAGATGGAGACTCCACCATCTCCCCGGGCAGCCTCTGCCAGGGCTCTGCCACCCTCAAAGTGAAGAATTTATAGGCATTGATCAGATCCCCCCTTCAGCCTTCTCCAGACTAAAGAGACCCAAGTCCATCAGCTTTACCCCCAAAGAGAGATGCTCCAGGCCCCTCATCATCTTTGTACCCTCTGCTGTCCCCTCTCCAGCAGTTCCCTGTCCTTCTCAAACTGGGGAGCCCAGAACTGGACCCAGTGCTCCAGATGGGGCCTCCCCAGGGCAGAGCAGAGGGGCAGGATGACCTCCCTCTACCTGCTGCTCACACTCTTCCTGATGCCCCCCAGGATGCCCTTGGCCTTCTTGGCCACAAGGGTCCATCGCTGGCTCATCATCCTGGTGTCCCACCAGGACTCCCAGGTCATTCTCCTCAGAGCTGCTCTCCAGCAGGTCCCCCCCACCCTGTCCTGGTGCAGGGGGTTATTCCTCCCCAGGTGCAGCACCCCACCCTTGCCCTTGTTGAATTTCATCAGGTTCCTCTCTGCCCAGCTCTCCAGCCTGTCCAGGTCTCGCTGTGTGGTGGCACAGCCTTCTGGTGTGTCAGCTACCCCTCCCAGTGTTTAATGTTAGTCTTTGGTTCGGCAAGCTTATTGGTGGGCTGCTGTGGTGCAAATCAGGACCCAGGCTACCTTCTGGCTGTCTTCAGAACTGGGAAGCAAGAACACCTTCAAGCCAGTGCCTGGGGCAGCAGCAGGAACTCACCATCAGCAGTTTTCACCGCTGCTTCCCTGAACAGAGTGTGGCCATGGGCAGTTGGGCTCCAAGTCCAGCAAGGAGGTGGTGCCACCATTACTACCTCTCACTGACTTTGGAGTCAAACCAAGTGCTGCTCCGCTCCCGGGAAGCCGCAGCTCCTTGCCACTCTGCTGTTTGGCTTTCAGGAGAAAAAGAAAAAGAGCATTTATGCAGAGAAGTTCAGTTACTGCTTCCTGGCAGAAACTGGAAGTCCCACTCAGCTGTGACTCATTGCTCAGTATATTAAATATTGTGTATTCAAGCTTAACTTAGAAAACAAACTGCTCTTTGCACCCAGAGAGTTCAAAACCTGGGCAAGGGGGCACTGCTGCCCAGCCACAGGGATGAAGCAACAAGCACAGCTGGTAGGTCAAGGAGCAGAGGAGGCCTAGATCATAAATATACAGGTTGAATTTAGACACCATTATAAATAAAAAAAAAAAAAGAGGGCTTTGTTAGACTTGACTTTTTTGTCTCAATCGTTTTGTTTCTTACAGACTATTTATATGGGGAAAAGGTGTTAGGTCCCGGTCCGATTGTTGGTCCAGGAGGCACTGAGCAGAGCAGGGCTGCAAGTAAATTCCAGTAGGAACATCCCCATCGCATCACAGCTAATTAGTTGCAATTGCACTTTTGGCCTTCTCAGCTGAGCAGGTTTCATTATATTCACTGAAGTCATCACTGATTTCTGGAGAGAGACACATTTAATTAAGAATATTCTATGTGATGATGAGAAATCTATGACAGGAACTCAGCAACCTTTCCCAGCCAAAGTTGTGATCCCACCAAGAAAGGATGACGTTTCCTTGTCAAGATGTGTTCTCCATACTACATCACTGCCTGACATTTATTACACATTATCTTTTAATACTTACTACTTATGGTCTTTTTATTATTTTGTCCAGGCCAGTAACTGGGCCGACCGACCTAGATATGCACACATTTGCGAAACGTGCTTTTTTCCAGTCGTTAAACAATTCTCTGGGGTTCTAGATCTGCCAAGAAATCAGTAAGAATAGTTATTCTATTCTATTCTAACAGCCTACGCTTTGAAGAGCCTGGGGTGGATGCGATGGGGTCCTGCAAATACCAGCTGGTTCAAAAATGAAGAATGTTGCAATGAAATGACACTTATGGGATCATGTCTATGCTGGTGAAATTGTCTCCAGACAGCTACACTAGAGTATTGTCACGAATCCTGCAGAGGCAAAAAAATCCCCAGCGTGGCCAAACCTTGGCATTATATAAAGAAGATAATAACACATTAACACAATAAAAATAACACAATAAAAAAAATATTTATTTGCTCCTAAAGAACCCGCCTACATCACTCTGTCAAGTGCTCACCCCTCGGTGACGCAGTCATGGGGACTAAAAATTAGTCCTGCTGCATAAATGAATTATATTGGGAGATAAAGCTGGGGAGAACTGGGGAGATTTAGCTTAGATACTAGAAAGAAATTCTTTGCTGTGAGGGTGGTGAGACACTGGAACAGGTTGCCCAGAGAAGCTGTGGCTGCCCCATCCCTGGAGGGGTTCAAGGCCAGGCTGGATGGGGCTTGGAGCAACCTGCTCTGGTGGGAGGTGTCCCTGCCCAGGGCAAGGGGTTGGAACTCGATGGTCTTTAAGGTCCCTTCCAACTCAAACCGTTCTATGATTCTATATGCTCCCTGGTTTACCCCAGCGTAACTGTCTCAGATGCAACGCTACCTCAAAACTCAAGGCATCTTGAAAATGCCTAGCACTTAAGCAATGCCTCACTTAACCTCTGAAACACACCACACCACTTTTTTTGAAGCTTTTCTGATTTTCTTCCTGTCCAGGCAGCTGAGAAAGGGAACACAGAGCAGAAAGGCTGAGGGACTTGGGTCTTGTTATTCTGGAGAAGAGAAAACCAAGGGAGGATCTGATCAACACCTATAAATACTTCAAGGGTGGGTGTCAGGAGGATGGGGCCAGTCTTCTTTACAAGTTCAACCTAAACATGAGGAGGAACTTCTTCACTTTGAGGGTGGCAGGGCCCTGGCAGAGGCTGCCCAGAGAGGTGGTGGAGTCTCCTTCTCTGGAGACATTCAAAACCTGCCTGGACACATTCCTGTGCAACCTGCTCTGGGTGGCCCTGCTTTGGCAGGGGGTTGGACTAGATGCTCTCCAGAGGTCCCTTCCAACCCCATGTGATTCTGTGAAAGGCTGAGAGGTCTTATCATTGGGCTGAGACCTGGGATGAGCCATTAAAAACTTCATACAACCAAGCCAGATGCCTCCTCTATAGCTCCACCATCCCAAACCTATGCTCCTCATCCTCCAGTGGTCTGGCCACACTGGTCTAGTGCTCCCCCAACATGTATGCTGCACCTTCTCACCCATGATACAGGTCCTCAGGTACAGCAGGGTATCTGCCAGAGGGGCCTTGAGCACATCTTCTCTCAAAGGAAGGGGCAGTTATACATGGACATACCCAGGGAAGGATATTATGAAGGGTGGGAAAGTGATTTTACTTTAATATTGGCTTTTCCAGGTGTCAGAAGGAACAGGGTTGGAGAAGCACCAGGAGCACAACATGATTTAGCTTGCCATGCCAGGCAAGTGGAGTACACAAGGCTTCTCCACTCAGCTCCCTGACTAGTCGAGGTCATATGCCCCGCTGTCCACCTGAAGGGCACTTCTTTGGGACCAAACCAAAAAACCACAAACCAAACCAAACGTCACAGAGACTTAGAAAGAATTAAGGCAGATTTCCTGAAAAGAAAAAAAGCTATTTGCTGCAGTTTGGATTCACCATTTTCTAATGCAACACCGACTGTCCCCAGTAGCGAGGACAAGGCTAAGAGCACTTGGTGTAGGGCCAAGGAAGGTGTGTGGTCACCAAGGTTTGCCAGCCACCACGCCAGCTGGAGCTCCTAGTGTCTGGAGGCCCAGGATGAGGAAGTGCACGGGTCATGCTCTTCCTGCTTGCCACCTACCATGAAATAAATCAGACCGATTTTAATGGCTACAATATAATTACGTTGGGAGTTTTGTCACTGTAAGTAAACCTTGAATTTAGTCATTGGGAGGTAAAAAACCTCTCTATCTTCTCAACTGCCACTGAAAACACAGTTAGCTGACAGAAAGACAACATTCATCTCATCACTTGACATCCCATGGACATGAAATCCCTGATATGAAAAGGAACAAATGTAATTTTCCCTCAATAACTTCGGTGCTCGTTTATGCCCTTGAAGTGAGAGCTCAGTCTGAATTAGTTTACTATTTTTAGTTTCTACTGTCACGTTTGCACATTGTGCAGTCCACCCTAATTACTTGACAAGTCCTGTTGATAAGAAGCAGGATGAATATGCCTTTATTACATGCTCCTGTCATATCTAGATATGAAGAGATAGGACGTGAGCCTAGCTGAATCTCTCAGAAAGCTGAAGCTTTCCTGAACCAGATCCAAACCTCCTCCCATTTTCCTTGCCTGTAATCAGAGGCGGTGTCGTTGCCGCTGATGGGAGTGTGTGCACTCAAGTAATTAGAGGTGTATTGGTACCTCCTTTAAAATAGCCTCCAGGAAATACATGCTGTAAAATCTTCTGGTCTGCTTCAGAGTTTCCCAGCCCCTGAAGCCTGACAAAATAAAACCTCCAGAGCCCCTGACATCTATCTGTGAAACACAGGGAGGTACTTGAGGCCAGATCCGTGCCTCTTGGGACCTGCTGAGCTCAGGAAAAGGTCCACGGTTGTTGGCAGTTTTCATTTTTTCAGAAGAGGGAAAAAAAGAAAAAGACAGAAAAGAGATGACTGAAAGCTAAAAATAATACAGTCTCTCTCTAACATAATTTTTCCTTGTGAGTAAGTTCCTGCAAATGCTGGAGGGAAGTTACGTGACCCCGGATGAGAAAGGAGGCAGGCTTCACGCTAGCAAAGGGAGCCTTGAGACTCCCTCCCTCTTTAGCCGTGGTGTGTGTTATGAAAAAAAACCCCAAAAAACCTTGAAACATCCCAGAGTACTACAGTCCATCAGCTCTTGCCAAGGCAAAATTCCAAGTGCATCACTGAAACGTCGTCTAAGCACAAGATAAGAAACAGAGACTCTCCCAGCTAGTTAAAAATACCTCCTAAAATACCTCACCCTTCACCAGTCTGTCTACACACATGGAAGAATAACAAGGACAATGCTCTTGCTCCTCAAAGTGAAGTCATTTCCAAGGCACACCCTGGGTCTCCTTATTCTGCCACCCTGTACCTCTAGGTTCTGATGAGGCAAATACTTCTGTGAACACAGGGTCCACAAGAAGCTGTAACTGTGTTTGCCTGGTGCTGTACTAGAAAATCTGCTTTTGGGCACCACAATGACCAGTAACAATCCAGTGTGCTGGTAAAGTGTGCTTTGCACCACTAAGTTGCTTTTAGCATATTAATATATTGTGCAGCCCAACTTAATTATTTTAAAAATCCTGCTGAGATGAAACAGGATTAATATGATTTTATTACATGCTTCTACCACAGCTAGACTTGCACAGCAGCAAATACAAGCACTTCCTCCTTTTCCCAAACACAGCACAGAAAAACAATGTTATGCCTTATTCTTAGTGTTCTATAACACACTTTCCTCTCCAGAAGGGCATTTTTGGCCTCTGCGACCACACAGAGATTCAACAAAGCTAGGCAAATTTTCTTGTCCCATAAGTAGAAGAAACACCTGGTTTAAGGAATTTTACTCTTCACTGACAGCCAAAGCACTACTGTATCTGTAGCTTCTGCTGCAACATAATAGTAACATTTAATGATGATAACTGATATAAATTACCCCACATAGGCCAGTATTTCTTACATTTAAAACAGAGGAAATTGCAGTGTTATTAAGAACTTTGCTGCACTAGCTGTTTGCACTTGTTGACTTCATATGGGGAACATCATGGAAGTGAACTAATGCTCAATCCAATGAAGTTCCAATTTTTAAGGGTGTTAATTAATGGTCAATCCAATGAAGTTCCAATTTTTAAGGGTATATAAATTACCCCACATAGGCCAGTATTTCTTACATTTAAAACAGAGGAAATTGCAGTGTTATTAAGAACTTTGCTGCACTAGCTGTTTGCACTTGTTGACTTCATATGGGGAACATCATGGAAGTGAACTAATGCTCAATCCAATGAAGTCGGAAGGAAAAGAAGTGTTAATTAAGAACTAGAATATTTTACACTGACAACACAGATGGTAACTACAGTAATACTTGATGCAGATTAAATAGCCAGATACTGTAAAATGGCAAAGATCTAGCCTGGCCCATACTATCCATTCACGAGAGCTTCTCTTTAAAAAAAGCAGATCTAAGAACTTATCAAAGTATTCAGAGGGGCTCAGGCTTCCAAGCAGTACAATCCAAACCTCTATGGAAGACGGAAAGATGGAAGATGGAAATCCATAATGAAAAAAAACCACCTAGGCACTACAAAAGTAAAGCAGCAAAGTATGTTCTGCTTGTACACACCGGAAGGAAAAGAAGTAGATGACAGCATTGCAAGAAGGAAAGGCTTTGACCCCTGCTTGATCCAAATCATAAGTGAAAAATAGCCTCAGCTCAGTCCCAAATTGTGCACCAGTTAACAGAAAAAATACTGCTAGATGTGTCAGAGCCAAGGATAAAGTGTTGTGGAGCTGGGGGGAAAGGCAGGCTGCCTGCACCACTCTTGCTTCGAGCTCCAGTTCTCTATTCTCTGCTTTTCAAGAGCGCTAAACTTGCCCGCAGATTGAAAGCAAAATAAATGAGGTTAATAGCCTGAATTCAAGAGTCAGGAGCAAAAGAAGCTTCTGACACTTTTAGCCTCTGACTCCTTTCCCATGTTTGCATCCCTCAGTTCATCTGAGATGTAGGATGGGTCCCAAACCCCCCAGCAAGGTACCAGTTTCCACGCTGCACAGCTTGGCTGAGGGCTGGTTAATCAGCTTTGAGCTATTGTTTTAGCAGACCTGCTGTAAGAATTCTTCTCCCTAACCTACATCTGTTGGCTTTTACTGTTGCCCTCTTGATTTCACTGAGCTCTTAACATTAGGACGACTCTCTAAGCAAGCAGCAAATGGCTTACGTTTTCCACAGCTCAGCAATGAAGGGTCTTTTCATAGTGAAACAATATCAGACATCGTGCCAAATTCACGCTTCATATTGTGCAACCTCATCAGAGGGGGAACAGTCCTCAGTAGATCTGCAAATTGGTGAGTACTCCTATTTCCTCCTAGTGCCGAATTCAAAAAGAAATAGGGATTTTGGGGGAAAAAATTGACTAAATAAAGACAGATCAAGTGCTTCCTTTTTCCCCGTGACTTCTTCCACATCTTGGGAGCACAGGGCGCACTGGGACATGTAAAGAGTGAGTCGTGAAAGCAAAAAGAGACCTGAGCTCCACGATTGCCCCTGACAGAATTATAGCTGTAATCCCAGGGACCACTTCAAAAAATCTAGCCCTAATTAGTGGCAGTGCTTCAGCTACAGTGTTCAATCCAGCTCTTGAATGCAGTGTATTCCACTTATCCTGTTGGCTGGTTAAGCCACTGCACTGGCACCATAGCATTTTTTCTATCAGGTGCTTCCAGACAGCAGAGGATTTCTCCAGCAGCAGAGCTTAACCCCCTGCTGGGCTCCCCGCAGCCGGCGTGCATCCCTGAAGGACTGGGACCACACACACGCAGAGTCTTCCCTGTTTGCCATGGTCAGTGGTCAGCCTTTTGCAGTCCATACAGCAATCACCCTCTGTCTCCAGAAAGCCCCCTTTAATAGAACCATAGAATGGTTTGGGTTGGAAGGGACCTTAAAGATCATGGAGTTCCACCCCCCTGCCCTGGGCAGGGACACCTCCCACCAGACCAGGTTGCTCCAAGCCCCATCCAGCCTGGCCTTGAACCCCTCCAGGGATGGGGCAGCCACAGCTTCTCTGGGCAACCTGTTCCAGTGTCTCACCACCCTCACAGCAAAGAATTTCTTTCTGGTATCTCATCTAAACCTCCCCTCTTTCCACTTAAAACCATTACCCCTTGCCCTATCGCTCCACTCCCTGATCAAGAGCCCCTCCCCATCTCTCCTGTACCCACTTCAGATACTGGAAGGCTGCTATAACATCTCCCTGGAGCCTTCTCTTCTCCAGGCTGAACAACCCCAGCTCGCTCAGCCTGTCCTCATAGGAGAGGTGCTCCAGTCCTCATCTTGCAGCAGTGTTTACAGATCACTTCTTTTATTCCCAGGAGACAGCAGTTTTTCATTCCAAAACTTCTCTCCTAGAAACCCTTAAAAAAGGGAGCAAGGAAGTGAGTAAACATTTTTTTTTTCCCCATTGAAAATTTTACAAATTCTTTCTATCTAGAATTCTATCTAGAATCTTTTATATTCCAGATAACAAACTTTGGAAGCCAATCTAAATTAGGATAAAAAAATTGCTGTTTAGTATCATCAGTAAAGACCTCTAGAAGGCGACTATCAACAGGCCTATGACAAGAGGACATTCAATGACAGCAGGTACCAAGTGTATGAGGTCTCCAGGTTGGCATGATGATATTTCATATTCCCCAGTCTATCCTGAGTGGGTAGAACGCTGTTTCATCATAACCAGCAGCTACAATAGGAATGTTAAGAGCAACCATTTTCAATTACAGCAAAATTGAGGACTGGGGCAAGAAATCAGAATCTCCCGCAGAGTCCAGTATCATTGTCTTCCAAAATTTTATTAGATTCAGCTTTTTCATTGTTTCAACGGTTCTGCCTAACAAACTTCAGCTACCCTTTGGCAGCAGAGGAGAAGCTTTGATTAGAGATTCTGATCTTCCTTCACTCTTTGAAACTTCATTTAAATAAACTCTTAGATTGTCAGATACGTAAACACAATCACACATCAATGTGGACAGGATCATGTTTTCTGGGGCAATGGCTGCATCTAAGCAGCAGCCTTTTTTTCTTTATAAGTAGCAACCTTCTGGGAGGACTGTTTTCTGCAGTGTCCCTCACACGTTGGCTCTGACACTTTTTGACACGAGCCTTTGAGAGCTAACAAGTCTCTCAGCGAGTTTAAGGTGGTGCAAAGGATGACAGCAGTTTACACCCCCAATGTGCAAAGCAAACTCGGGTCGAGTTAGCAGGGAAGAAGGCTCCTTGCAGCTGCTAAACAGCTTTGTGCTTCCCAAAGCTACCATCACCCAGAAGAAAACCTCTAAGAAGATCTGGGTTTGCAATCAGATTTACATCAGGCAGCTGCCTCATGCAGGACAGGGTCAGCCCCACAAACCTGACAGGTACATACACAGGGAGAATTAATGAGCTTAAGCACCCTGATGGCAAGAACTGCTTGTAAATATTATCCTCTCAGGTAGAGCTAAGCAAGACCCCACAACCCACTGAAGTAACTGGGAGGTTTGCCATTGACATGTGAGGTAGGCCCACTGGGCGCTGTTTGGATCCTCTAATTCCGCATAAAATTTGCCCCAGTCGACTTCAAATTCAAACTTTTTGAGAAAATGTTTTGTTTGAATGGAGAACTAAAAAATTGCTGCTTATCATAGAATCATAGAATCATATGGGGTTGGAAGGGACCTCTGGAGATCATCTAGTCCAACCCCATCACCGAAGTGGGTCTACCTAGAGCAGGTTGCACAGGATCTTGTCCAGGCGGGGTTTGAATGTCTCCAGAGAAGGAGACTCCACCACCTCCCTGGGCAGCCTCTGCCAGGGCTCTGCCACTCTCACAGTAAAGAAGTTCCTCTTCATGTTTAGGTGGAACTTCTTATACTCAAGTTTGTGCCTATTTCCTCTTGTCCTGTCACTGGGCACCATTGAGAAAAGACCAGCCCCATCCTCCTGACACCCTCCCTTTAAGTGTTTATAAGCATTGATGAGATCCCCCCTCAGTTTTCTCTTCTCCACACTAAAAAGACCCAAGTCCCTCAGCTTTTCCTCAGGCCTCCAGGCCTCTCATCATCTTTGTAGCCCTCTGCTGTCCCCTCTCCAGCAGTTCCCTGTCCTTCTCAAACTGGGGAGCCCAGAACTGGACCCAGTGCTCCAGATGGGGCCTCCCCAGGGCAGAGCAGAAGGGCAGGATGACCTCCCTCCACCTGCTGGCCACACTCTTCTTGATGCCCCCCAGGATGCCATTGGCCTTCTTGGCCACCAGGGCCCATTGCTGGCTCATGGGCATCCTGTTGTCCACAAGAATACCTTTTCTCTTTGCGCTAGGAAATGCTAGAGAGAAAACAAAACACAGGGGTGAAATGTAGTGGAAAGACTCTAAACTGTGACACATCCATGATGTCTTTGGAAGGCAGGGAACTGCATTAGACAGCAGCTTGTGCTTCCAGGCAGCTGCCTTTAGAGCTTCAGAAACTCCTCACTCTTCTAACGGAATTTGGTTGGGACAAGTACCTAGATGAGTGATGCTCCCACGTGTGAGAGACAATCATAAACTTCAGCTAAGCTGTATCTGAAAAACGGCTCAATGCATCAGTCTTGCTGTCTAAGAGGCTGGACAAAGGAACCAAGTCAATGACCCTTGACGCCATAGAAGAAGCAGCAAAGCCCCAAATATCAATTCACTATGAATATCATCAGAAGAAGCAGCAAAGCGGTGAACAATGCCCCTCCTTCTAAATGAATGCCCCAAATATCAATTCACTATGAATATCATTATTCCCTGAAGTGAGTTACAGACCCTCTGCTTTCAACCTTGGATCCTACTTTAGGCAGAAATGAGGGGGCTACAGAGACTTATAGTCTGATTTCAAAAAGAGAGAAATATCTCTGCTACTTCAAACGTCTCTAAGTCTTGCTGAATTACTAATAAAACATATGCACTCCACAGAGCATTTCTCTAGTTATGAGGGCACAGAAAGGGTCAAGCTGACCAAAAAAGTAACCACCAAACCTTCTCATGTTACAGTATCTACAATCACTTGGCTAATGTAGCCTCATTCATACTCAGGTTTTTCCCCCATGTGTCTTTCAGACATTGTTTATTCTATCTCAGTAAACCCAAGGTTGTGGTTTTTTTGTTTGTTTGTTTGCTTGTTTTGCTTATTTGCTTGGGTTTTTTTGGTTTTAGAATTGCCTTCATCTTCCTACATGGCTACTGCTGGCTACAGGATTCACATCTTTGTTTTTCTGAGTTTGCTGCTTTCTAAAGCAGCAGGTTTTAACAAGGCAATAGCCTTCTCCAGTAAGTGGAAATACTGGTTTATGGTCAAACTGCCATAGAATAACCGGAGTTGGAAGAAATCTCCTGAAGTCTGACCCTTCAGTCAAAGCAGGACCAACATAGAGCAGGCCACTTAGGGCCCCATCCAGTTGAGCTTTGAGTACATCCAGGGATGGAGAGCCCACAAGCTCTCCAGGCAACCTATTCTAATGTTTGACTACTGCCTCGAGGAAAAAAAAATATATTCCTGAGGTCTGATCAGAATGTCCCTTGTTACAGCTTGTGTCTATGGCCTGCTGTCATTTCACCATGCACTCTGAGGAGCATCTGCCTCCTTCCTCCCTACAACCTCCCATTAGGTAAAGCCACCAGCAACATCCCACCTAAGACTTCTCTTAAGACTGAACAAATCCTGCTCTACCTGTGCTACTCCTCATGTGCCATTCCTGAAGGATGGAGAAAACAGAGGCCAGACGCTTCCTGAAAATGACTGTGGTGGGGGGTGTCTTAGAGCAAACTTGAGGTATGGGGGAAACAGCATTTATGAAATCCAACCTCCAATAACAGCTGAATTCACTACAGCAATCTGGTCATCACAGAAAGCCTCCTGAAGGTTTTGGCCTGCTGCATATTGGATGCAAAAGACTTCTGAACGTAAAGTCATTAAATATGACAGGAGGGGAAAGGGATGTCAACTCAAGGCAGGAGTGCTGTCACTGCAAAGAAATCATTACCTACAGTGCGTATAATGATATAATTCTTCTAGATCTTAATAAATAAATCACATCTTACCAGCAACAAAGGTGTTTTCTGTTGCATGTATCAGTTTTGATGGAAATTAGTGCAGAATTCATCTCAAACAATCTTACCAGCAACAGAGGTGTTTTCTGTTGCATGTATCAGTTTTGATGGAAATTAGTGCAGAATTCATCTCAAACACTTCAGGCAGCCCTGGGAAACCATTCTGTGGCAGAGCAAGGCAACGCAGAGGTTCATACCCCATGTTACACACACAACCCACATCGTCCTCACCCAGTACTCATAGGGAGGAGAAGTAGCTCCCACCTGCACACAAACTCCATGGCCCCTGCTTCCCAGACCTCTCCCCATGTGAAAGTAGGTGTTTTCTGCACAAAATGCCTCCCCCTCATCCCCACTAGGAAGATTTCTTCCCTCTGCCAGGCAAACAGGGCATCCCTTCCTTCCTCCCCTGCGCAGGCAGCCCCCACGCTTACTCGTGGTGATGGGCAAGGAGAGGACAGCAGAGCTGGGCTGTTGCTGCTTCCACTGCTGGAGCTGGAAGCCATGGTGAGCGGAGGCTGGCACTCTGCAATGAGGCTGCCCTTCCAGCAGCAACTCTCACTCTCCTCATCTCCTCTTTCCTGCAGTAGCAGGAAGAAAACTTTCTTGGTCAGCATCCAATCCGTTGGACTCCATAGAAGTGGATCTGATCCAAGCCACCTCCTTGGACCATGCCCCCTTAGCTAATTAACAAGAGATACAACTTTTCCCCTCCTGTCTTGGGGCAGGCTGTGCTGCCTGCCAGTCTACAGCGAGACATGAAGGATGACTGATGAATCTAGAAACCAATTCTGACCCCATTGAAAGTGTAAGAGTCTGGCCACTGACTTCATGGCAGTAATATTTTACCCTCTTCTGCTGCAGCAGCATCATTTATCCCTCAGCTGCAGGACACTGAAGCAGCCTGTGCTGACCCAGAAGACTGGAAAACAAAGAAAGGAGTAGTAGAGGATGCCATAAAGAAAGCAAGCAACTAAATTCAAAAATTTCCAAATCTTCCACATCCAAAAAAATTCCCTTTCTTGCTTTCAGATACATCCCAACAAACCCAAACCAAACACCAAAAACACTCCCCTCAACGAAGATCAGGACAGCTTTGTTAGAACTCAAACCTGATGGCAGGTTCAAATTTTCAAATTTCAAATGCACCTGCTGGTGAAGATAAGTCAGATCTTTTTAGAAAAACCCAGAGAAACAAATAGGCTGCTGTTAAAACCAGGGTTTCCTGATGACTAGTGGCACCTCCAGGTTTTTCTGGTATTCAGCTTAACTATTCCCTTATAGCTGAATCAGCTTTAAGGCAACAGATACTGGTTGCCCTCAAATAATTCACCTCTTTGGAGGTGAATCACAGTCCTCATACAGCTACAGTCTGCTAGACGAAAGGTCATTATTCTGTTGGTACCTGAAACATAGTCCATTATACATTTTGTGAACTTAACTTTAATAATTGCCCAGGTCTAGTGAGGCAGTATGAGCAATGCTGGTGGTCCTTTGCTAAGAACACCAACATATGGTCTAATTCATGTGGTTTATACTTATGTTCCCCATGAAGTCCTCCTGCATTGCCACAAGGGCAAAAAGGGCCTCAGGGTAAATAAAAATCAGACGCGTAGAGTTAAAAAGGAAACTGTGTACAAACAATTTAGTTGCTTTCCATCAGACTTTACAGATGTAAGAATTTAAGCCTGCTTTTAAGCTGGAGATATTAAGTGGGGAGGGGCTGCGTGCTTTCAGTACGGATGGAAACATGCTTGTCTGAGGTCTCAGCTAGCTGGCTGGGAAAAAAGAACAGAGATATTTAATGCAAGTGGAAAACGTTTCTCAAGAGATTCAAGGATTAAAAACGAACAAAGTGTTCAAAATTCTATTTAAAAAAATATTCTTACGCACATCTGCTGATATATAACACACTGACCTACATTGATTTCCCCACTTGAACCTCTTTCGTTCTTAATCTTTCACAGAAGTAATAATTATAGCAAAAGTGATTTAGAAAAGTATGGAATATTATATAACTGTCTTCCATCAGCAAAACTATATTAAGGGAACGCGATTATCCTGTCGAGCTCTTAGAAACCAGGAAATGCAAACCTAGAAGATAACTGTGAAGCATTAAGTCTGCTGAATATAAATGGCAATGCTACTTTTATTTTTGCCTCTGTCTCTGATCATAACCTTTTCCCAGTATAACATCATAGATATATTTTTGGATCACCTGGGTTGTGAGAAGTAGAGGGAATTCAAGACCTACTTGAGATCCAAACAAAAGGTAAACCTAAAAGCTGAATCATCAGCAGAAAAAAATGGGAGATAAACAACTGAAGAGTAAGAGTAGAAAACGTGAGAAGCAAACAAACCCCAATGACTAGGTGGAAAGGATGCCGTGATGATGACAGGGCTTGCACACACGTGTGCAAATGGACATAGACAAGAACATTTGTACACACCAGGCTCCAAGGGTAGACAGACATCTGCGGGCACCGATGTGTGTAGGTTGTTGAAACACTTTTCTGCTTTCAGTCACCACCTCTTTCACCTACTTGGGGTGTTTCCACTGAAACCACCCCAGTTATGCTGCAAACATTCAAAACGACCTACAAATTCAAGTTATAAAAGTGTGCAACTTCACTTCAGAGTCATCTCCGCAGTCATGTCTGCTGCTTTTATATAGGTTATCTGAGGTATGGGTTATTTCGGGACAGATTTTAAGTACTGGTGAACTTTTAGAAAGGGTCATTGTGAAACTACAATAACATTCTTCTCTCTCCAGATCTCCCTCCCATCTCCCCTTCTTCCCAGGACTAAGGAAAGCGGACAAGGAAACAAAAGGAAGATATTTCAAGAAAAGTAAGTTATTTTTCTCCTTTACATTGGCTGCTGCGAAATCCTTGGTTACTGAAAATTGCCAAGAGAGAGACTAGGCACGCAGTTGTCCACCTCAGCTGAAGTTCATACCTCGGGGTGTATTCAGATAAAAGATACATGGACATGAGACAAGGACTTGTACCTAGTTCTCTGCTTTCCTCCCACCGTGTCAGCTTTCCAGCTGGCCACAGGGAACAAAGCACCCTTTAGCTCAGGAATATGTAATTCCAGTCAACCTTCTGCTTGATTAGTGGGTGTTCAGTGACTTTTTAATCTGTGTATCTTACCCAAGAATTTCTCAGGGTTCTCCACTGTGCATCAAAGCTTTGTAAAATTACACTTTGCTTTTGCACAGCAAATTCACCACTGATATATTCAGTTAATTTCTCATCTGTGTGTCCTAAAAACTTCCTTCACATCTGTAAACCTGCAGGCTACAGCTCTGCTTGCAACACAGAGCACAGGGCAGCTTGGTCAGTGCATTGAGAGGACCCAGACAGAGACCCCAAATAAGTCTCCGCACTCTGTTCTGCAAAACAAAGCAAATTTTACTCAACTTTTCTAAGTTATTTGCATTATACTCCAAAGCAGTTGTCCAAAGCATCGCGCCTTATAGAAAAATAAGTAATTTAAAATGGCCAGGCAAAGAACCACAATGTAAATGACAAGAATATTTGATCCAGTCTATATTTGTGCAATAGATCACTTCGGCTTTGAGAGACAGACCCACTAAGTCAGCAGGAAGATCTCTGCTACCTCAGTGGATCTGGCTTTCAGATTATGAGCTACCCCAGTAGACTTAAAAGCCATACCCACACCTTAAGCATCTCTCCTTGCAGGTTAAGCTTCCTCTTCCCTTTTCACTTTAAGCATCTCTCCCTGCAGGTTAAGCTTCCTCTTCCCTTTTCACTTGGCGGCATGTCTGAGCCCCAGCAGCAGACACTGTTACACAAAAGACCATCTTCAAGAAGTAAGATGAGCCTCTGACATCCTAACGTTGTTTTAGAAATCACTGATATCTTTACAAACAAAGGCATTTTAAAAATAAACCCATAAGGTAGTAATTCTGCTGTATTTATCAAGTTTTCCTGATGTCCTTTTTTTTCATATCATCACTGAGGTATCACAAGAGTTTTACAAAACAATTTCCTTCACTGCCCCAGCTCCATCTGCTTATTCTGCCTTGTTCATTGTAAGCTCTTAAAGAGCCATTTGGGATTTTATTAATTGCGTCGAATAAGCAGTGAGTTCATGTTTTTCCCTGTACACCTTTTAAAATTTATTCAACTTCTTTGGAAGGCTTATCTACACACACAGTTGTGTCTCAGCTAATATTTGCATTCCTTCCTCACCATAAGTCCTTTCTTCTTTAGTCTAATCTAATGATTGTGGCTTAGTATGCTAATTTTCATGGATGGACACATCAGTCAGAAACCTGGCCACCGCATTCTTTAGCACAGCTAACACTTCCTAAGTTCCTAAGTCCTCTGCATTGTCTCATCAGCTACTAGGAGGGAATAGAAGATTAAAGACCACGACAACAGCTGCCATTTGAGAATTGCTAACCCCTTCAGAAAATGCTAATTCTCAGGATATACCTGAGAGACCACGGCCATACACACCTGAGATGAAATATAAAGAGGTCCAAAACAAAGCCAGACATGACACGAAAAAAAGCTAAACTAATTTGAAATTGCAGGTCCTAGAGATGGATCATAATTTCCCAAACTAGAATTTGAACAATTAGAATTCAAACAAGTAGAATTCATGCATTAACTCAGCTGTTCTTGAAAAAGCATCAGTGTGATCTTAACAACCACCCGACCACAGGCTTCTTATTTTGATGAAAACGCAATGACGTCCCAGAAACACTGGAGTGAAACTTATTTTGTGGATCAGGGAGTCTAACACATACAGCAATTGGTACATCTCACTGCAACTGATGCAGATTTCTTAGCTAATTAACACCATTCCTGCTTCAAAAGTCTTCTACCTGAGTTGCACTTCGACACAAAACCATGTGGTTGTCATCCAGACTTAAAATTTCTTCTCCTTTCCTATATTGCTATATAAACACGCAAATAATTTCCTCAACTCACCAGTACTGGAGGATACCAGAGGTTCTGAAAACACTTGCTTATGCCTTCAAAAAGAATTTCATTTTGTATCAAAAATTGTACAAAAGGTGATCCAGATCAGAATCACTGGATGCTTCTAGATGTTTCTAAAGGACCTTAGAAGAACATGAATAAAAGGAGATCTGAAAGGAGTGTGTAGCCAGGGGGGGTAGGTCTCTTTCCCAGATCCCAAGCGATGGGACAAGAGGGAAAGGCCTCCAGTTGCACCAGGGGAGGTTCAGATTGGAGATTGGGACAAATGTTTCCAGGGAAAGGGTTCTTAAGCCTTGGGATGGGCTGCCCAGGGAAGGGGTTGAGGCCCCATCCCTGGAGGGATTTAAAAGCCGGGTTGCCATAGTGCTTAGAGACATGGGTTAGTGATGGGTTTTATCAGAGTGAGGTTGATGGTTGGACCAGATGATCTGAAAGGTCCCTTCCAACCTGGACAATTCTATGATTTTATGGTAAAACTATAAGGAATGATTAAGGTACAGAGATAGAAGACCAAGAGTTTGTAATCTCTATCTTCATTAATCCTGGAACATGGGAGAAGACTGAAATTGAACAATAGTAAATTCAGAACTGAGGAAAGCAAAGTGTTTTTTTTTTTCTTGCAAGGCCTAATTAAAGGGTAAAATTTGTTACTGCAAGGACACAGAAAGGCCAAGAGTTCAGCAAGACTAAAACAAGGTATTAGATGGCAATCAGGAACATCCAGAATTTCTATGACATATGGCAAAAAAAAAAAAAAAAAAAAATCAAACAGGATGCCAGTCCATGACCTAAGCATCTACTTCCTAGGTGTGCCTACCTTAATGATTTGTTGCACAGGACTTGGTTTTTTTGGTGCAGATTCGACTTGCATCTTTATGTCAAAGCTTACGGTACACGTCAACATACCATTGATGATCCCAAAATTACTTCCCTGCTGCAACGACTTCCAGCCATCAAGCACCCCACTTTGCAACCTGGCCACAAGTTTTTCCAAGAGCTGGCCCCTTTGCCTCTCCAGAGCCCAGCAGAGTCATGACACACAGTCCCTGGAGCACAGCAACCCAAACCTTGGTCCTTTCCTCTCTGTCTCACCAGGCAGTATTGCAGACATACCCAATTTGATTTCATGCCCATGCACTGCAGGTTTCTTGTAGTTTCCATGGTCCTGGACTAGCTGGATACTGGAAAAGATTCAGCCTGGCAGCACTCCTGTTCCCTTTCCCCTGCCCCCCAAGTAAAAAACTGGTTTTTAAATCAAGATTGTGCCAAGTATAAATGGTGCTCTCAACTAAACAATAGTCTAATACACATAAAAAAAAAATGGCTAGAACACAGCGTGCTCTTTTTTTAATCCATTATAGCAAGCCTCCAGACCATCCAGTGAGACTTAGGTCAACTCGTACGAAGTTGACAATAACAAATCAAACTGATGAATGCAGGGGGAAAGGGCAGAAATAATCTATTTTGTAAAGCAACATCAAAACAAGTCTTTGGGCAACTTCTGAACGGATACATACTGGAAAGGTACATCATGTAGCCTTAAGTACCGCCAGTAAATTAGCTGGTATTCACCTACAATCAGATTCGTGCCCTATTGCGATTGCAGACATACCCAATTTGACCTAGAGGATTTCATGCCCGTGCACTGCAGGTTTCTTGTAGTTTCCATGGTCCTGGACTAGCTGGATACTGGAAAAGATTCAGCCTGGCAGCACTCCTGTTCCCTTTCCCCTGCCCCCCAAGTAAAAAACTGGGTTTTAAATCAAGATTGTGCCAAGTATAAATGGTGCTCTCAACTAAACAATAGTCTAATACACACACAAAAAAAATGGCTAGAACACAGCGCGCTCTTTTTTTAATCCATTATAGCAAGCCTCCAGACCATCCAGTGAGACTTAGGTCAACTCGTACGAAGCTGACAATAACAAATCAAACTGATGAATGCAGGGGGAAAGGGCAGAAATAATCTATTTTGTAAAGCAACATCAAAACAAGTCTTTGGGCAACTTCTGAACGGATACATACTGGAAAGGTGCATCATGTAGCCTTAAGTACCGCCAGTAAATTAGCTGGTATTCACCTACAATCAGATTCGTGCCCTATTGCAGCAGGTAAAGTCCAGAAGGGAGGAAGCAGGAGGCACTTCATGCACAAGTCTATCAGCTTCAGCTCCAAAGTGCCCTCCACAAGTCTAAATCTTTCCTTCCTTCCTCCTTCAACAAAACTTGAAACATCTGTCCTCAGTCCCACCGTATAACTGGAGGAACTGCACTTTTTTCACGGATCTGACCAGATGCAGGGGGGGAGTATGTAAGGATGTAAGAGGCCAAAGCATAGCTGATTATACTAGTGCAGGGTGCCCACCACTCACTGATCTTTCCATCACTTACTTAGTGTGGCTATTATGTGACCATAACAAGAGACATTCAGAAAGCAAGTGGCTGGGAAATACCAGACACGTATTGAATCCATTACCAAATAAATGGCTTGTGTAATGATCTTCACGGTGCTGCTTGAAATAAAATCACTCCAGTCCCCATCTATCATGCTTCTCATTTCTGCGCTTCAACTCCGCGCTGCGCTGCAAGTGCTAATTAAGCCACTCTAAACCTGCATTTAGAAGTTCATACAGGATCAGATGCCCAGCAAGGCTAAATTTGACACAAGTGTTTTCTTTCAAACAACATGTGCAAAAAAAAAAAAAAAAAAAAAAGGGCA
>NW_015090882.1:3630289-3641857 GCF_001431845.1 Calidris pugnax
AGGCAGCTCCAGCCACTCTGCCCCCAGCCTGTAGCGCTGCAGGGGGATGGTGTGACCCAACTGCGTCCTTCCTGTGCTGAGCACTGGAACCGAATGTAACCCAAAAGAGGAAGAGTTTCTTCATTTTCTGCCCCAAATTTTCTGCTCTCCCAAGTGGAGGGGAGACGCCAGCTACTCAAACCATCTCACCAACTACTCAAACCACCTCATATTCAGATACAAAAAAATATACAAAAATTTACTAAACTATAGAAGGGAGTAATATGAAGTGCAGGCTATTAGTGTGGCTATTATGTGACCATAACAAGAGACATTCAGAAAGCAAGTGGCTGGGAAATACCAGACACGTATTGAATCCATTACCAAATAAATGGCTTGTGTAATGATCTTCACGGTGCTGCTTGAAATAAAATCACTCCAGTCCCCATCTATCATGCTTCTCATTTCTGCGCTTCAACTCCGCGCTGCGCTGCAAGTGCTAATTAAGCCACTCTAAACCTGCATTTAGAAGTTCATACAGGATCAGATGCCCAGCAAGGCTAAATTTGACACAAGTGTTTTCTTTCAAACAACATGTGCAAAAAAAAAAAAAAAAAAAAAAGCAGAGGGGAAAAAGGTCCTTCCTTGAGAGGAACAGGCTCGGGCACTGCTGGTCCCTTGGGGGCTCGTTACCGTTTCTAACGAGGGCATGAACTACCCCAAAGCATGCTGCAGAGAGGGGCAGGGAAAGGGAGAAGCCCAAAATTGGCGCAACTGATCTGTGGCCACTGATACCTAGGGATGGATCAGCGGCTCCACAATTAGTGCTGCCTAATTAAGAATCCAAGAGAGGGCGAGAAGTTGACATTTTAATGGGACACGTGCAAATAGTGGCCTTAACCCTGCTTTTTGTTCTGTTGCTCCTCTGCTTTGCTGACTGCATAACTGGAACGTTCAGGCTAGCACAGGAGGGAAAAAGTCTGATGGGTGAACATTTAAAGAATTATTTTGCTTAATAATTTAACAGATGCCAGCTTTTTCTTATGTGATGCCTTCCCTGTTTAAACCCATGGCAGCTATGCCTACAGCAGTGCATGACGTGCAAAATAAAACAGGTTTTGAAGCTCCCAGGCACTTAAGCCTGCCTTCCCTGCTGAAGAAGACAATGTCTCGACCTCCGCAACTTCCACAATTACGAAGGCTTCAAAATTAAGCAACATTTAAATATGCAAACAGCTGAGCTTTGGAAAGCAGAGACATTCCTTCTGGCTTGGAACACTAAAAAAAGAACATCCCTGTACATTGAGAGTTAAGGGCTGCTGCTCAGGAAATCAATGCTGATGTTCACAAAGAAAATTGTTTGTACCTCCCCTGCTCAGTTTGTGCTTGTTAGATAATAAATTCTGAGCACTTACCTCTCATAAGTGGTGTAAATCTGTGAACGGGTGGTTAGAGGAGTTCGAACCACACCGAGCTGAAAAAGTCGATATCAAGATAGGGGGAAAAAAAGCCACCAGGCACAGAGAACTAGATCATTTGACATATCTGAAATCTGTCATAATGAAAATGCTGCTTGAAGTGATTCTACTTGCTAATTCTATTCTGTTTTGAAGGATTCTGCCAATTTGGAAGAAAATCCTTAAACGTTTCCAGTAAGGGCAGTGGGGTTTCAGCACATGCTCTGCGCCTTCGCTGAATCAGGATTCTAAGAGCCAGTATTATTGAACTGCACTCTGAAGAGGTGTCCAGTGCAAAGAAGCTTTCTTAATATTGAAAGAAAAAACCTCTTGCCAAACATCCTGATTTAAAATGCGACCAGAAGAAATAAAAGGAAGGCAAAGGTTATTATTTATAACACAGTGACTATAGTTACGCTGCAGTCAAGAGACCAATTACACCCCAGTTACGCTTTCCGACTCCGCTAATTCATATGAATGGAGCACTTGCCACACGACAGAGTAATTGCAGTGTAAATACAATAGTCTTTATGTATCTGGAATCTGAAAAAGCGCTACTGTTACTGAGGTGGCAATAAGAAATAATTTGGACATGTCATTAACCTTCAAATTCTTTGAATCAGTGCTAATTAGGATATAGAAAAGCATACCCAAAAATGTAATTGTACTGAGCTAAGGGCTCAACTGTGCAACTCTTAGGAGGCTGCTGATGGGAGTACGTACGCTTGAACACAACCGAGTATCGCCAAATGGGGCTGTAAAACACCGCCATCGTTCTATGGCAGCGCAGCGAAATGGAATTGAAAAAATGAATTAACGACATCTTTCAGCTTTTACAAATGTGCTGAGGGCTGTTCTCACACCAAAAACCATCCCCGTGTATTTTGTAGCTGGGGAGGGTCAAATTCTGCTGAAAAACCCTTCCCTTCAAATGCATGTTAGCTACAGCTTGTGTAATGGCTGGTGTACCCACTGAGCATGTAGTGTCCTGCAGCCTAATCCTCAACAGGGCTTTAGGTGATACTACAGTATTAAGAATCAAAAACAACGAAGTATTACTGAAAGTATTACCTTTCTATGTTGCTCCTACCCCTTTCCTTGCTCTCAAACTTCACCTCTCTAGAACATTCGACGACAAGCACACAGTGAGTGTAATTCTTTAAATTCAACGACTTATGTTCTTGTGTTATACCACTTCATGATGTTCTCCTCCACCAGTGGCAAAGTATGAGCACATGAAGCCAGTGGGATGTGGACTGCATTGCTGCTCTCGTGAAAGAATCACAGAATCTTCATGATTAGAAAGGACCTCTGAGATCACTGAGTCCAACCATACACACAAAAAACCCCCTCTACAATCTCAGGCACTAGAGCATGCCCTCAAGTGCCACGTCTACATGTTTCTGAAATCCCTCCAGGGATGGTGACTCCACCACCTCCCTGGGCAGGCTGTTCCAGGGCCTGACCACCCTCTCAGCAAAGTCATTCTTCCTCAGATCTCATCTAAACCTCCCCTGCCCCAACTTCAGACCATTTCCTCTGCTCCTGCCATTATTCCCTTGGGAGAAGAGACCAACCCCCACCTCTCTACACCCTCCTTTCAGGGAGTTGTAGAGGGCAAGGAGGTCTGCCCTCAGCCTCCTCTTCTCCAAACTAAACATGCCCAGTTCCCTCAGCCTCTCCTCGTAGGACTTGTTCTCCAGACCCCTCCCCAGCTTGGTGGCTCTCCTCTGGACACACTCCAGCCCCTCAATGGCCTTCCTGTGGTGAGGGGCCCAGAACTGAACACAGCCCTCGAGGTGAGGCCTCACCAGTGCCCAGTCCAGAGGCACTATCACTGCCCTGCTCCTGCTGGCCACGCTGGTCCTGACACAGGCCAGGGTGCTGGTGGCCATCTTGGCCACCTGGGCACACTGCTGGCTCATGTTCAGCCCACAGGCCACCAACACCCCCAGGGCCTTTTCTGCTAGGCAGCTCCAGCCACTCTGCCCCCAGCCTGTAGCGCTGCAGGGGGATGGTGTGACCCAACTGCGTCCTTCCTGTGCTGAGCACTGGAACCAAATGTAACCCAAAAGAGGAAGAGTTTCTTCATTTTCTGCCCCAAATTTTCTGCTCTCCCAAGTGGAGGGGAGACGCCAGCTACTCAAACCATCTCACCAACTACTCAAACCACCTCATATTCAGATACAAAAAAATATACAAAAAAAAAAGACTTGCTCCAGCATGAAAGCAGAGGGGAAAAAGGTCCTTCCTTGAGAGGAACAGGCTCGGGCACTGCTGGTCCCTTGGGGGCTCGTTACCGTTTCTAACGAGGGCATGAACTAGCCCAAAGCATGCTGCAGAGAGGGGCAGGGAGGAGAACCCGGCACCGGGACAGGCAAGACACCGCTCGGACTCCTCCGCAGCCAATTCTAGCTTCTTTCCCACTGTTTCCCCCAAGGGGTGGAGAGGGAAGGGAAGGGCAGAGACGGGCAGGAGCCACCCAACCAGGTACTGCCACCCATCAACAAAGGAAGGGGTTCTTGAAGACACCATCTAGATAGACAGGGAGGACATCACAGAAGCAGCAGTTAAAAAAACACCACCACCACCACCACCTCAACGAGAATTTTAAAGAATCTATTGCCTCTGACCAAACACGCTGGAGATGGTAGCAGAGGCTGCCCAGGTCAGAGCAATTCAGCACGTGGCCGTTTCCCCAGGCTGGACTACATTTCCCACTTGTCCCCAGAAGGAAGTGATTCCAGCAGCAGTACCAGGCAGCCCACACCTGCATTTTGTAGCGCTACTACTTCATGGCCTTCTTCACAAAGTTTCACCATCTTCTCACCACACACACTCACTGTCAACTTGCTAGTTGCAGCTAGAAAAGGAGCCACACTGGTATCAGTCAGGATGGATGGATGGATGGATGGAGAGACATCTGGAAGGGATGTAGGGACATGGGGACAGTGCTGTTACTCTCCAGGAAAGAGGGAGGGATGGATGGAGGGAGAGACGGAGGGATGGATGGATGGATGTAAGGACATTCCCGGGATGGATGGACGGACATAGGGACAATGCTGGAAATCATCCCACCAGTTTTCTCACTGCTCAAATCTGAATACCTGCTACTGAGGAACATCAAACTGCTGTTTTCTTGCACATGATGCCACTCCTTCCTCCTACAAGGAGATATCCTCTGCCTTATGCCTACATCAGAGCACATTGAAGCTCTAGGTGGCCTTTTGACCACCTCAAATGATGCTTAAGTGACATGTCTTTTGACTTCACACCAACAAGCCCCCGTGCAACTCAAACACACCATTTCCACCGTGCCCCTCAATCACTGCCAAGCCAACAGCTGGGAAACAGGCACCCGAGACTTCCACACCGAAAACTTTGGCCTCATACTGGATTTTAATACTTTTCAGACAAAAAGACAGCTGTGTCTTCATCTCTAGGAAGAGCAGGAGGGCTCCCTTGGCCTGGGGAGGGGGGGATTACAGCTCCCCACCGCTCTTCTCCCCTCTCCACCCAAGGGGCTGCAGCCCCGAAGGGTCCCAACACCTCCTGTCTCTGTCTACAATCTCAGGCACTAGAGCATGCCCTCAAGTTCCACACCGAAAACTTTGGCCTCATACTGGATTTTAATACTTTTCAGACAAAAAGACAGCTGTGTCTTCATCTCTAGGAAGAGCAGGAGGGCTCCCTTGGCCTGGGGAGGGGGGGATTACAGCTCCCCACCGCTCTTCTCCCCTCTCCACCCAAGGGGCTGCAGCCCCGAAGGGTCCCAACACCTCCTGTCTCTGACAACTCATGTGCACGTCAGGATGATGCCACAAGCAGGACTCGAAAACGCAGAAGCCGGTATTTCAAAGGCAGACTAACAGGTTTGCTTTGGGGATCTCAAGGAGTCTTTTGGGTCACGCTGCAAAATGCCATCCTGAGACGCCTCTGCTCCTTGCCATCCCCCTCAGGGGAGAGCTCTGCTCTGAAACCCATCTCCCCAGAGCCAGGGAGGTTCCTGTGGCGCCGCCCAGAGCTTTTTGGGGTGCAGAATGGCACATCCCCTGCTCCTGGCCCCACTCACAGCTTCTCCCTGGACACAGGCACCAGGGAACCTGCTCCTCCTGCCCCCTCGGCCCTTTCTGCTCAGAGGAAGGGGCAAGGCAGAGTGGCGGCAGCCTGGACATTGGCACACCTCCCGTTCATAAAACACAACCTTAGCTTGGCACCTCTGGTTTCCTCCTCCCAAACAAACAAGAAACCCAAAGCCTTTGCTCATGGCAAGGAATTCCTCAATCTAATGGCGATGGGGCAGTGCTTTCTGGGGAACAGGAGCTCTGAAGAGGCTGCCTGAGGTGCCCATGGCAGTGGAAGCTCTTGTGGGAAGAGCTCTCAAATCTCTCCCGCTTCCCTGGTGTCTCTCAAGGCCCAGGAGAATTGGCCCCAGCAAAGCTGCCTCCCCAGGAATGGGGCCTGTGCCCTTGGCCGCCTGCTCCAGCCCCGTCTCTCGGGCGCCATTGTGATGTCGCTCTAGAGAGAAAAGGCAGCGCCAAGGAGCGCGTCCGTGGGGAGCCTCGGAGGAACCTCTCGTGTCCCCAGCTCTCCACCAGCCCTCACCCTTACCTGCCAATTTCCACTCCAACCCATTCCTGAGAGCGACGATTAGAAGTTATTAGAGATAAGAGTAGTTGAGATTACTAGGTTATTAGGTTTATAGTTTCTTACTAGGTTATTAGGTTTATAGTTTCTTTGAGTGATACTTTATTAGATTATTAGCTTGTTAGGTTAGACACTTATTAGATACTTCATTAGATTATTAGCTTGTTAGGTTAGATACTTATTTATTAGATACTTCATTAGATTATTAGCTTGTTAGGTTAGATACTTATTTATTAGATACTTCATTAGATTATTAGGACTAAGAACCCTTACCAGAAGTGATGTCTTTCCAACCAGACTTCCCTGTGCTCATGGTAAATACAGACTCGGGTCACTGCTACAAAGAATCAATGTTTGTCCAAGGCAGAGTTAACTCCTCTTGGAATTACAAACTGTAGCAAACGCCACAATGGCTGCCAAAACCATCATTTCTTCTCTGGGGGATCTTTGCCGTGAGATCAAGGGGTTTGACTTCTACCTGGTGGGGACGGCCAGGGGGTGAACTTTATTCACCATGTGGGAAGTTGGGAAGGTGGGAAGAGGGCAGGGTGGGGTGCCGCCTCTCTTGCTCAGATGAACCGATCTCTGGGCTCTCTCCTGAAGGAGACGTCTCTCAATGAGCCACAGGGGGACAAGCCCCATGAAGATCTGGCGAGGACTTCTGTGTCCGAGGGGCAGGAACATGGGTGAGTGAACTCCCTTGGTGATCTTGAGGGAGAACCTGGGTTCTGTGCCTTTCGGGCCTTCAATAAAGCAAGACAGGCAATCTGCTTGCTGCCCACCTTTGACTCTAATGATGTGGGGCTTTTGATCCCTTCAGAAACAACACATGGGAGAAGGAAGAGCCTCGGGACTCTGGAAGAGCCCAAGTGGAAAAGGCCCAGCTGAGCCTGGAGCCCTCTACCACCCAGCCTAACGATGTGGGGCTTTTCATGCCTTCAGAAACGAGCCTCAGGACTCTGGAAGAGCTCCAGTGGAAAAGGCCCAGCTGAGCCTGGAGCCCTCTACCACCCAGCGGCAGGAGGGGAAAGCTGGGGGTGACTCGTCCCACACTGGTCCAGGCAAGAGGAAGAGGAAAATGTCTCCTGCGGGCACAGACGTGATGGGCTTTTCCTCCATTATTAATAACAACGAAGAGGAGGAAGAATTTGAGGCCCCGAGCAGGTCATTTGAAGAATACCTTACATACGATGAGCCCCAGAAGAAGAAGAAGAAGAAGATCATGGCCAACCCCCCTATGTCACCCTGGGAGGAGGAGCAATGCCCCACCATCTGCTTGCTCTGCAACACCAGTCTAGATGGCCCCATCACAATTGCCCTAAGCCCCCGCCGTAAGCGAACCAACGAGGAAAGGGCAGAGCAGGAGACATCGGACGCTCCTCAACTAAAGAGGGTAAGGTTCTGAAGGCTCTGCAAGTGAACCAAGGATGCGGGATCAGCTGCTCTCGCTCCTCTGCCCTCTGGGGCTTCTGACTTTTCCTCTCAGAGGTGCTGCCTGTGTGAAACCTTGACTCTTGAGTCTTTTTCCTCAACTTGGAAACACTTTGCTCTTCAAAAAGTGTTGGTATCATCTTAGCAGCCTTTTACCATGCTGAAAAGGGGCCTTGTATCCATCTGATGGGTATGTGACCTGCATGCACATTGTCTCCTTCCAGATCCTCTTAGACCTGGACCTGACACTCCCAGATATCCCCCTGCCGCCCATCCAGGCCAGCTGCGGCCCTCTCCCCGCTCCAGAGTCCCTGAGCTGCTCCCAGAACATCACGAGAGGTATGTTGGGCAGGAAAATGGGTCTGAAATGGGCTGCAGCCACTCTTTCTGGGAGGGAGGGGATGGGGCTGGCTTCAAGTCTTTCTCTTGGGGGCTGGTCTCCCGCCTCGGGATGCCCACAGCCCGGCTTTCAGCCAAGCGGTGGCTCCTTTCCCACCTGCTCTCAGAGAAATGAGGAAGAGCCTTGGCTTGGGCTTTGGCCTTGCCCTTCCCCAACCACCTCCTGGCTCTCTTGGAGAAGCCTTGGACCTTGAGGTTGCTTCTGGGGGACTCGCATTTGTGTCTCCTGGGCCGTTCCTCAGCCGGGGCTCTTCTCCCCTCTCTTCCCTTCTTACTCCAAGTCTTTCCCTTTACAGCAGCGTCCTTGCCAGATCAACCATCTCAAGTGGGCCGCACAGACCACCAGCCGAAGCCACGCTCTCCGGTGCGTCCAGGCCCCCAAACCCCCCAAGTCCAAGAGATTCCTTCTCAGCAGCTTCCTTCCCCAAGCTGCCTTGCCCTCGCTGGGCTCCCAGTGCCGCTGGCCTGTGCCCAGGGAGAGGGCAGGGAAGGTCTCCGGGGGGATCCCAGCTCACCGCTGGCTTTCTTTCAGGTCCTTCCTGAGGGGTCACAACACCTCTGGGCACACCTCTGGCTCCGAGACTTTCAGAGCGAGGAGCCAGAGGAATTCCAGTCCTGGCAGGAGATGTACTTGTACCACCAGCAGGCACGGGAGCGGGAGCAGGTCGCAGCAGCCCCGACCATCGCCTCAGCTCCTGCCCACCACGGTGAGGAAGGGCTCAATGATGGCAGAGGGCTCTGCCAATGCTGCCCAGGGGACGTCCCTGTGTGGGGAAAGTCTTCCAGCGCCGCTGGTTTAAATCCAGTCCCATCCAGGAGCTGCTTCCCTCTCTCTTCTCTCCTCAGACAAGCACTCCGCAGCCTCCTTTGTCATCACACGCATCTAAGCAACCTTTCCCTTTGGCCTCCTACAGGTCAAGCCAACGACACCGTGCCTCCGCACTCCCTGCCAGGAGCCCCTCAGGAGGGACACCCCAGAGAGGAGGAGCTGGGGACTGGAGGAGCTCCGCTCCCACACAACACCAAGTGAGTGTTTCTCAAGGAGCGCTTGCTCTTCAGGGCCTCTTCTCCCGGGCACTCCTGCCACCATCCCCCTCAACCTCTGCCTCCTGCCACCAACAGACACTCTAGCCCCTCCACCTCCTTGCCCAGGGACACCTGGAACCGCAAGAGCCTCTGTCTCCCTGCAAAGCCTGGAGATCCTGGGCCCTGCTACTTCCGCATGCTCTCAGCCACGCTGCTCTTAAAAACAGGGCTTGGGCCTCAAGAAGGGCATCGAGCAACACTCAATCCTTCCCTGAAATGTCTCTCCTGGCTCTTTTGCAGCATAAGTCCAGTCCCCTCCACACCCAGCCAAGGCCCCACCTTCACCACAATACACTCCTCTACGGCCTGGGAGAAGCAGCCCAACAACAGACCCAGGATAACCCAGCTCTGGTCCGCCCTGGCTCCGCGGGCCAGATTCTCCTGGTTCCCCATCCTCAGGAAACCATCAGTGAAGAGTAAGTACAAACCCCCTGGCTCTCCCTCACCTCCTCCTTCACCAACGCACCAACCCCCTGCTTCTGCCCAAAGACAAACCCTGGCTCTGCTGGAGGGGGCACCTTGGTGGCCTCTCTCCTCTCCCCAAGGACATGCTCAAGACTCTTCCTACACCTACCCCTGCCTTGGGTCTGCTTTGCCAGGGATGCACCTGGGAATTGCTCTCTGGTCCCCTCCTCTCTGCCTGATGCTTTCATGGCAGGGCTTTGGGGCTCATTTGTCATTTCTTCTTTCTTTCTCTCTCGCAAAGGCTTCAAAAGGAGGACCACCAGGAGATTTATACAGGATGAAGACCCCCCCAGTCTCCTCCCGCCGGGAATGTGACGGCCTTGCTCCAATGTTTTCCACCTCTCTGTTGTTTTTACCCTTCCACGAACCAGCCCCTGCCCAATGACAACCCACTCCTCAAGCTCTCCAGCAATGGTCACCAGCTGCATGTTCCTCATTTTCGGAGTGCCTGGCTTGGGCCACCGCAGGCAGCTCATGCAGACTGAAACCAGGGCTTGAATATAAAACATTCCTCCCAGCTCCGCTTCTAAGGGATAAAACCAAACCTCCCATCAACCCTTCTGCCATTACCTGTCCTGAGGCGTCCAGCCCCGTCTCGTAAACAAATTGCAAAGACCAGCTCATCCTTTTCCATTCATTTCCACGCCGGCACCGCAGATGAACCCAGGTGGGAATTATTCACCCTGTCCACGGAGCAGAGTTTGAATAGTGGGAAATAAATACAGCCCGGGGCCCTGCACACAATGGGACGGGGCTGTTCCCAATTCACGGGCAGCTTCCCCTTCTCTATGGTGATAAAGGGTGGCTTCCTCTTACATAGAGCGATATCCAAGCCCCCTGGGGGGAAAAGCCCCCATGGAATCATGCACCAAGACCAGGCTGGGGCTGCGCTCGCAGGGGAAGACGGAGGAGATGCTGCGGGACCAGCACACGCCATCTTCTACCTCCAAGTCTTTGACTCTGCAATTCTACTACAAAGCCCCATGAGCAGCCTAGTTATTTATTTAACTAAAAGCTTTTAATTATCTCTCTCACACACACGCGTTACGTGGGGCGGGGAAAGGAGGGAATAATCACGCTACAAGCGGTGACCCGCGGGTCCAAAGAAATTGTGGTGGTTTTTCACAGAAACAGCTAACTAGCCCAAATCTTCTGCTGCTACCAAACCTTGGCTCCACCCGAGGGCTCCATCCCCGCTGTGTTTTGCTGCAGTTACAACTCGGGCTCTTTGACTCTGCAATTCTACTACCAAGCCCCATGAGCAGCCTAGTTATTTATTTAACTAAAAGCTTTTAATTATCTCTCTCACACACACGCGTTACGTGGGGCGGGGAAAGGAGGGAATAATCACGCTACAAGCGGTGACCCGCGGGTCCAAAGAAATTGTGGTGGTTTTTCACAGAAACAGCTAACTAGCCCAAATCTTCTGCTGCTACCAAACCTTGGCTCCACCCGAGGGCTCCATCCCCGCTGTGTTTTGCTGCAGTTACAACTCGGGCTGAGCGGATCCCTGTGAGAAGGACCCTGGTTCGGGCAGAGACAAGACTCCTCCCCAGGTCCGGGCTTCACATTTCCTCGGGTGGCCACCAAGGACATTGTCTCACGGCATGAACCTGCCTGAGAGCCCACTGACAGCCCACAGCACTCACCCTCGCCGTCAGACGCAAGGGAATGCTCTCCAAAAACACACACAAAGTGCCCACCGGCCATAAACAGACTTGGTTTCCAGCCACTCCGCATTCAAATAAAGTACAAATAAACAATGGCATTTCTCAATCCCAGACATCCTACTTTTAACAACCCGTAACCTCAAAGGTTCTGATCGCTGGTGTAAAGAGGATGACCAGAGGTGGAAACGTTGTCTTGTTTAGATTCTCAAAGGCTCCAGCACATATTATGGTGCTCCAAGTCACACATCAAGCGCCTCTCCACTGCCTGCTCCTTCCTCAACAAGTTCCAGTTTACACCTACCTAGGAAGGCTCCTTCCTGTGACCCAGCACCTGTGGGTGCAATGCCTTCAGCATCAACCAAGAAACACTGCTCCTCTTAAGGTCCCTCCGATGGAGAGCGGGCAGCAGACCTTTGCAGAGTTCACTCGGACCA
>NW_015090882.1:3642847-3650216 GCF_001431845.1 Calidris pugnax
CAATCTCGGGCACTAGAGCATGCCCTGAAGTGCCACATCTACACGTTTCCTAAATACCTCCAGGGATGGTGACTCCACCACCTCCCTGGGCAGGCTGTTCCAGGGCCTGACCACCCTCTCAGCAAAGTCATTCTTCCTCAGATCTCATCTAAACCTCCCCTGCCCCAACTTCAGACCATTTCCTCTGCTCCTGCCATTATTCCCTTGGGAGAAGAGACCAACCCCCACCTCTCTACACCCTCCTTTCAGGGAGTTGTAGAGGGCGAGGTCTCCCCTCAGCCTCCTCTTCTCCAAACTAAACATGCCCAGTTCCCTCAGCCTCTCCTCGTAGGGCTTGTTCTCCAGACCCCTCCCCAGCTTGGTGGCTCTCCTCTGGACACGCTCCAGCCCCTCAATGTCCTTCCTGTGGTGAGGGGCCCAGAACTGAACACAGCCCTCGAGGTGAGGCCTCACCAGTGCCCAGGACAGAGGCACCATCACTGCCCTGCTCCTGCTGGCCACACTGGTCCTGACACAGGCCAGGGTGCTGGTGGCCATCTTGGCCACCTGGGCACACTGCTGGCTGCTGTGACCGAAATGCAGGGCCCAGCACTTGGCCTTATTGAACCTCATCCCACTGGCCTTGGCCCATGGATCCAACCTGTCCAGGTCCCCTTGTAGAGCCTTCTGACCCTCAAGCAGATCAACACTCCCATCCAGTTTGCTGTCATCTGCAAACTTACTGAGGGTGCACTCAATCCCCTTATCCCGATCATCAATAAGGATATTAAACAAGCCTGGCCCCAGAACTGAGCCCTGGGGGCCACCACTGGTGACCGGCTGCCAACAAGATTTCACTCCATTGATCACAACTCTCTGAAGAAACACCATGTCAGGAGAAAACCAAAAAGAGGCACATATTTCTGACAGATCAGAAGCCTACACAGATCATCTTCCTCCCACAGTTTATGGACCAACTATTCTATTTTTTTTCAGAATTATTCCCCTTGAATAGTTAATCAGTGGAATCCACTCTTTCAGCAATTGTTTCTTATCATATATATTTTCTGTTACATGCCCTTTTAGATTGAAAGAGACTGTGCCCTGGCAGAGAGCACTTTGTATTTGACTACTGGAGTCTACGCTTCCTTCCAGCTGAGCGAGTATTTCCAGTCGTTTCTCCTGCTCATTTTGCCTCGACTTTTTCATTCCTGAATGACTCCATCTCCCTTTGCAGGTAATCAAAACAGGAGGAGACATATTCAGGGATGGCCAGAATATAGATGGTACTAACAGCACTACTTCTTACCTTGCATTCAAAGGCAGCTGCTAGCTGGGGGAGCTCTGGCTACTTCTCCTCTCAGGGTAAGAAAAGGGAACACTCTTGCTCAGGCCTGACAAATATCCAGTCACTTAAATACACCCTTAGGTTCCAGAGAAGTTCTGCTTCTCCCTCTGGGAACGCTGAGCCTTTCAAGGTACACCACTTGCACTTTAATTAAGAGATGTACCTAGGCTTGCATTCTTTACCGTGATTAATCACAGCAGCCTGATGTTGTGTTTTCCATAAGCCCTTTTTTTTTTTAACCTCAATTTCTGTACAGTGCAGAAGCCCCTAGATGTTTCTGCTCCCTCTTTATCCTCTGTTTCTTAGAATTTAATTATTCTCACGCTCTCAAAATCAGTATGTTAGATTTATTACATGTCCCAGAAACACAGACAGTTTTAAAACTCACCTATCACAGAATAAGAAATGAAGTAAAGAACACAGCTGAGATTTTTTTTAAATCCAGCCTTTGGAAAAAAATGAGAGATACAGTCTCTTGTACGTGCATACTCTCATAAAATTCCGGCTTGGGGCACATATATGGAGATGAGGCAGAATGCTTCATTATCAAACACTGCTGGGCAGCCCAGGCTCTGACGTGACAGCACGTAATGCAAATATTTACAGCAGGAAGTCCTCAGGAATGATCAGTCACCACCAAACGGCAGCAGCTTATCAGGCGGTAATTCCTGCTGTGGGAAACCCAGCTGAGGCAGCATTTCCACACAAACCCAACACGGATAAAGGTCTCTTTCAATAATTAGCTCCAATTTACATAGCTTTCCCCCACGATGCTAAGTGTATTTGACGAGTGCCATCATGATCTATGAGACGGGAACGGCGGCGCGAAAGCTCCAGAGGTTCGATCAGTCGCGGTTCTTTGCATCTAATACACGGCCAGTGAATGCTCCCAATTTAGTGAAGACATTTGTCCTGAGGCTAAAACATTGATTCTCCACTTACTGTCCTTTAATTGTGATGCATCCAATTTATCTTTTTAGGCTATCAACTCTTAGGGGAAAAGGTTTTTCTTTTTAATTCCGGATGCTGTTCTCATGCCTGCTTCATTTTGCTGCAAAAGAGCCACGTTCAGGTTAAACAATTTTCACACTAGCAAGATGCCACTTTCCTACTGCTAGAATTAATTGCTGTAACTTGTAATGTTTTATACAGCAATATCTGATGTAAAGATGAGTTAGTGGTGACAATATTATGACTAAATGAAGAGTAACAAATAGAGGAATATTCCAGATGTTGTAAAAATGTTCTTTTCTAGTGAGAAAATTGTTTGCTTATCCATACCATGGTAATGCTTAGGCTTTAGTAGCATAAACTGCTCTGCACAACCAACACCGCTTTCAGGATATCACTAGTGCAGACAAAAAGCAGCCAGCCAGGAGGTTCCTTTTTTGCTAGAATTGCAGGTGCTCCATTTTACTGCCATCACCCCCAGGCCTATCCGCTGCCCCAAATTCCCATTTACGCTCTCCTGCCACGTATGAATTGGCCAAAGCGCACGGCCCTTTGCTCCCAGATATTCAAGCTCGACGATTCAGAGGTGATAAAATGTGACAGGACTTTTCACCGACAAACCAACTGCAGGGCATCCTCCCCAGCAGGCCAGGCAGCTCGAAGAACTGGGTTACAGCGTCGGAAGATAAAACTCAAATGGAGCAGAACATCCATAATACAAGAAATGCGAGATGTTGCTCAGCCTCAAGCACCGTTGGTGCTATATACAAAGACATCCAACTAAGACAGCAACTTTTTTTTTTTTTCTTCCCCCCTTTGGAAGCAGGATTCCTTTTAACTGCCAGTTAAAGACGGTCTCAGCAGCGCGTGAAGAAGAACGGCAACCGCTTATAGCCCCCAGCTCAGGATTCCTTTTAACTGCCAGTTAAAGACGGTCTCAGCAGCGCGTGAAGAAGAACGGCAACCGCTTATAGCCCCCATCTTATTTTCCCTTTACAATTGCAGCGAACCACAGTCAGACAGATAATGAAGGCAGATTTTTGTTGTTGGGTTTTTTTGTTGTTTTTTTTTTAATCCTGGTGTTAGGATACCGCTGGTTATCAGTGTTTGCAGGTCTCGTTGACAGCCAATGTGCCAGCTGCTGCCCCCGCCGCGGGACGTGCCACCCGGCCGGAGGCTCGGACAGAACCCGCTTGGGTGGCTCTGGCATCAGCTGCAGACGAGCCCAGGCTAGCAGTGAAAACACAGCCCCCAGAAGGTCACCTGTCCCCAAATGCTGCCTCTCAAAGGACACCTGCTCTGGATCTTTTTTTCCCCGAGCTGTGCCAAACCAAAAAACTTGCTCGTGTCAAATACACAAAGCCTCGTCCCCTCCGTCCCCTAAGCTTCAGGGTGAGTTTGTGATGCCAGCACAACAATGGCAAAACACCCCTTGGTTGAAGACAACTGGGTTTTCAAAAAATTCAGCCCCTACACCCCCACCAGGATCCCTGTTGAGATTTCTTCCCTGCAAAGCTATGATTTCTAACACACTAAGGTCCCACAGCCACTGCCAAAACTCCTGTTGACTGCAAAAGAGGGTAAACTACCAAGCACAGACCGCAGGATTCCCTATTCCAGCAGAAAGGATGTGCAAGAACCTGCCCCGGGATCTGAAGAAGGTTCCCTCTGAGCAAAACCCCTCCCTGCACGCTGGCCACACCAGTTGGAGGACTGGTTTTTGCTGGTACTGTGAGACATGGCATGCCTGAGACCCCAGGGCTGCGCTCGGAATCACTGGAGCCATGAGAGCACCTGAGGAATTGGATGCATCCAGTTCAATCACAGGGGGCCCCGTGTGTCAAGCCTCACCAGGGTAAGAAGTCTCAGGGACCTGAGATGAGCTACAGGCGTGGTGCTAGACTGTCACGGCCCTTAAATGATCCCACAGAGGAATAAGGGGGTGGAAGCCCCCAATCTATTGCTTCCCTGCTCAGCCGTGCTCAAATGATGATTTGGGAAAAAGAAACGGGGCTGCCCACTCAGTATAACCCACTGGGGAGGGATGGGGAGGGACCCAGCAGCATGGGATAAGGAAAGCTGTGCATTTATTCTCTTGTTGATGATGGATGAACATTGCAAAGTACAAACCAGAATATCTGCTGCTTCTTTGGATAAGAATTTTCTGATCATTACTTAGCCATTCTTTAGAAAAGGAATATGTTTTAAAATAGATGTAACGGTTTATTTTGGGATTTCTTTAACACTTTCTCCCTCTTTCCTTCCACTAAAAAAAAAAAAAAATAATCAAAAGAAACCAAAACCCAAAATTCATAAGTCTGGAATTCACCATTAGTGAAATCACAGTCAAAAGGTGAGTGCCTACGTGTGTCTGCAGTTCTAAGGACAGTGTCTGCACTTTGCAGGGTGTTACCCGTGGCCCAGCAGCAGCCAGTGCAGAGGCACACAAGAACCCAGGAAAAAACTAGAGCTGGGAAAACCTCTTGTTATCTCCTTCCCCACCCATGCAGTGAGGGTAACATCACTTTCCACACAGCGTGCTCTGGAAAATTCAACGAATTTACTAATCAAGGTTGGAGATGTACGGCAGACGGGCAGATGGAGAAAGTCAAGTGATGGTTTCAGCTGGGACTGGAGTTTGGAGGATCATACTTAGCTGAAAGCTTTCCCATGGGGAAGAAGCAGCCTGTTATTTTTCTCTAAACTGTAAAGAAGTTTAGGAGTTTTCAAGTTTTTACCATTTTTTGCCTCTTGCACTCATACGGGGAGGGGGCGGGGGAGCTATGCAGGTTCATATTGCATAACCTTTCTTGATTTTCCTTTGCTTTTCTTGTCTTCACTGCTTAGTATTTGCCTTAAATGCACCTAATATTTATGTCACGCAGCAAACAATGAAGAGAAGGCAACAGAGAAACCAGTGCTGCACCTACAACACTGCTGGCACTCTCTGCTCTGCAAAACACTGGCAGAAACACACAGAGTATTCCATAGCCCAGAAAGGTGAGGAAAAAATCAATTATGAGAAGAGAATGCTATTTCCAAGGATGATGGCTTGGCCCTTAAACTGAAAACTGTTATCTGATACCACTTTTTAATCATATTTTATTTTTTAGCCATGTACAGTATACTCAGCTGAAGGTCATAATAGGAGTTTCTTTTTCTCATCTGATCTCTAGGAAGACCATGAGCAGTGCACAAAGAGGACTTTCTTTTAAACACGAGTCCTGCTCAGCTGAAAGGGAATGACTGCTTAAGCCACTTTATTTCGCCATATATATATATATAAAGACCTCAACTGAACTACTTGGAGAGATTACATATTTGTGTATTACAAAGGCACAGTTCCTCATACATTCTCCTATTAACTGAAAACATACTGGTGATACTTAATGATAGAGTAATCCTTCCACACTCACCTTAAAAAATTTGCTTAATTGGTTCAAACTCAGGTCTAAGACATGGATCTGAATTGTGAAAAAAACATTATTCTAACCTCTCAATCTACTACTATTTTTTGCCTTGGTTGGCTCCCTTACATTTCAGAGAAGACTAGGACTAAATCAGTGACACAGACTGTACCCCCCCAGATTGATGATAACCAGGATATGAACAGCAAGTCCTGAGTCAACAAGACACCCACCGCTTACTACAGGCTAAAAAGAACTTTTCAGCATCCCATAAACTGAAGATATCCAAGGCCACATTAGGACTTTCCCTTAAAGATAGCTGAAAGACATTCTCCAGGTTTCCAAAGCAATGAGCATGTGAGACAGGCCTATCAAGACATGAAACCCTTTTATTCCTAAAAGACACGCCATCAGCCCCTACCCAGCATCCAATTTGCAGCTACTGTGCACATCAAAACAAGGCAAAGAGAAACTATCAAAAGGTAAGGTGAGGGCATCAAGGGTGAAAAAAAATTAAACAAATCCTTCTTGGTGCTGGTGCAACCAGACACAAACAACAAACAGCATGTGAGACTTTTCAGCGGGACTGTTAAAAAAAAAAAAACCACACAAAAAACCACCAAACCAACCCCCCCTCCAGCCCTGAGCTTTCAAAACTTAAGCTTCAGCGATAAGACAGACCTTTCCTGAACTCATCTTGCAGATTAAACACCACCTGAGCTAGTCTTTTTTCTAATGCTGGTTGGACCACAGCTGCTCAGCTCATGCAGACCTCTGCCAAGACGAGCCTGGCAGGCAAGGAAACTCTGTCAGCAAGGCCAGACAAGCTCTGGAGGTCAGCAAGTCTCCCTGCAGGCATCTAAAAAAACAAATTTCACTCTCAGGGTGACCAAATTTTCCAAACCCATGCAAGATATATATATATATAGTGTTTTAGAGCCATTTGAGCCACAGAGCTTGCTAAGCTATAGCTGACCAAAATTGCTCTCAATGAAGCCTCAATCTGTCAAAAAAGATTCTCGGTACTTTGATGGATCGGGACCTGAATGCCCTCTTCTTATCACTGATGGGAAGGTGGCACAGCATAGCTGTTCCTGGAACTCAGAGGCATCACCATGAAAATGTTCATGCCTTGATTTTGAAAAAGCACCTTAAAGTAAGAATTTTTTTTTTTGCCTTTTCTGGACATTTATTGTATTTACAGCCAAATTTATGCCTTTTCTGGACATTTATTGTATTTACAGCCGAAGAATCCCAGATCCTCTAGAGGTATCACCAAAGTCTCACAACAGCCAGCAGAGAGACTGGGATACAGCTAGGACTTGGGACTTGTCCCAGGTCAGAGAAGTTATTTGTGACAGATTCAAAGCTGAATCTAAAATCCCTTGGTGTACAAACCCACATCTTAACTGAAACGCTACCCATTTGTCTGTACCACAGTGCACTGAAGAGCAAATATGATGTTCGGTTTTCATATAAAGGTATATAAAGCCCACAGAGAAAGCAAGGCACAGCACAGTGACAGCAGGGAACAAACAAGTAAAAAATAAAAGGCCAGCATAACTTACGGGAGCTGCGTTGTTTTTCACTGTGACACTGGGAGTTGTGGCTCGTAGTGCCCCGCTCACGCCGTGGTAGTATTTGAAGCAGATCTTTGTTTCAGCTAAAAAAAAAAAAAAAAAAA
>NW_015090882.1:3651628-3653419 GCF_001431845.1 Calidris pugnax
GCCGAGTACAGAGGCACGATGACTTCCCTACTCCTGCTGGCCACGCTATTCTTGATACGAGCCAGGATGCCATTGGCCTTCTTCGCCACCTGGCCACACTGCTGGCTCATGTTCAGCCAACAGTCGACCAACACCCCCAGGTCCTTTTCTGCCAGGCAGCTCCAGCCACTCTGCCCCCAGCCTGTAGCGCTGCAGGGGGTTGGTGTGACCGAAGTGCAAGACCCTGCACTTGGCCTTATTGAACCTCATATGCTTGAAGGTGCTTCTCATCATCAAGTTTTTCCTTTGCACCTTACTTTGCAGCTGCTGCTGAGGCCCAGGGCAAACACCAACCTCTGACTGCAGGGTTATAATTCCCCTCACTGTAACTACAGAGCCTAGGGAAGAAAATAATAAGGGAATGCCAATGCTTTAACACCAGCGTTGCTGTTTTAACACCAGTAACACAGTAAGCTAAATCAGTGCAACTGCAACAAAAGATTATGCAACACTAAGAGCTGGGACCTTGGCCACAGAACACGACACTGTGATTTGCAGTTTGGTAGATCCAAAAACAGATCAGAAGAACCACCGGGGAGAAGCTGCTCAGTCGGCTGCAGCTCACAGGCACAAGGCTGGCAAGCAGTTAAATTGCAAGTGGTTTGTCCCAGGGTGGTTGGCACAACAGGTTACCTCCCACCTCTGATCTTCCTTTTCCTACCTCTTCACTTTCCTAAAAGTGAAGTTTAGAGTTCGGTTCCTGTGACTTAAAACAGTTTAAAACCCCAACCTCTTCTGAACAGCAGTTATGACACACAGACCTGATCAGCATCTGTTAGCTAAATTAGGAAGAAGAAAAACAGGGACAGAGAAACCTTCCCTGTTCAGACATATCAAAAACTAATGTGCTGAGAAAGTGAGAAACTTTCTTAGGACAGCAAGGTTGCATAGTTGCTCACTGGCAGGTTTCATTGAGTCAATTTGTTTTGGCCTTGGTCAGAGCAAGGACATCGATCTACACAGATTATCTGCTCTGGCAGTTACTACACTAAAGCATTTTTCAGAAGCAGCGTAGTACCACAAGACCTCATCTTCGTGTATTTTCACCGACTTCCAAAGATTTTGATTAGTGAGGAACACAAGCAAGACCATGATTTTGGACTCACAGTGTTGTCTTGTGCCACATGCATTGGCATTCAGATAAATACATTAAGTGAGGGAACCTCTTTCGATAACTGTATCAAGGAACAGAGGAAGGGAAATCAGCCTCTTGTTCAAGCATCCCCCTTACGACCCACCTTGTCTGCTGCAAGACACAAAGATACTTTCAGCCAGCTTTTCTGCTGGTCTGTAACTACAAATAGATGGGAATTGCTGGTATGCACCAGAATCCCACTCACTCCCTTCCCTGGATCTGGTGACTTGCTGGAACACATCCTGCAGGCAGGTGCTTTCCTCCACAGCAAACTAGGACGTGAGCCGGGCTGATACGTGCCTACATACAGCCAGGACACAGCAGGTATGCACTGTGTGTATGTATGCATGTAACAAGTATGTTTGTGGGATCTGAAAAATGCCTATTTAAATAAAAGCAGCATTCACATCTCGCAGTTTAAACTGGATAATGCCATGGAAATTTTCAGCTGCTTCAGAATACAGAATCACAGAATTGTGGTGGTTGGAAGGGACCTCAGAGATCATCGAGTCCAACCACAAAAAAAAAAAAACAAAAACAAAAAAAAACACAAAAAAAAAACATACACAAACAAACCACCACACCACGTAAACACACAACAACAACCAAACCAAAAA
>NW_015090882.1:3653869-3654927 GCF_001431845.1 Calidris pugnax
AGGCGGCTGCAGCCACTCTGGCCCCAGCCTGTAGCGCTGCAGGGGGTTGGTGTGACCGAAGTGCAAGACCCTGCACTTGGCCTTATTGAACCTCATATGCTTGAAGGTGCTTCTCATCATCAAGTTTTTTCTTCGCACCTCACTTTGCAGCTGCTGCTGAGGCCCAGGGCAAACACCAACCTCTGACTGCAGGGTTATAATTCCCCTCACTGTAACTACAGAGCCTAGGGAAGAAAATAATAAGGGACTGCCAATGCTTTAACAATAGCGTTGCTGTTTTAACACCAGTAACACAGTAAGCTAAATCAGTGCAACTGCAACAAAAGATTATGCAACACTAAGAGCTGGGACCTCGGCCACAGAACATGACACTGTGATTTGCCGTTTGGTAGATCCAAAAAACAACCATGCAGGGCCCCAGGTGGAAGCAAAACATGGGGACGTGAAAAGTGATGGAGACCCTCAAAAATGTAGGCTTGAATTGCTTACCCTGACGCATACAGATACACAAGAGGAAAAATAAATCCTGATTTGTTTTTTTGAAAGACAAAATATCTTAGGAGTGTAAAGCCTTCCCAGCTTTCAAGTGTGACTTGGGAAATGAAAATTAAAGAGCTCATGTTCCCAAGTAGTTTGGGTGCTTCTCATTTCCAGGTGGCTTCTCAGCACTCTTCCCTGAGGAGGCATCAGGGACGTGCAGTCCATCGACAAGCAGCAGCACAGCGCCAGCACAGTTCATCTGCCACCAGATTTTCCATCCCCACCGTTTGTTCTTTACCAGATGACCAGGTCCACAGTGTGTGCAAATACACGCCTCTCCCGCTCTACGCTCAGACACGTACGTGTGTCCTTTTCACTTCAAGGCACTCCACAAGAAGTGGAAGAGGCTACAGAGTCCTTCAGCACCTCCAGGAGGGGCTGCGTGGCCCACCCTGGGGTTTAATTCACAGCTACGCCCCAAAGGAGCTTCTGCAAACTCCAGTGATTTACTCGAGGTGTCAGCGCAGCTGAGCCAGCGACCCTGTTGCTGCACCTGAGAGCAGCACTCGTTCCCTTTT
>NW_015090882.1:3655316-3655640 GCF_001431845.1 Calidris pugnax
CTTTGTCAACACAGAATCACAGAATCACAGAATCTTAGTGGTTGGAAGGGACCTCAGAGATCATCGAGTCCAACCACAAAAAAAAAAAAACAAAAACAAAAAAAAACACAAAAAAACACACACCACACCACCCACCACCTAAACACACAACAACAACCAAACCAAAAAACCATCACCCACCCACTCAGCAGCCCACGACAAACCAATAACCTTGGGCACTAGAGCATGCCCTGAAGAAACATGTCTACACGTTTCTTAAATACCTCCAGGGATGGTGACTCCACCACCTCCCTGGGCAGCCCATTCCAATGCCTGATAACCCTT
>NW_015090882.1:3655822-3694271 GCF_001431845.1 Calidris pugnax
CTGTTCCTGACACAGGCCAGGATGCTGTTGGCCTTCTTGGCCACCTGGGCACACTGCTGGCTCCTGTTCAGCCGACAGTCGACCAACACCCCCAGGTCCTTTTCTGCCAGGCAGCTCCAGCCACTCTGCCCCCAGCCTGTAGCGCTGCAGGGGGTTGGTGTGACCGAAGTGCAAGACCCTGCACTTGGCCTTATTGAACCTCATATGCTTGAAGGTGCTTCTCATCATCAAGTTTTTCCTTTGCACCTTACTTTGCAGCTGCTGCTGAGGCCCAGGGCAAACACCAACCTCTGACTGCAGGGTTATAATTCCCCTCACTGTAACTACAGAGCCTAGGGAAGAAAATAATAAGGGAATGCCAATGCTTTAACACCAGCGTTGCTGTTTTAACACCAGTAACACAGTAAGCTAAATCAGTGCAACTGCAACAAAAGATTATGCAACACTAAGAGCTGGGACCTTGGCCACAGAACACGACACTGTGATTTGCAGTTTGGTAGATCCAAAAACCAACCATGCAGGGCCCCAGGTGGAAGCAAAACATGGGGACGTGAAAAGTGATGGAGACCCTCAAAAATGTAGGCTTGAATTGCTTACCCTGACGCATACAGATACACAAGAGGAAAAATAAATCCTGATTTGTTTTTTTGAAAGACAAAATATCTTAGGAGTGTAAAGCCTTCCCAGCTTTCAAGTGTGACTTGGGAAATGAAAATTAAAGAGCTCATGTTCCCAAGTAGTTTGGGTGCTTCTCATTTCCAGGTGGCTTCTCAGCACTCTTCCCTGAGGAGGCATCAGGGACGTGCAGTCCATCGACAAGCAGCAGCACAGCGCCAGCACAGTTCATCTGCCACCAGATTTTCCATCCCCACCGTTTGGTCTTCACCAGATGACCAGGTGCACATTTCCCCTCACAGTGTGTGCAAATACACGCCTCTCCCGCTCTACGCTCAGACACGTACGTGTGTCCTTTTCACTTCAAGGCACTCCACAAGAAGTGGAAGAGGCTACAGAGTCCTTCAGCACCTCCAGGAGGGGCTGCGTGGCCCACCCTGGGGTTTAATTCACAGCTACGCCCCAAAGGAGCTTCTGCAAACTCCAGTGATTTACTTGAGGTGTCAGTGCAGCTGAGCCAGCGACCCTGTTGCTGCACCTGAGAGCAGCACTCGTTCCCTTTTGGCAGCAAAAAGAAAAGCTGGATGAGCTTGTGGGACTGAAAAACTGCAAGTCCAGATTGAATTTTCATGTCGTAATTTTCTCTACAGGACTTTTAACAGCTCAGCAGCTAACTCATTTACTCGCTGAGAAGACAGCAAAAGCTGAGGATATCACAATAGCTAAATCGCGCAGTTCTCACCAATTATTCAAATTTTAATTTTCCTCTCCCCTGGAGATTTTTAGCTACAGTTTGCAGGAACATTGAGAGCTAGATTGAGAGGCTTTGGGGTTTTTTTTAAATTTTTATTAACTTGTGTCATTAATAAAATAAAACTTCAGGTACTACCCTGTCTGACAACGTTCAGACCTCACAGCAGGAAATCTCTCTGTAGGTTGACAAGTACATGGTAACTGATTTCCTACATTGAGAAACTATGGTTTAACAGAATCTATTTAATTAAACTAGAAGTATTAGACCGAGAGAACAGGAGGAAAGAATAGATCCTTATGTAGGTATTCTGGATATAGCACTGCTTCCAAGGACGAAGGATTACTAAGATGATTGAATACATAGTTGGAAAGAACCCTGTGGTTATTGAAGATTCCTCTCAGTTTCACACAACTGCTATTTCTAATTTAATTTTCAAACAAACTCCCCACATACAGATGCAAACAGGCAACCCAGAGCCATCCAAGTGTCACATCCAATCCAAACCAGTGGCAGAGGTGGAGCCATTCATCAGGCAGTGACGTCCAAGGTTTCATTCAGAGAGCAGGTCTGACAGCAGCCTGAGAAATCACTCTAGAAACATCAACCTTTTTTTTTTTCATGTTTCCCCCTCTCCCAACTTTTTCCTACATCTTTTTCAGACTGAAAATATTCAGAAAACAGCTACTGTCAATCGATACATAACATTTTACCAAGTACAAAGCTTGTAAAAATTACATATTGTATCTTTACGTGCAAAAATGCCACTTAGACCCTCGTTGGGCTTTTTTTGGCTGGCAGCCATTCTTTCCAAATAATAACATTGGTGCCATGTTCTTCACTTCAACAAGAGTCCTAACATTTTAAACGTTCCGAAGATTGTTCTGGTAATTCCTGAATCACCTCTGAGACCTTTCTCAAACAGATGCAGACACTCACTGCCTCGGTACCGCTGCCTCTGCGGATGAGCAGAAATCACTGTAAGTAGAGGCAAGGCAGTGATATAAATTAACCTGAATATTATCCAGCTGGCATCCGTACTGAGTATGTAGTTATAAGGGCTGTTTGCATTGTAGTCTTGCAGATGAGCTTGTTGTGGAATAAAGGAGATCATTTAACTGTGTCCTGCTGCCCTAGCCACACTGCACAGGTCAGGAGCAGATGTTTACCAGTTAATCCCCAGTTATAAATAAATATGTGCCATCGTTATTTTCGTCTCGGTAATTACAAGTAGCAGCTCACTTGTTCAGGTAATGAAGTTATGATGTTAAAAGTCAGGAAGTAATGAGGTTAAATTCTCCTTTCAATGAGCATAAATGGCAGCTAGACTGGTAAATCTTCCCGAGAGATGAGATGTCTAAAGATGCTCAGAAATACTCATGCCCATGCCAATTACCAAACTACTTGGCAGTTTCCATGGATTAAGAAGAACAAACCAGCACCGTGTTCCCTTTATGATGGGCTGGGTATCTCCATTGCAGCATGGCAAGAACAAACCAGCACCGTGTTCCCTTTCTGATGGGCTGGGTATCTCCATTGCAGCATGGCTGTGGTACTGCCTTCCACTGCACTGACAGAAATAAGGCAGTTTCCAGCTGCATGCTCAAACCCACTGCTCTAACCATCACGGGGGCAGAAAACATCACTGCCCGAAAGCAAGGCCACCAAGGCAGGGTAATCACAGCCAGGCAACAGGAGAGGCAACTCTGGTTTGCCCCTTGCATCCCAGAGCCCCACAAGTGCCTCTGTGCACCACACGGGAGGGATGCTCACAGGGAAGGGCACGGAGCCAGGATGCAGCCCATCCCCAGACACACCAGAGACCACTCCTCAGTTGGAGGAAAGCTCTGAGAAATTGGAGTTCTGCCAGAGAACAACTCCGCCATGGAGCTTCAGCCCTCTCACAAGACAAAAAAACATGATTTCTCTATGAAAGCCCTGAGTTATCTCAGTTACCAAATCAGTTTTACAAATTAACTGGAAAATTAACTTATCAGCTGAACATTACTGTTCTTGGCAGTATTCCATACTGCCTCCGCACTCACCCAGCCCTTGAAAACACCCTGCCTCCTTACTAAACTGAAGTGAGGGGAGATAAAAATCTAGTAGGGTCTGCTGATGAATTGCTGGAGGCATTGAAGATGGAAAGCCTCTAAGATGTGTCCTAGTTTCCATCATCCACCCATTCTCCTTTCCTACCCTGCCCCTGTTGGTTTATTTGATACCCATTCCCTTTAAAATACTTACATCCTACTCATCTTCCTCATTCCTTCAGAGTTGTCCCAATGGCCCTAAATCGGTTCTCAAAAGTTCACTTGCTCTTACAATCCTCTGCTCCTCACTTACTAAGGCTAATCTGGTCTCAGAGGCTTAGCTTTCACTAAAAGGGGGATTTATTCTCTCAAATATAAAAAGAAGCTCTACCAAAATTAAACAGTTTCCCTTGTTAAATTAGAAAAAAAAAAAAAACAAACCAACCATCAACCATCCTAATGGGTATTTCAATGAAAAGACTAAATGATACTCTTTGGGGGAGGCAGGAAGCATCAGCTGATGTTTGATAGGAGTACGTGATACACCTGAGGCACTTCCACTATCTGGTTGTGATTTACTCCCACAATACTCTTTTTTTTCCCCCCAATTAAATAGCTGAGGTGACTAGGCATTAGCCAAGCACTTCTCAGCACCGAAAAAAATCTCTCAGGGAAGTAATGCCAGCCTTAAAAAGTGAGTCATTTATGATCAATTCAATCTATTACTAAAAGAGCTGTTGTTGCTCTTTTGGGCAAACATTGTGCATAAAAAATGAGAGGTGTCAAAAACCAGTAATGAAAAGGTAGCTGTCTTTGGTAAGTGGGTGGGAATCAAGTGAACCAAATCAGAGAGCGAAGCAATTTACGTTATGAGTCATAAAGTTTTCTCTAGAGAGGACCCAGAAGTGGAATAAACAAACATATGATACCGTGCGATAATCAGACCGCTACAGGAGCATCAAGTAGCCACAGTGATCTCTGGAAGTGGAGACTGAAGGCGTCAAAGTGGAGACAGGGAGTCAATGGAGGGGAGAACTGATTCAATACAGAGGGGAAACTGGGAGAGGTATGTGAAAAAAAATAGGGCAAGGAATTACAATAGGAAGTCAAAATAGAGAGAGACTAAAGGCAGCTTATAGGAGATGTCGCAGTACTGGAATTGAACAAGCAATGGCACCCATGTAAAAGTTGAGGGAAGGAGAGGACTGAGATTAGAAGAGAAGCCCTGCAGAGAGATGGTGGTTCCCTCACAGAGAGCTCCATGAAACCTGGAGCACAATGTACGAGCTGTAGCAGTAACTACCTGTGAAACCTGTACGTCCTCTCATGCCTGACCAACCTTCTCCACCTGCTGCTGCCTCCAGTGCCCATCTCCTGCTTCTGAATACCGCTGGAACTGTAGAGAGCAGGTAAACTCCACAACCCAAAGAGCTGAAACCCAGCACCCCTGCATCAGCACAAGACCTTCCCTAAGCATCAACTGCTTTTAGATAATTTTAGGTAGTTTCTCCCAATACTACACCTGCCCTGCCAGCAAAGCATTAAGACACATAACAAAGATAAAGGTAAGGTCATTAATGGCAGATCTAATTTGTACTTACAGCAGTGATAGATGGTACCGTTTTTTTCCATCAGGTATGCCATGCAAACAGCCAGAGTTAAAAGGTAAGGTCATTAATGATAGATGGTACCATTTTTTTCCATCAGGTATGCCATGCAAACAGCAGCTCTTATTTCTTGTGCTGTATCACAAAAACTGCCTGTTCCAGGCGTTACCTGTCCAATACACAAGGGTGACACTGCATCCATCAAGCTGCTCTGCTGCCCAGTTACCTCTGGAATGTGCTTTTCCTTGAGCTGTCACCCGCATCTGCTCACAGGATTTGTTTAGTCTCACAACTGCCTATGGTTTTCCATAAGGCACCCCAGTTTTTAGACAGCTCACAGTTTAAAACCCAACGAGACCTAAACAGATGCGTTTCTTTAATCCCAGTTGCAGAATTTCTTCCAATTTTCTGACGACTTTTTCCCTGCCCTGCTCTAAGACATGCACAAACACACATGAACAGACTGGTTGAAAGGCTTCTTTTGAGAAACTGTGAGATACGACATTTTCAAATCTCACCTTTCAGATTATGATAATGCCCTCAGGCAAGAAAGAAAAAAAGTACCTGGAGACACAATTAAGGCTGATCAGTACATATCAACCATTTCAAGCACAAACCTTTGCAAGAAAACTGTAATAGCTCAAAGCCAAGCAGCACAACACCCAAAAAACCTGATCAGAATTAAATTTAAGCCAAAAATCCAAACTTGTGGAGATGCAGAAATGCACAGTTAGAACATTCAAATAACCTTAACTCTGAAACAATAAATAATGGATTTCAGTATTTGTAGTTGTAAATTATATTTGAAGAACAGATTAGGTGATTTTAGTAATTTTATTTCCTCTTCAGATGGTGTTGTCACAGACTACTATCACTTCACAAGGGTTGCACATTCAGGGCTGGAGCTACCTCCGTTATAACAGGAGAGCTGATTATTCCCATTTATGATATCATTGATTCTTTGTTCTGTTGTTATTTGTGATCTGCGGATACTCTCTACTATTGACTTTGGCTTTTATTTCCTCTGCTTGATAATTTCATTCAGCAGCTACCTGCCTCCGACAACCACCAGAGCAGCACGGTAAATTAACACTAAACACTAATGACTAAGGGGTAGTAACAAATCCTCATAGTCAGTGGGCCAGTCTCCTCTGTGCCAGCTTCACTCCTTTGAGGCCTCAGTGTTGTGTCCTCCAAACTACACTGATGTGGGGTCTAGCTATGCAACAGCCACCTCTAGCACTCTGCTCTTCACATCAAGTGACATGCATCTGTTTACCCATGACTACCCTGTCGCTCGTTATCATTATTCAGAAATTTTTCAGCTGCAGGCTCCCGAGTACAAGACATCACACCATTTTTGCTTTATCACCTCTCATTTTGCCTCCTGAAAGCATCCAGTGGTTTCTGTTAGAGGAGAGACAGAACAGAGCGGCTCTGTGAAGTGCTATTTAGGAAGAACACAAAATTCAACAATTTTATTTCAACAGGCTGTTGCTTATGCATAAAAGCTGTCCTTTTGGGAAGACTCATTACTAAAGAAGGCCAGCAGCTGGAATGGGTGTGTGTTTAGGCACTCATTTCCATACAGGCAGGCTTTGCTGGCATTGCTGATTATTAAAGTTGCTTGACATTTTTTATTATAAAACCATGTTTCAGTTGCTGATATATTTTCAAAGATACATACATTTGGAATAAAATTTTGCACACTGGATGTCTGCTTCGGATCTACAGAGATGCACAGCAAGAATATTTCAACCAGAAATTTGGAGCTGTGAGGGCAAAGGAAAAACCATGGGTTTTTTTATCCATTAAAGATTTCTGAAGACCCTTCCTTTTACCCTTCACGCTAACACAGAGCAGAAGTTACTGTACTAAGCATATATCTTTTGCTGTTCCTGTAAAAGTACATTAAAATTCAGCTAACTTGTAATTCTCTCAAAAAAATTCAGTTTGATACGCTCACTGGAGACATCTTTGATTTTACCATTTAAATGCCCAGGAAATCCTATCTGTGCTGAGCATGTTCCAGACTGACAGAAAGAAAAGACTTTTCCTGCAGTGCAGATCTAAGCTTTTTGTGGCTGTGCCATGTCTGGGCACCTCTCCTGGCATCAGGAGGGCTGTATGCCTGGGTATCTCCCTGCTGTACCAAGTGGCATGGAAGAAGAGAATATGAACCCACTGCCGACATGCCCTTGTTGAAGGAAGAGATGGAGGAAGCTGGTGGGGTTAGGACTGTGGAGTAGGGAACCAGAAACCAGGTCAAAACCAGGTAAGGTGGTGAAGAAAAAAAAGCACCCTGTGATTTGTGGTGCTCATGGGCTTGAGCAGAGCAGGCAGGAGAGCACTGTTTCAATCTTGCTAGGTCAGATGGGCACTACTGGCTGCCTTCAGGGTGGGAACTCAGTGCATCTACGGGGGGACTTGCACTCGAGCACACAATTGGGCTGTGTCTGGGAGATGACTATGGGATTTACGGTCATTCTGTCCAGAAGGGCACGGGTTGGAATCACAGAATCACAGAATCTTCTAGGTTGGAAGGGACCTTAAAGATCATCTTGTCCAACCTTCAACCTAACTGACAAAAATAGACACCCACACAACAAACAAGGAGCATCATCACTAAACCAGACCTCCCAGCACTACATCAACCCGTCTTTTGAACACCTCCAGGGATGGTGCCTCAACCACCTCCCTGGGCAGCCCATTCCAATGCCTGAGAACCCTTTCAGTGAAAAAATTCTTCCTAATATCCAGCCTGAACCTCCCCTGGCGCAACTTGAGGCCATTTCCTCTTGTCCTGTCACCTGTGACTTGAGAAAAGAGACCGACCCCCACCTCTCTACACCCTGCATTAAAATCTACAGCCATCCAGTGGCCCTTGGGAAAGGGCACTGTTCCCATTCATCATGGACAAGGGTCTGTACCACCAAAGTGCCCAGTAAGTCTGACATTTAGATTGACACCTAGAGTAGAGGTGGAGCAGAGCAAGGTAAAGCTTCTGCAGATACCCACCTTAGGGAACACCAGAGGAAGGATGCCACTGCCCAGCCAGTAGCTCAAGATGCTAAATGTCTTTAATAAAAAGGTGGGTTAGCCCTTATGGAGCTAGGAACAGAACCTGCAGTTCGCACTGTGGCATTTTCTCCAACTATAAACTACTAAAGTTTTGTCGTGTAACACGAGTAATGGAATTGAAATTTGGTTTGCTTGGACAGCTCACATCCTTGAAAATAGTCATTTCCTCCTAAAATTATCCTCAACTTTACCATTCCTAGCACTGAGACATCTCTCATTCCATTGAAACCAACAAAACTATTTGCTCCATATTCATGCAGACAGTGGGATCCAGCCCAGAACAGGCAGGAATTTTATCTATTTACTCACAGTTCAACCCAACAGTACTATCTATTTGCCCCCCTTTAATGGGCTGTTGAGAAGAAATGACTGATAGGCACCAATCTGAGTCAATGAGAGTTGGGGATGGAGGGCTTGTAACAACTCACCTGGCTTTCAGCAGGAGAAGGAAAAGCTGTTTGAGCGAGGCATTTGAGTCATTGCAAAGAGCAAATGATAAGGGCTGCACTAAGATTGAGACTTTAATGAAATTCCAAAGCCTACAGGCATATAATGTTTTTATGTAAATCAGCTTAACGATGAGGTTTTTTACCATGAGCATTAGCAAGTGAGCAATTTATTTGAGAAAAACTTGCAATCATCAAAGCATTTTTAACCGTGTGAGAGTTGGGTCCATAATAACTGGAAACCATGCCTAAAGTTTGCTCTCTGATCCTAAGCACTCACCCACACTGCATGGAAAACAACATTGCAGGCAAAATCAAATGCACATTTCATCTATTTCTGAGGGAGACGATCTAAAACAGTTTCTAAAAATGCAACAATTTACATCAGATGAAGTTTCTAAAGAACACTTCTGTTTTAAAACTGTTCATCGTCTTGGTTTTAATGGGCTCAACAGTTCTTTATCAAAATTGATTAGTAGGGAAAAAAAAAAAATCTTTACACTTCCAGTACACTGGAAATGAGCCTTACCTCACATGCAGAAAGCCATCTGTTTCACTGTATTGGTGTCCTCTTAGCTACATTAGAGTCACTGACAATATTCAGGAGAAGAATTTCAACTGGAGATACAGTGCCTAACTCTGCTCTCAGTTACACCAATATATATTAAAAGACAACATAAACAGATAGAAAGTAAATATAGAGAAATGCTGGCACCCTGAGCTGCGTTCAGAGTGTCAGCAGAGGCACTGTGAAGGTGACCCAGGCAATAGAGAATGGTGTAAACTCACAACTACACAGTAGCTCATGGCTCTACCACAGAGGAAGGAAGGGCAGAGCTGGGGACCCCCCTCCTAACTGCGATGTACGCCCATTAGGTTGTCCCAGATGAAGCAAGCTCTTCTCAACTGCCCCTGTTGCACTATATCCTTTAGGCTTCCAGGTATTACGTCTGCCTCAAGTTAATTGTCTCCTAGAGCAAACCCCTGTTAACCATCAGCTCCTTGCTTTTATCAGGGCAAGAGTAGTTTGAAGTCTTAATTAAATACATATGACTGGATTATGCCTTCAGGCACAGCCTTGAGCGAGAGATAACACATGGACTTCAGAAGCCAAGTGCCTCAAGCACAGCCCTCCACGTCACAACATGTTTTTATTCCCCTTGATCCCAAGCATGGCTGGACCAGGCACTGCTTTGGATTTACAGAAGCAGAAAATGACATCAGCCTTATGATCGATGCTTAGTATTTAGGAAAGTGTAAGCTATAACTTTACCTGGTGCCTGCTTTGTGATGGGAGAGGACAGCATGAAAAAGGAGACCTTGCAACTCCAAACCCAGTCAAGCACTGAAATTAGGGAGGATTCATGTTTTCATTTACATTAGCAGCAGTTTAAGTCAAGACACCTGCTACAGCACTTCCTGAGCCCATCTTCAATCAGGTGCCCAATAAGCATAACTGAATTTCACATCAGAAACACAACCAAAAGGCTGATTCAAGGGAATGCTTTTTCCCCAAGAAAAGCTACCTTTGAAGATGTTAGTGCCAAAACCAGCCATCACAGACCTCACCACTCGCCCAGCTCCTCTTACACATTGCTTCCTGTCTCTTGTTACTCCACAGACTCTCCCAGTCAGGAGCCCTATCTATTCACATTTCCAAATGCTAAGCTCTCTTCGGTCACTATGAGAAGGCTTTACAACAACAGTTTCTTTGTGTTTAGCAGCCAGACCGTGCAATATTAAAGCTCAGCGTTCACTCTGATTGGGAGCTATTACAGTTAGTGAGCCATATGCCATGCAGTACACAAAGACAGTTGCAATTAAGTCCTTGGGCAACAAGACATAAATACTACCAAGAAAAAACCCTTTGCACTTGGATGTAAAAGGGAAGCCAAAAGAGCTTACCACTATTACCCACAATACCATAAAAAGGGCTGCTCTTCTTCTTTAATACATTTATCACACTTCTGAAGCAGTATGCACACATTCCTTGTCTCTACTGCATATCTAAAGATATATTTAGCCTAATATTTCCATGACAACGCAGCAAGAAATGGTCAATTTGAGAAGATGGCTGAATCAGAATTTAAGATGCTTGTAGAAGCTGCTTCCTAGTGCTCAAATTGTTTCAGTTACCCGCTACACTAAGCACATTCTTGTTTGTTGCTGCTATTTCTAATCATCACATTAAAAAACTAATTTTGAGTGATTAGGGGAATTATGCATTATGTTATCATACAACAAAGACTGTTCATTGCTGTGATAGTACAAACACCCTAATACAAGTAGAAGACAATAGCAAAACGCTTCTTTAGGTTGAAGTAAAAGCTCACAGAGAAGAGTAAGAAGAGATGTGGAACGCTCTTACGAAACTGGCAATAGGTTACATGTACCAAAAATGTGATGGCAGGAATGACAATTCAAACTCTTGGCTTTTCTGGCTAGCACAGAATAGAACTATTTGCAGAAAATTTTGGAAGAGAATCATTTGCAAAATCTGGAAGACCAAAATGAAGGCATTCAAGGCAAGGAAAACACACAAGGGAGCAACCCAAAGAAAGGCATGCACCACCTCTCCCTTCACCTCAGGATTATCTGCTCTTATTGCAAGGCAATATTTGCAAGGCACCCAGCAGGTCTGCACAGCGTGAGCAGAAAAATGAGGACAGTTGAAACCTGAAGGCAAAAGACAGTCACAGCACAATGACGGGGCAGCAGAGATTGAGATCTTTGGCACACTGGTTCCTGGACTCTCATTACCATCTTGCAAACATGTCACTCCTTTCCACATTACCTTTTTCTTCGGAAATGAACGGTAACGATTAATATGTAATTCTGCCATCAAATACTGGTTACACTATTAAATACAAGTGTGAGATGAACAGCCTCGCACTTTAATTAACCAATGACCAAAATTCCCCAAAGTTCAGCAGTTCTGAAAAACAGCATTCTTTGAGGTCTTTGCTTAGCACACCAAAGACTTACCTGGGTAGGTCTTGTAAGCATTAATTAAACAGAGGAAAAGAGACTTCTGTGTCTTCACAACACAGAGCCATTCTCTCGTTTACACATCCAAAGCATCTATAATTAATTGGGTTCACCCACTCAGAACCACGCGCCTTGAATAAAAAAATAAAAAAAGCTGCATGCCAGCTATGCTGCTGAGATATAGGTTATTTTTTTTTTTCCTCTCCTCTCCCTTCAGTCTTGCAAACCCTTTGCTTTTCAACAGCAGTGCCCATCTTCCTTCCATTTGCTGAGCAACCACAGGCAGAGAAAGCACACCCACATCCTTTGGTTCTGGCAGAGACTTGCGAGCCACGTCGCTGGCTGGCAAAACCCCGTCAGCGTGATGCCTTTGCAAACCCAGGGCTGCATCTGGGTATAAATGGGTAAAAGCTGGGCCTTATTATTTTAAAACAACACCAGAGTTCCTCTCCTGTGTGACACTGCTAAGTTCAACAGGGGTGGGAGTGTGGCATGTGTAGGTCCAGTGAGATTTACATTTTCCAGCAAGGACTTGTAAAAGACAAACTCAAAGCCCAGGTTACCCAGGGACACAGGAGATCTCAGAGTTGTCTGCTTTTGTAGGTCCCTCCTTTCTCTGCAACCATGCAGTCTCTGCAGATCAGAGGATCTGGGATGCTGATAGCCATCATAAGATGCATTGCCAAGAGAAAAACCCTTGGCATTCCAGCTTCTCTGATCAGTCTCATTATGATGGTTTCTATTCCAATACCAGCTCACACACTGTCTGGCTGTGGCCAGTGTGCTGCAAGTTTCCAAATCACTGCTGCTTTACATAATGCTGCACATATTTGCCACCACCTCCTCCACAAAAAAAAAACCAAACAAACCAAAAACCAACCCCCAAAACCAGAGGAAGAACTGCAGCTGGTTCCAGGGAGACAGGTTGATATGAATTTCCTTTTCAGGAAAGTAATTCACAGGGAATTCTGCCTACAAAGGTGATGTGTCCGAGTTGTGTCCAAGATCTCAAAGGGACAGAAAGGAAGGTGCCCACCTCTCTTGAGGGAGGCTCTGGAGGACTCAGGATCTGAATCAACTAAGATTTACATCAGAATGAAAATTAAGGCTGGAGTTTATGAGATTTACATCTACAGCTCTGTATGATGCTTTCTGAAGATCAGTAAGAAAGAGGAAAAACCTACTCACTAGAAAAATCACATTTTTAGAAGGAACCACGAACTGGATTTCTGCTTTTGACTGCAGTTGGATTCACAACTTTTGTGATTCACTTTAGAGTCTTGACTGTAGAAGGAGAAAGCAAGTAACTTTGCTGCATTTGGTTAAACCACTCTAAAGTGAAGGATTTCTTATATTTTGTCTTGAGATGGCCTGTATGTGGCTGCCCACCCATTCAGAAAACTCCTGTTCACGAGGGTATTTTGATGAGGCACCACTGCTACCGTGCCTATTGTTAATTTCCCTGGGAATTTATAAGACAAAGCACAAGCTATTGAGAAGGAAAAGATCAAAAAGCTGCTAAGAAAGAGGTATTATACCTGTTATTACTTCTCACCTTAGAGCTCCCTCTGCAATCTCCTATTTCAACAATGTCTTTTCTTTTCTAAAATACGAACTTCTGTTCACCATTTATTTGCAATCTAATAATTAGGGAAGAAAACTGCTATAATCACAAAATGAAACATGACTTTTAAAAACTCTTCAATTCCAAAAGTATCTTACTCAATACCAGTAAAAAGAAGGGGCTACAAATGGGTTACATTAAGTTGAAAGGCAAGAGAAAACATCCTAACTGGAAAAAGACCAGAAAATTCAATGCTGAGCACATTGGATGGTCTATTTGTTTTCAAGTGCAATAAAATTATGGAATTGTGGGGAAAAAATTACTATGAAACTGATGCTGCATTTGTGCAGGTTAAAAAAACTACAATCTTGTAACATATACTGGAATAACAAGGAATGAAAATATCACATTTAAGCAAGTAAGGGGACAAAGAATCATAGGCACCTGTCCTGGGTTGAGAGACACAGGACTAACTTTTCTTCTAATGCTGGGGAAAATTGCACTTCTAGAAGACTCCACTGTCTGAATTTGTGAAAATATTTACTTTATAACCAGCCAGGCTCTGTGGGATTCAAGGTTTAGTGTTTTTGAGCAGGTGCAGGGACAAGGAGGAGCAAGGCCTGGGCATTTGACCCAGGCTGGCCAACAGGATTATTTCACACCACGAATGTCACATTCAATATAAATTAGAAAAGTTTGCTGCAGAGCTCTCTCTCCCTTGATAGTGGCGGGTCCAGACAACTCCTTGCCCCAGTGCCAGAGCTCTGAGGCCTTCCCTTCCTCCTGAAGCCATTGCACTGGCAGTGTCCCACATTTGCTGTCCCTGCTGGGAGTGCTGAGAGAATTAGCTCAGTATAATTCTTGTATATCTTATATCAGTATTGGGATTAATACTGGTTCTTTAGTGTTCTTGGTAATTATTTAGTCTTAGTCTATTAAATCTATTTATATTTCAACCCTTGTGTTTCCTTGTGTTCCCTTCTGTTCCCCGATTCCCCTTTCTGGGTGGGGAGGGGTCATCGGGTGATAGAATAATTGTCTAAATGACAATAGATTGTTCTGGATTTTCTCAAACCATAACGGCACCCTAGACAAGACACTGCAGAGTGAGGAAGGTTTATTCTCTAGCAAAATAGATCAAGATGTACATTTGGGCATTTGACCCAGGCTGGCCAACAGGATTATTTCACACCACGAATGTCACACTCAATATAAATTAGAAAAGTTTGCTGCAGAGCTCTCTCTCCCTTGATGGTGGTGGGTCCAGAGAACTCCCTGCCCCAGTGCCAGAGCTCTGAGCCCTTCCCTTCCTCCTGAAGCCATTGCACTGGCAGTGTCCACCATTTGCTGTCCCTGCTGGGAGTGCTGAGAGAATTAGCTCAGTATAATTCTTGTATATCTTATATCAGTATTGGGATTAATACTGGTTCTTTAGTGTTCTTGGTAATTATTTAGTCTTAGTCTATTAAATCTATTTATATTTCAACCCTTGTGTTTCCTTGTGTTCCCTTCTGTTCCCCGATTCCCCTTTCTGGGTGGGGAGGGGTCATCGGGTGATAGAATAATTGTCTGAATGACAATAGATTGTTCTGGATTTTCTCAAACCATAACGGCACCCTAGACAAGACACTGCAGAGTGAGGAAGGTTTATTCTCTAGCAAAATAGATCAAGATGTACATTAGGAGATTGCCAAAAAAACGGTCTTCAAATCATTGTTACTTCCTGTTGATTATAAACCATATACAGATGCCAGTATGTCTGTCTCCTGAAGGTGTCTGCCAGGTGGCTGCTGCATTCTCTCTGCCTTTGGACGTCACCACTGGGACCCCTGGTGCAAGCCCCAGATGGTCGCTTCACTGGCTGGGGCTGGTACCTGCAAGCCTTCAGAGCTGCTGTCCTGACAGCGGTGACTCCCAGCTCGCTCAAGCCCATCCAAGCTGAAATTGCTGGAGTCACATTCACACATACAGATGACAGACAGGGAACATTATTGTTTTCACTTTTTTTTTTTTTCCTTATAGGAATGGCTCAGGTCTCCAACCATGACACACTTCACTCCCACAGGATCTGCCACGCTGTGAAAAGGAAACCCTAAAGCAAATCATCAATAGCCTGAGTAAGGTCTAACGGCTGTTATGTGACAACACACAGTGGGATGACTACACAGCCCAGACCGCAGACAACCTAGACTATTTTTAAAACACTGTTTTTCAGAAATAAGCTCGCAGAGAACTTAGGCAAAATCAAAAACAGATTCAAAGGGCATCTGAAATAAGGAAGCAGTAGTGGAGAAAAGACGTTTCTGGAGTAAATTCCCTTTGAATCACTGCACATTTGTAATACGTAGTATCACTAATTTATTTAAGTGTATATTATATATGTAATTTCCCCTAATTTTTGAGTTATAGACATAAAAATACGACACTTAATCCTAATCTTGGCACTCACATTCATGCCTCCTATGGCCCCAAGCAAGGTATTCTCAACCTTTTACTCCCCTATAGGCAGCAACATTGAAGGAGGAAAACGCTGTGTCCCTCCCTTGCAGGTTGGGAGGCAGATGCCAACTTCCCGTGCCCGGGGCAAGGCTGGAGACATCAAGTCTCCTGCAGAACCTGGGCCACTGCTTTGCCATCTCTGGCAGAAACACACCAAGCATCCAGATGCAAACACCTGGGTTCTCTTCAAACCTCTGCCACCACCTTACTGTGGCTGTTTCACTCTTTCCTGAAAATTATATTTCCAGCAACCCAGCTTCCATGCCAGGAATCATAGAATCATAGAATTTCCCAGGTTTCCATGCCAGGAAACCTGGGTTCTCTTCAAACCTCTGCCGCCACCACCTTACTGTGGCTGCTTCACTCTTTTCCTGAAAATTATATTTCCAGCAACCCAGCCCAAAGGAGAGAGGGATACGAGTCCTTCCATAACAAGTTTTCATGCTCATGACAACATTCAGTGTGGGCCCTAACAAAGCATATTAGCACCTGGGAGCACAGCAGCTCCAGAACAGCTAAAATCCCAGCAGGTATATGCTGCAGCTGGGCAATCTGCCTCTCTGGAGGTAAGGCACTACACACAGGCTTCTCTTCTGACCTGACAGGACTGGATTGAGCAGGTCATCACAGGATTTAGCTCTACTTATTACTTAAGCTGCAGTCGGTCAGGTCACACTAAAATTGAGAAGTACATTCCAAATTTCTTTTAAAGCATTTGTTTGTTCAGACGTCCCTTACACCTATTTTCCCTTAAATCACAGACAGGTTTGTACTTCAAAAAAAAAATTCCTGGGCTGTAACCCTGTCACTCCTGGTATCCCAAATCCCACTGAGAGAGCAGAGCCTTCAGTCCAGCCCTGCATCTGGCACCTTGCCCAGCTATCACAAAGGGAGAAGGAAGGAGGAGTGGAAAGTGAGACTGAAAGTTACTGGTCTGACTGGTTGGCTGGAGGTGCCTATAGCCAACACAGGGAGAGAAAGGACCATCTGCTGTGGAAGGAGAGCTCTTTGAGGTTCCAAACAGTCATTTACAACTAATGCAATGCTAACAATAACAGGCACACTGCTACACAAACTCTGCCCTTTCTACATAACACACCCCAGATGCATTAACAGCTCCTTTACATCTTCTGCTGGGGTTTCATCAACCTCAGGGGATGCTGTCCCCTGCTTACAGAAGCTGCAATAGCCTCCTGAAACCAACCTCATCAGTTGAGATGCTCAAACACATCCGTGACACCCCCATCCAATCTTCACGTTTCTGTGGCAGAAAAATATCTGCAGGTGCCATGTTTTAGTTCACTCATCAAGTCAAAAAAGTGTCTATTAAGAATATAGCAAACATAGGGGTTTGGGGTTGTGGTTTTTTTTGCAAGTATCTTTCTTATTACCCATCACCAGTAAAAATGTCTTGATTTGGCAGTGTTGAGAGCTGAAAGGGCATGGAACAGAGCCACACACAAAGCTTTGAGAGCACAGGAGAGGAACAGGCTGTCCTACTGCTTTGAGTTTTTCAATTCTAAGAGGAGAGAGAATGATTCCAGGATGGGTTTGCAATAGACTGGTTTATAGGGTTGGGTTTTTCGCCCCCCCCGTTACCTCTGGGAACTCTCATCTGCTATGAACTGATGTCACCTCACGTGAACTAGTGGATCCATCCCAGGTCGTGCACACAAAATACTCAGCCTTTTGCTTTTTTGAATAGAGATCCTTTACTAGAACACTTACATTCCAGATCAGAAGTCTCAAATAGGCTCTGAGGATACACAAACTTACCTTCTAGCAAAAGGCCAGCACAAAATGTGCATTTTTACCATGTCAAGCTGGTCTGTCAAAAAAACCACACGTACATTGGCCACCGCTATAATGCTGTCATGGACATCCAATTGCTGAGTGCCATAATAAAACTTTAGAAGAGGTAAATTTATTTCAGGTATTGTTCTTTTATAGTTTTGGTGGCTCATTTTTCCACCTCCTTGCTGGCTTGGAGAATACACCTACCATAAAGTCATTGTCGTGACCTCAGAGGGGTCTGGCAGATACTACTTTGAGTCAGCTGCCAGCGCGCAGCAATCCTTCCTTGATAAGCCATGGCTTATAAAATGGAAGTGTTTTGAAGGCCTAAGTAACATCTAGTCCACAGCACAACAAAAACTGCTTACAAAATTTGTTTAATTTATCCTTTTAAATATTTTCTAACATCTGGACTATAAGCCTCTTCCATACCAGCTGTCAAAAGTCTGATTCATCTCATTAAAGCCAACAGAAAAACTCTCACAGATTTCAGTGGTCAGAGACCACACCTACCTCTTCTCATTTTCCTTCCAAAAGAAAGAGTCTCCTCAGCTGTAATCTGTTCCTTTCACATCCACTCATCACTCAGTCCTGCTGCCCTTCTCCAAAAATATTTCTAAAGCTCCTATACCCTTTCTGTTAGGAAATAGGCAGGTGAAGAAAAAAAATTAATCTGCTAAATGCACTACCAAGTGGATTTATATTCCACAGCACATTACACCCATAGCTCAGCTAAATCATTTATGCATGTCACAGAAGTATTACTTTGCATTTCACTGCATCTCAAATGCAACAAATTTATGAAATTTAGAAAAAGAAACAGATCTGCTACAGCAAAACCAGATTCTATTTTCCAAACCGCACAAAACCTAAATGGGCTACTTCAGATGCAGCAGCCTTATCTTCACATGTATTATATATATTTAAAAGGTTTCTACCGACTCATTTTCTAACAGAAGAAAGCACAATATGAGATTTTTAATCCATCCTAGAAGCTCAGTACACTTCGTAGAGAAGCAGTAATTACAGAGGTGCCTGCTAGCAGCGCTACTGTGTTGGGGGGGGTTCATTATTAACCCAGTTTTCATGGTTTCACAGCTCACAAATCACCCATGTACTGGCCTAAAACCACCATAGAAAATTTCATCCCAGAAGCAATTTATTTAGTTACTTTTTCTTCTTGTCAAAGTGCAAAGAGAAAAAGGGAATTATATTGAATTTTCATGCTTTTCTATGAATATATACCAGGGAGAGAGTTAATAATTTTAAAACAGCAAGTTCTGATGCTCTCAGGTGAAATCATTATCCTGTTTAAATTAACAGCTAGTTCTCTCAACTGCAGCAGGGACAGGATTTCAATCTCCAAGTTCTGGAGAAGTTCAGCTTCTGCTGTTCACGGAGCTGCTCTGCAAGAGTGAGTGCCTTCTCCCATTGAATCCACGGCCTTCTTAAACCAGTTCCAGTTACAACATAATGCAAAGTAGCTCAAACCCCACTGAAAGACACCAGTATAGATTATTACACTCAGGCACCGTCACACTTCTCCCTGTTTTGAGAGTTACAAAGTGTTTCCTGATACAACTAGGGATGGGATCTTTGGAAAGAGAAGTTCTGGAGAACTGGAGCACTGGGTCCAGTTCTGGGCTCCCCAGTTCCAGAAGGACAGGGAACTGCTGGAGAGGGGACAGCAGAGGGCTACAAAGATGATGAGGGGCCTGGAGCATCTCTCTGATGAGGAGAGGGTGAGGTCTTTTTAGTCTGGAGAAGAGAAGGCTGAGGGGGGATCTGATCAAGGCCTATAAATACTTCAAGGGTGGGTGTCAGGAGGATGGGGCCAGTCTTTTTTCAGTGGTGCCCAGGGATAGGACAAGATGCAACAGGCACAAACTTGAGTATAAATTCCACCTAAACATGAGGAGGAACTTCTTCACTTTGAGGGTGGCAGAGCCCTGGCAGAGGCTGCCCAGGGAGGGGGTGGAGTCTCCTTCTCTGGAGATATTCCAAACCCTCCTGGACACGTTCCTGTGCAACCTGCTCTGGGTGGCCCTGCTTTGGCAGGGGGTTGGACTAGATGATCTCCAGAGGTCCCTTCCAACCCCATAGCATTCTGTGATTCTGTAACTGGATGCTCCTGTGGCTCTCCAAAGACACACTTCACACAGAACAACATTGGCTTAATCTCCGTGCCTTCCCCAGATGTAACTACCTCTGACTGTGTACTATAACACACTGGAGTTGTAAGAGCTCTCTGCTCTACTACTGACTGAGTACAAGGGGCTCTTTACAAACAGGACTGAGACTTCTGTCAAGCTTTTGAGAAAGAACCATCTTTCGCATCAAGTTTGAAAGCTGGCATGAGTTTCCAGGATAAGGCTTTAAACTAAGCTTTTAGTTTGAATTGACTCTGCCTATGAATTCTCTGTAAGGTAGAAATCACAGGAAACTTGGTTGATCTGCTCAATTGCCACCTACTCTTCAGTGAGGGACATCAATGCAGCTGCAGCTGAGATTTCTCCTGGCTAAGTTTCCTTTTCTTTCCCTCAGAAGTGGGAGAGAAATGTGCATTGAAAAGGAACACGAACCACATGAAAATTCCCTCCGAACCAGAACATGATAAACAAAAAACACAAGTCAGAGGCCTTCTGTTAAGGTCCCACAACTCAGCCCCACACATCTGAAGTCTCTAGATAACACATACTGATTCAGCCCCAAATGCTCCTGAAGATGATCTAAACTACCAGGACCGGAGCAAGCAATCCAGTAATTAAAATTGATTACACGTCCAGTAATCAAACACGTACTCCAAAAATGGTGGGGTGGTGAAAAATGCCTCCTGGCAGAGAGCCCACACAGACAACTAACTGAGGTAGCATCATCTTAAACACCACAGATGCCTCTGCCGTGGCTGTCTCTGAACCGAGGCCCCACAATCCAAAATGTCACTATATGCCTTTACTTTTACATTTTCACCTCAATACAAAAAAAGGTACACGATGGGTTCTGTGAAATCTAAGGAGGAGTCAGGGAAAAGAAGAAAATAAAGGATAAAGCCAAAGTGTGCTGCTACCAACATTTATTTCTCATTTTTGTGACTTTGTGATGCATAGACTTTGTGCGCTTCAGAAAGGGAAAGAAAAATGATGACTCTATTAGCTATGCAGATTTCATATTCCTCACAAGCAGCTCATAGAGCTTACCGTAATATCCTGTAAACAGGAAAACATTTGAAAACCTGAATCCAGAAGTGCGCTAATTAGAGAACATCACTTACATGTAAATCAAGAAATCCTAGGCAAGCGGAGGGAAGGAAATAGTTCCTTCTCCCCCCACAACCATGAGATGCCACAATGACAAACAAACAAAAAAGTAATTACTGTCTTGTAAGTGAGCAGGGATGGCTCATTCCACCTCAGACAAACAACTTTATCAGCAGGAACAGGAAAAATGCACCTCTTGGAGGTCTGTATGCTAACATAGACCATAGAGCTTCAGAAGACAGAAATAAACATCAGCTACTATACCTGAGAAGCAAAGGAGAATTCCTTGTTATAAAGCAAAATCTTAATAATGAACTTGTATTCTGTTTTAAAGACATCTATTATTTCATCTTTAAATCTTGTCTATCAATTAAGCAGACAGACTAATCTAATACACTGCAGGCATATCACTTTTTGGTGTGGTGGTAAATCTGCTGTTCAAGTGTTTCCTGACAACACCGGGAGGTTAATTCACACGTTGGTTTGTGTGGGTTCCCCAGTATCTCTGGAGTAACCCAGAGTTGCCAGGTTATAAAGCAATTTTCCCCCCAGGAAGTGCTGCTCAGCAGCTTGGATAAATAGCAAGTTAGCAGGAAAACAAACCAAGAAACTGAAATCTCTATGAGCCCCTGATAGAACTTGATGTGTTCCAACTGCAGGCTTGTTTTAATGGAGTAGGAAAGGAGAAGAGGAATGGCAGTCACGTACCTGTGACGCCTGGGCTAAACAACAGCAGTGTTAAGAAACTTTTCTGTGTGTAAATTGATTTTTGAAGCCAGAGGCAGCAGAAACATGTCCACGAGATGTAGGCTGCACCAAAAGCTGCACAGGATCTGGCTGCTGAGCTCAGAGGGACCCTTGGGAGCCCAGAGCCCTTACTCACGAGCTGACTGGGAAAGCTCCCTGGTGCTCCTCTACTGCAAAAAAGTTTACACATTTATTCTGAGTCCTTTTATGCTGAGACTGTTTGTGGTCTGTACTTTCCTGGTTTTATACTCCAGCCACTCAGAAGTCTCTGTCTGGCGGAACACTGCTGGCAACTTAAAACAACTACAGCTTAAATTCTGACACATGTGTGTTGCCCATCTTATTTCTAACCCCAGCTACACCTCATGCTTGCAGCATAGCAGCAATGCAGTTCATAATCCAAATCAATTTTGGCTTTTTATGGTGTAAATTATTTTCTTGAAAAAATTAATCCTAATATCAGTGCTTCTTACTTATAATTCTTTTCTTCCCCTGATATTTTTAAAAAAGTTATTTTTAACACTTCCTTTTTGTATTTTCTAATGAATGAAATTCATTATTGAACTTGTAAGGTATCCCAGCCATACAAAAGATATGGGTCAGGAAAAAAGTATAACAGAGAGGCCCAGAGAAAGATCGTCTTTGAAAATGAAATAAGACTTGTTCCACTTTTATATTTGAGGCCTGAGACGTATTTACATTTAGGTTACATTAGTAGTAGTAGTACTACTACTACTTTCTGATTAGGTGTTAAGAACACAAAAATCACAATAAGAGTAGTCAAACACTGGAACAGGTTGCCCAGAAGGAAACTCCATCCTAGAAGATAGTCAAAACTTGACTAGACAGGCTCTAGAGCAACCTGCTCAAACCCCACCTGCCTTGAACTGGAAGGGGACCAGATAACCCAAGATTATTGAACGGCTGTATTCATCTTTCTTGTAGTGTGAAGGGAGCATTAAGAAGCAGCAAGATTATCAGTATATGCGTCTATTCATGGAAAGCTTCCTTAAAACAGTGAAAAGCAATCAGACCTGTAACTCTTACTCTCAGGAATGAGTCTAGAGTCACAAGTGAACTGTGACAGCTTGTCCCAGGTAAGCAAACATGTCACCTCCCCACACCTCTGCTTCCTACCACTTCAGAAGTGACCAAGCACCCGCTGGGGACACAGGCTCTGCTGCCAAGGAAAAGGAAGGACCTGGAATCAACACTGCTCTCTACTCTGAGAGGTCTCACTGTAGCAGCTACTGTGGAAAAAAAATCCACAGGCTTTTAGACTTTTAAAGAGAGAATGCATAATGAAATTAGCATCGATAATTTAATGAAAGGGGAAGGACAGAAAGAAGCATCATTATGGAAATTTAATTAATAAACGATTACAGCAAAAGTATCTCTTTCAAGGTTGTGGGGTTTTTTTATTTATAAAAAGCTATCAGCACCGAGATATGGAAGGAAATTATACCTGCTACTAATGGGGTAAAGCAAACATCTGAAGTATTGAGAGGGTTGGAGAATAGCTTGGAAGTATAAAACAAGATTCATCTGAGGCTCTCAAGATCCTACTATCAATGTCAAAGACCTTGCAGAAAGATGGTTCTGCAGGGCAAAAGTGTTTGAATCCTGCAGGGAGACAGTAATTCTTCCCTGCTGACCTCCTGCTCTCACAGTAAGTCTATTCTGGATATAAATGGTGCTCTTGACATCTGGCAGTCCTACAGCAGGAAACCCTGGCCCAGGGGTAAGATGACGACAGGGCTAGATTTACTAGCTAGTTAGCAAGAAAAGCCAATTATCAAAAGGCTTCCTGCATCATATATGCACCTTTACAGGAGCAGGATGAGTTACTAGAGCAATACACCACTGATATAATTCTGCCTTCCACGTGGAAGGTCAAATAAGTTTCTCAGTATGATAAGATTGTCCAGACACTATCGTAGGAGTTGGATAAATGTTGCCATAACCACCACAAGGCACGAAAGATGGAGTGGCTGGCCCAAACTGGACAATGAAATAATAGGGTTACATGCAAATTTTTCATTTATGTGAAGGGATTTATCTCCCTTTATACTGAGATTTTCCTACGCCATGTGAGACATCTAAGAAGAGCCCTTCAGATGTTTCACCACTGCAGAGAGGCATAAAAGAGCCTTACAGTAAATGCGAAGCAAACTCACTGCCTCCATAAACTAAGAAAAACGTTATCTTTAATACACACGCTCCAAATTCTGTTTTGATTAATTACTTTCATGGTATGCTTTAACAGGATTACAAAAAAAAAAAAATCCATAAAATTCTCCAAAATCAGAAATGGTAAATTATTGACGCTGTTCTATTCTTTAGGACTTTTAAACCAGTGGTGGGCTCGGTCAATAAAGCGCCTGCTGAGTTTGCTCTCTCAGACAAGCCCTTGATGCAACTTGGCCTTTGCTCAGAGACCCACAACCCTGGAGACCCTTATCCTCTCCATCATGAGAAATGTTCAAGCTTGTTGGTATCAGATCTCAGCACTCTCAAGACAGCCTCTGCATCCATGAACTGAACTTACATCCTTAGTTATAAAAACCTGAATACAGTACTCTTTCTTTTTGGTATTTAATAAGAAAGTAACTGAAACAAGGCTCAATACCTTACCACTCTTTTGGAGTAAATATGACCTTATGATGCATGTGCTGTTCCCTTCCAATCACAGCTGCTTCCCATTTCAACTGCATTTCTCTTCTGGATTTCTACAAAGATAAAATCACTTGGGCCAAAGTCTGTAGCTGGGCTCTCTGTATACGGTTGTACACAAAAGGTTCGTGATGGCAGACACAGCTGCATGTAGGAGATCCCTTCTGAATTCAGTGGGGACTAACTTGGCCTGCAGCAGTTTCTGAAACAAGCCCAATGAAAGCATCCAAAGGGAGAGCCTAGGAACAGCGCAATGGAGGGAAGAGAGGGGATCTATCTTCCAGGGCAATTCCACCAAACAGCATTAGACAGCATTAGACAGCATTATCCAAAAGAAACCTTCCAGAACCATTCAACTGCGGCAAAGACTAACTGATTTTGAGTCAAAGATGACACTGTAATCTCTTAGTGGAAAGATTATCAATCCCAAAACAACATTGCCTAAATTATACTGAACCGTTGTAATAAATGACGTGACTTCAGCACCCTTTGTGCAGATTGCTGACATCCAAAGTCCACAGCAGCAAAACAATAGGTATCTGATCACATATTTATCAAACACTAGGCTAGATGAGAAAAATACAGCTACTAGCCACACTCTGGATTTCAGGAATCTCTCTTCATTTCCTAAAGTATCCTGAGTGATATCAAAACTAAAGCAGGAAAAACATTACACGTGCAGGAGTTCTGAATATAAAGCAAGTACAACCTGCCTGAGGATATTGCTGACGAAGAAGAACAAAATGAAGATGTATGTGAATCTGTACTTTCAAAATTTGGCATCTACAGTTAGAGTCCTCCAGACCCAAAGTGAAGATGTACCATTCCCTACAGCACACTGCTTGGTACAGAGTGGTCTGATAACTTCTACTTGAATTATTCTTCCCAGGGGAACAACTGCACAATCAAGTGACTCCAGAAGTGCTGAAGGACGTAGGCCCTACCTAATATCTTCAGTGGGATCTGGAGAAGAGGGAGCAGTGCAGACCAGGTCAGAAATTATAGCTGCCCACAAATTTTAACACTGGAAAACCAGCCTGGAGCATTCCCAGCTCCTGACAGATTCAAGCAGGAACTGCTCTAAGAACCACATAACCTCTTTTCAATCTACTGGTAGTGACAGCACTACTGGCTGCTCCCCAGTCCTCACCTGTTTCCTGTAAAGGGTGTTAAAAAACGAGCTCCTGTTTGGAAAAGGTGAACTCTTTGTCAACATGCCCCTTACCTTAAGATCAAACAAACCTCAAAGAAGGCGAGTGTCCCCCCAAAAACCAGTCACAAATTTCTGTGTTCTCCCAAATCTCCAAGTTAGGGGAGTTAGTAAAATGAGAGACTAAGCAGACTTGTGTAAAAAAAAAAATAATAATGGGGATGAAGAAAACAATGTGATAAATGAAGCAGAAGAGAACAGGAGGGGGCTGTGATTTTTTTTCACCCCTTCTTTCAAGCATCTTCTTCCCAAGATACAAAAATCATACAGGGTTGTATCTCACAACAGGAGGCACATGTGGTGCCTCAGCTACCACTTGGCACTAGCCTGCACCTGACCTGGGGGCCAGGCATCCTCCCCAGATGCCCCTCTGGGACATATGGTGCCAGACAAAGCTGGGGGTTGACACTATGGTCTGTGTGTCCACAACATGGGGTCACCCAGCAGCACCGGTGGAACAGCACCCTTCTGCCTCCACGTGTGAGGCCAGCCTCGCTGCAAGGGAATAACAAGGCTGGAACCAGTTACATCAGTCTGATGTTCAGCCAGGGAGATGACTCCATAAATCTTTGTCTTCCCTAGGTGGAGGATCTGCCAGGCAAGAGTTGGGCTGCTGGACTGCAAGGGAAGTTACTGCTTGTCCCTCAACCTGACAACATCTGGGAAAGGTAACAACAAGCAGATCCAGCACGCCCACAGCTGGCTTAAAAAAATTAAATAGGAAAGAGGGAAAATCCCAGTTCCTTCATTACCACCTTTTCTGAGGCTGCTGTGCTTTGGGCTGGCTTGGCCAATGACAAGGTGAGAGATGCTCTCCCCCACTTCTCGCTCCAAGGAGAGGAAGAAAAGAAATACAGAGAGTTACAAGTTTAGAAAAAAACTAAACTACTTTAATGAAATATTAATAATAAAATTTTTAAAAAAGGAAATAACGAAACAGATATAATATATATAAATATATATAAAACTCCCAACTCAAGCTCCCAGGGAGGTGTCACCAGATGGCACTGGGAAATTCCAGACTGGACTTAGTGACCCACAGGAACTGGATTCCACAACTCACTGGTAGGAAAGGCAGACAGAGTCCTCACCAAAAAAGAGCTTCTCGCTCCAAGGAGAGGAAGAAAAGAAATACAGAGAGTTACAAGTTTAGAAAAAAACTAAACTACTTTAATGAAATATTAATAATAAAATTTTTAAAAAAGGAAATAACGAAACAGATATAATATATATAAATATATATAAAACTCCCAACTCAAGCTCCCAGGGAGGTGTCACCAGATGGCACTGGGAAATTCCAGACTGGACTTAGTGACCCACAGGAACTGGATTCCACAACTCACTGGTAGGAAAGGCAGACAGAGTCCTCACCAAAAAAGAGCCAACTTGACTCCTTTCCATCCTCGGCTTTTATACCAATCATGGCAGATGGGATGGAACACCCTGTTGGCTGGTTTGGTTCACCTGACCTGTCCACTCCTCCCCACAGGTTAAAAAAGGAAATAACGAAACAGATATAATATATATAAATATATATAAAACTCCCAACTCAAGCTCCCAGGGAGGTGTCACCAGATGGCACTGGGAAATTCCAGACTGGACTTAGTGACCCACAGGAACTGGATTCCACAACTCACTGGTAGGAAAGGCAGACAGAGTCCTCACCAAAAAAGAGCCAACTTGACTCCTTTCCATCCTCGGCTTTTATACCAATCATGGCAGATGGGATGGAACACCCTGTTGGCTGGTTTGGTTCACCTGACCTGTCCACTCCTCCCCACAGGTGCAGCCCCTCCAGAGGGTGAACAACCCACTCAGCTTACCCTGGTTTTCCACAGCAACACGTGTCAGCAAGAGCCTCTCTCACTGAACAGAAAGTTGCCTCCGTTTCACCCCAAATCAGGACAGAGGCTCATTCCAACTTTGATAAGGCCAAAACGGCCTCACACAAACCTCTCCCTCTTTCCAGCAGAAGAGCTTTCAGAAACTCTGCTCCTTAAAGAACAAAAGGAAGAGGAACATATGTGTGCAGCGAGGCACATTTATTTTCAGGGTATATAACTTTTAAAATTCCCAATAGTTCAGAATGCAAACAGCCTAGAAGTGGTCTAAAATCACTAGATGAGACACTAAGCAGGGAATATGGAAACAGAAGTCTTACCTGGAGTTGTACCCACATATTGCTAAGTTACTTCTTCACTCTGTGCCTCTGTTTCCACTTCTCACCTTTTAATATCTTCCCTATCTCAGCTTTGAAACCCAGCTCCCAAACGTTTGCATTGAGCTTATACCTTCAAAACTCCAGCCTTAGCTCTTTAGCTAAGAAAATATCTTAGTACATAGAAAAACAGATCTACTCTTCACAGGAGATGCTAGACAGCACTGTAATAAAAAAAGCGACTAAAAAATATTTGAAAGTTAACAAACATGAATAGATCTGTGGGTCCAAACCAGGTCCCAAATGCCCCAAGTCTCAGTGTAATCAGCACTAAAACTTCAGTTAAATCTTACCCCAACTTCTTGACCACTGCCTAGAGAATTAGATCATGTCCAGTCCCTGATGCACGTTCAGGGTTAAGTAGCTGAGACAACAGAGCAGGTAAGCTGTGGTCTCTGGGACCGGGAACTCTGGCTTAGCTCCTTAGTGAAGAAAGATTTGCTCTGGCTTTGGCGTGTCTAAGATCAGGCACTATTTGCTCATTTAAAGCTTTGCAGTTCACCTTGAGAGAGGTTTCTGAAACTCCTGTTATCAACCCCTCACTGCAAGAGATTTTGTAACTTCTTCAAGCTCTGCCATGAAAAGCAGAGAGCAGGTAGTGTGGGGACCAGCCAGGCTGTCCCTGCATGGTGTCACCAAGCCCACGTGCTGCAACACAAGCACCTTCTTCCCTGTGTGGGAACGAATAAACAAACAGCCCTGATCTCCACAGCACAAACGAAATACGTCCAAGTGTCAAAACAAGTTGTGGAAAAAGAGAGAAAGGCAGAGAAAAACCTGATTCACAGACAAGTCTCTCAGTTGAGCTACCACAGCACAACCGTGCAGGAAGCTGAGAAATAGCTCTCTAATGTCTTGTGTGGATTGACCTATGTTTCCGTTTACGATAGGTTGCTCCCTACAATCCTGGCACAGAAAGACTTTGTAAGAGAAAAACTAACAGGAAATGCAACAAAAGAAAAGATTAAAGGGTTGATCAAAGGATCCAAAGGAAAGGATTCTTGAGGAACCTCAACAGCCCTGAACTGGGAAATGCCTTCATCCAAACTTCAGACTGTGCTCTTCTTCCCAAAGCTAAGCCTAGCTCAAATACAAATATTAAACTACTATAAGGGTACAGGGCTGAGGAAAAGAAGGAAGAAAAAAAAAGTAATTGTGTGTAGGGTGGACAATAACCAAAAAGCATCAGTAATACTAGTACATGTGCAAGGACATAAAGGGAAAGAACCTCAAAACTATGGTATATCTTCTGTGGGAGAGAGACAAGCAGTAGACACACCTTTTGGGGCACAAGTCTCTGTTAGTGCTTTGTATCTGCTTTTTCTCTGACACCTTTGACCATCCTACTAAAGAGTCTTCACACTGTTGAAGATGCTTCTGCGTTACTCCAGTTTTTACTATCTGTAGACTCCTGAAGGTTGAAGTCATGCAACATATTCTAATTTACTCAAAGGTAGAGCAGGATGGACTTCAACAGTCTTATCTCTATTTTCTCCCCTCGTGTGCTCTTTCATAAAGTGAAGCAAACGTGATTTGAGATACACTGGGGTAATGAAAAATGAGACAGGAAATTATTTTAATGGGCTGGACCTGTCAACCAAAAAAGGAAAACTTTGCAAATACTCCAGCTTCATTAAAGCTTTTTGTTGATTTGAGGCTACAACATCCTTCAATTATTCATACTTTGGAAGTGGCCTTTATATCGACTTCCTAGAGCAATTTAAAAGATATATTTTCTATTGACAGCCCCAGATGAAAGGGCTAATTGTTGGTCACTTTGGGGGACATTTCTGTACATATTCCATAAACACACAAATATATGGCATATATTGACCATGGTCTAAAACATAAGCCTTCTACCTGCAGATGTACCAGGACATCTCAAAGCTCTGACTTCAGTTGCACTCTTTTCTTACCATTATTCCCTGCTAGTCAATAGAAATAAATAACTATAATTTCTTCTCTCTGCAAGGCCTATCACCCATCTTTACTATTAAAAAAAGTGCTGTAACAACAACAAATTTAAACAAACAACTGCTGCATACGCTCCCCCATAAAAGTGCCACACAGATGACTGATTAACACCTGGAAATGGTTTTCTTAGTTGCCAGGTAGTAAAACGATCTGCAGAAAGGCCGGTTGATTAACGCGGGTTCCAGGTATTTGGCTGTCTTCAGTGCAATTCTGAATAGTGTCAAAACTTTCCTCATGAATTTAAGGATAGTTTGGAAGCAATTCCCTCTCGGGCTCACACCAGTGACGTATCTGTCTGACAACATTATGCTGCACGTTGGTGACTGGCACCGTTCGATTGCAAGGTTGTGATATGCAAAGTGGAAAGGCATAGGCTTCTCCGGGAAAGATATTAGTCCTTTTCAAGGTGAAAAATTAGATCAAACACAAACTTTAAATGGCTGTGGCATCTGAAAATGCTGTATGGGTATGTGTAAGACATTATCTTTGTTATTAAAGGTGACAAGGCTCTCTTAAACCAGGCTATTACCAAATTCAAAAGCAACATGCCTTTTGCCCAAGTACCCCCAAAACATAGAAGCATGTTCCAAAAAGCAAAAGCTACTTTGACCTACCACACAAAACGCATTTTCTTAACCTGGTGATACTTTAAACATACGTGAAGAAGAAACCCTTAATGACTCAGACTGAGCAACCCACTGAGAGCACCGTGAAAGTATAACTTCTACAGCAGAGAAGCATCTGAAATTGCAGAACTCCAGTTTTTTTATAAAAGTAAAAGCAGTGCAGTTAACACAAAAAGGGGTTTCAATTTCTTGCCGTGCTTTCCTTTGCGTTCTCCCCTCCTGATGCCCTTCTACAAACCCTCTCACAACACTGCTAATTTCTTCTGCCCGCAGCGGCAGCACGTGCGCAGCTTCTGCCTAGTGTGGTCCTCCAGGTTGATGGGTTTTGCCAGAAATTATCATTTCAGCTGTGTCTGATGGAAGATATTTGTTGTGATAACCTGCCACCATGAAGAAAATAATTTCCAACCCCTTTTGCCTTTACTCACTCCTATTCCAGGTTCCAGACCGTTGCATGCAAATTACCATCTACAGTGATTAGATGTCAGTATTCTGTTAAGTATCCAAACAGCGGTTTTGTGTTTAATGACTACAGGTGACCCAGTCAGAGCACCATAATTCATTTCCTTGTTACTTTTCAAAAATTCAGGAAAGAAATTATACTTGACTGGGGAACATTAAGGCTTTTGAACAAAATACTCCCAAACACATTTTATATGCCTCCAGATTCAAAATACAGAAAATGAGTAATAACTCGCTATTTACTTGACCTCATTCCTAACGGTTCTTTTTTCATATTAATGGGAACTTCATTTTTGTTGCAGATCAGCCAATCTTTAATACCTTTGATTTTTCAAGCTCCCTCACATAGCTCTTTAATAATAATAAAAAAAAAAGTTCAAAAATGTCTTTTTAAGCTCTTTATGTCAAGTGGCTGACTGAGCACAGCATAATGGTAATTTCCTTAAATGTGATACAAAAACACCCCATGGAGAGTCTTAAAATCTAACTGTGTCAAAAGAAAAACTTTCATTTCTGAGGTTGGACAGGATGATCCCCATGGCCCCTCAATAATAAGCCTATTTCACCTCACCCAATAGCACCAACAAAAATGTTAAGCCTTTATACATTTCAAGAACAGGAACCAAACCAGTCTGCGTGGGGTGCCTTAAGTTTTTTGGGAACTTTAAATTCTCTATGTAAGGCTGATTCTTTATTTGGCCATACTGTGATTTCGTGGCTCCTGCCAGCTGTGGTGGGCCAAACACTGCAGTGTATACCAGAACGTTTTCTGAATCACCGTGTAGTTGATAAATTGCCAATATTGACTCAAGCGGCGAACAGATACCGAAGTACAGACGGTTACAGGAAAAACAAGAGCAGAAATTAAGGGCTGCCTTTGCAAGTGAGCTACTCTGTTTTATAAAGAATTAATGCTATAATCAGCAAGACTCCAATCAATAACAAGTTAAGGGAAGTATAACATAATGCATAGAAAAACAATACGGATCCCTTGAAAATAAATTACCACGTCTTAGCTACTTACCGTACGCCTTGACAACCACTAAATAAAAACACTACCTATCTCAGGAAGTACCTGAGCTATCATTAACAGAAGCTAAGAATATTCCAGCTAGAAGTCTCACTAACACTTCTTACCTTTATACCCTCCTCAACTCTACACTGTTGGCCATTTTTGGAGACAGAATACCAGGTCAGCTTTTGACCAGCAAGGTAATTCTTGTACCACGTTACCATTGAACACACCCTTGCCCTGTCCTCCAGGGTCTCTCAGTTCTGTCGTGAATGGCAAGAAAAGGTAAATAGATTTCTTAGGTGAGTTTGCTTTTGATGACCAGCATCTTTCCCCTTCCTGCAAATGTCACCACATTGTGTGCTGTGCAACAGAAAAGGAAGATATGATCTCTGTCCAAAAAAATAAAAGTCTGAAGGAAGGTGGTTTACACTATCCCCTTAGGATAGAAAATACATGCGGTTTTCAGACACTGCAGTTTTTATCATAACATTTAATCATCTGCAGAGCTGTGTACTTTCACACATAAGTCTCAACAATGAGCAGGAACCCTCAAATATGCCTCTAGATAGATAAAATTCACATACATCAACATTTCTCACTGCTTTAACTACCCCTTTCAATAGTCAAGTGGCTGTAAGGGTATCTGGATGTGCTGCTATTTCCTACTGCCTACTTCATTTTCTCCTGTTTTAATTCTGGACAGGGCAATGATTTGTCCTACACAATCTCAGAGCTGAGATTCACAACCTAATGATGGCAGCGTAACAAATTACCAAGAGGCAGCAACTCGTCAAGCGTGGGCTGCCGAACTTCCGTGCAGTACGACTCAGTTTTAAGCATCAGTGAAGGATGTTATGCCAAATCACATTTTCTTACAACTGGGCAAGTGAAGAATGTGCATGCAAACAATTAACAACAGCTACTATGTCTCAGCTAATGGGGACAACTTATTAAGTTGACATAATTCATCATGCAGTTGAGCCCTTACTGAAATGTGGCCCACCTGAACAGGCTTTCTCCTGAGCATTTCTCACTTTGCCTCTTTCTTTTCTGTTGTGAATTAGGCAGGAAAGCTACCGGAGCCCAGTCCCACTTCCACCCCTTAACAATAAACCAAGGTAGTAAGGCCACTTCAAAACCCAGTTCTGGCATTTTATATCTCCTCCTCACACTTCTTTAACAGCTAAAAGAAAGCACGATCACTCTCATGGATCAGCAACCACAGCTCAAAGAAGCAGCTGCAAAATTAGAGTCTGCTTTAAAGGTTAGATCCTGTCTCATGGACCAGTAACCACAGCTCAAAGAACCAGCTGCAAATTAGAGTCTGCTTTAAAGGTTAGATCCTGTAATGTATTTCTGCCCCCAAATCAGGATGACTAAAACCAATGTTCTTATATATTAAACAATTTCCCATAAATGTTTGCATGTTGTTTTTTTTTAAACATGGTATATAAGTATCCTGTAGAAATTTCAGCAGCTCGCTTAATTCTTTAGAACAACATTCTCAATTTAACTTAACACTAGGAGTTACAGACCCTCAGCAGTGCTTCACACTGCAAAGAGATAATCTGCTTCTAGGGCTGAGTATCTGTAAAATGTCTGCATGTAGTATCCTTGCTGATACCAGTTACTTAAGGTCAAAGTCATAGATTAATTTAATCAAGCATAACTCATATCCTTTCCAAATCCTTTAGAATTTAGGTTGTATCAAAGATTACCTTGCTTGCTCTCAAATTCAGTCTTAAATAGATATACCTGACTATCATACAATTTATACAAAACTTCTGAATTTTGCCCTGAATTTTTGTTTCAAAGATTCCCTTGCTTGCTCTCAAATTCAGTCTTAAATAGATATACCTGCCTATCATGCAATTTATACAAAACTTCCAAATTTTGCCCAGGAGGCTAAGGTAGATCATTGGAAATATTCAGTACAGTTGAAAAACTGAAATTGTTGCATGCTAGGCTTCTTCATACTTAACTCCTCTTTAAGGAGACACGTTGTCCTTTCACCATAGATATTTTGCTATAGATCTCACCCCAGTCTCGAGTACCCTATTTCTGTTCTCCAAAGATGACCATGAATTCCATGTGCATTATCACATGGTAACTCTTTGAAAAGAGAGGAAGAACTCGAATGGTCAGGTTCACTTTGGTCAGGGATGTGGGACAGCCAAGCCAGAAATGTTCTTAACTTGCTGTACAAGGTACATAGTACGGTGCAGAAGCAAATTCAGTATTTCTGTATTTTGATTGCTAAGGAGGTGGAAAAGAGTTACACTGCATTGCATCAGATGCCCTGAGTAATATATGAATATAATGAGGAACACTTAATTTGAAATCACTGAAGCTTGCTACAAATACACATTTTTATCCTTTTATCAGTCTAGATGATGATCAGGAATTGACCCTTTTTAGCACTGAATCCACCTGAATCTGGTGGAAGCCAGATGCACCATGAAGTTTTCCAATTAAAAGTCAGTGTGAATCTTCCTGGAGTGAGATTATGTGCCTGAGTTCTTCTTCGCCTTAATACTATATTAAAGTTAATGCAGTTCATTACTAATGATATAGTCCAAATAACAGCACTTATTCACAACTGTATTTAAAAAAGAAAAGTAAATAAGTCAACATCCACAAAATTTATTTTACTGCGGAAACTCTGGTTTTCTACTCCATAAAACGTTTCAGTTCCTCTCAATACATTAAAAGATTTTGGTAACGTTTTTGAGCTTTCCTAAAGGACATATTGGGCATAAAAACTTGATAAGAACAACTTAAGCAGTTCGATTATCTTTGTGCAGTGACTGAATTATATCATAGCAGGATCTGAAAAACACTTACGCTCCACAAAGTAAGAGCTGGCATCAATCTTCCAGATAATCTGACCACGGTGAGAGCCGTTGACGCCACGATTCTTGTAGTCCAAAAAGTTTTCGGACAAGACCTCATCTATAAACAAAGAAAACAGTCTCATCAAGCACCTGTTGTGAGAACATGCACAGCAGAGAGTCAGGCTAAAAATATGCCTTTGGGTTGACAGAACATACTAGAGCTGCTAGACAGCTTAGCACCACATGTTGAGGAATTAGATTTTTCACTCATTTGTATTTTTATGAAGTGCAGCTCTAAAAAAAACCAACCACCACAGCTCTCCCTGAAATGTAATTTTAAAAAATACATCCCTACAAAATTCTCAAAAATCTAAATATCTAGCTTAGCATGGATGAACCCCTACCCGATTAAACGTAATTATCTAGCTGTAACAGAGAATTGTAGCAAAAAATAATCTCTTCTTTGCACCAACTCTTCCCTTAAAAAGATCCCACAGGAAATAGTTACGTGTAGGCATCGGAACTACACTCACTCGTGTCATAGCAGATGTGGTTATTTCTTGCAGTGTATAGCAAAGGGTATTTATTTTTGAAGAATCCCACTCACCGTGTGCCTTCACAGCTCTCTGCCTCCAAACCCAAATTGACTGACAGCAAAATGCTGTCCCCTCACAGTGTTTCGAGACACCTAGCAGCTGCCAGACTACCAAGCTGATCTTCAAAGTCAAGGAGTCAATCTATAAAAATGAATAATCTCTAAAAAGTTTCTGAAAACCAAGGCTGAGGAATCAGCCTCCTTGCACACAAGGGGCTGCCTGTAAATAAAAGGCGGGCGGGCGTGAGCCTGAGAAGAGGCCTTCTGGTTGCCCACAAGAATAAATTTTCAGGATGTTTCCAAGTTTCAAAAAGCACTTTTCCAGACCAATCTGCAAGCCTTATGTAGGTGTAAGCAAACACATCCCAGCCTCCGGCCAAGGGCCTGGTTCTCAACCCCTTTTTATCCAACAGCTTAAAAACCAGCTATGAGACCCTGCTGCGGCCTCAGGGCCTCGCTCCCCCACTGACGAGCTTACCTCAGGCTTTCAAGGAAACAAAAATGCTACCATTCTGGGCCAGCACTTATGGTTTTGGTCGTCAATAAACAGAAACAGTGCAGCAAAAATACAATAGACGTATGGAGATGTTTACAGGCTGTCAGAGGGGAGCGGGGCTCACCAGCCTGTAAGAGCACAAAATGGCGGCAGACTCAAGTGGCTGAAGTAGCAGCCCAGGATGAGCCTGGCCGTGGCCTCATTGCTCCAGCTTCAGGGGGATGAAACGAATTTGGGATCTGTGCCCTGCCCAAAATACTTCACTAAGAGATCTCTTCCTGTAGAGACCAGCCAGCAACCTCCTGGATTTTTTAATTTTAACACAGATTTGTAGAAATGCACTTGAACCAACTCAGCCCTTGCTACAGAAACAATCCAGGGTGGGTGCTGCGACTTGCTTCCAAAGACAGTTACATTCATTATTAGTCATGCTGAAAGCTGAGGAAAAAATGTAAACTATTCAATCCGAGATTAAGATATATCAACTGTAAACACTGTGAAGAACTCGCTTCATTATCACATAGGTCAAGGAGAAAGCGAAGATGGCGCCACGCCACAAGGGACAGACTGACGGTGTGTCCAACTGTAGAAGAGGCAGCCCAAAGGGCAAAGCCAAGGCACCCAAAGACTAACATATTATTAAAACACATACATACAAACGTTAAACAAAGTGGACTTTTAAATCAAAGGAAACTACACTGTCACTGTAAGAATCAAGCAGTGCTGTCCCGTTGGTGTTCCATAGTTGTGGTCTCAAAGGAGGAAGGTAAGCGGGCTACCAACACCAAACTCCCTGGTGCCACTCTCTTGAGGGATTTACAACAGAAATCATTTCAAAGAGGTCATTAATGATTGCAATGGATAATTATAAACGGCAACGCTACCTACAATACACGCTCCCTTTGCTGACTTGCTAACTGTCGGTAATTATTTTACTAGCTGTGTTTCATGCTCCGTATTAAGGTGGAAATCTTTCAGCCCGTTCACACAGTGCATCTCTGCGGTAACCCTTCAACAGTAAAATCATGTGGCATGATTTCTGTTCTTCCTCTGTACTTTAAAGCTGGTTTTGTCTTCTTTTAAATTTTAAAAGGGCAGATAAGTAGACACAAAGCTCTCGGAGCTTTGGCTTACTAATGACTCCCTTCAGTAAAGGACCATCCTGGATACAGATCATCCAGAATTACCCAGATCATTCTGTGGAACTAAGAACACTTATACACAGATGAGGAGATTTAAACCCATGAACTGTCCCTTTTCTTTTGGCAGGGAAAACGTTTTATGCTGTAAGGTGAGCATATAGGGAAACACTGAATTTAGCTGGAGTCTGGGAACCCTGACTGGCCCCTCGTCCTGACAGGACAGGGAGAGCATCCCTCAGCCCAGGCATGCTGCTCTCTGGCTTCATCATTCATGACGTTTTATTTCTTTATTATTATAGTTAGTCTCTATAAGCTGCTGGAGGTGCTCCAATACCTGCCATGTGATTAAGATATACGGGTAATGACTGATTCTCAAGATATATTGTTAATAAAATACCATGCTTGCTTAAGGAGACTTAGCTGAGCTAGACTGGATGGCCTTGCTTAAGAAATCGCAGATATTTTAGGCCGGAGTTTAGCGGCACAGGAGATCCCAGAATCAGATTTAAAATGCTGTGTTCACACGCAGTGAACTGCAGAACTGCAGGACTGCAGAAAGCCCTTTCCACCTTTAGTCAGAAATGAGCAGGAAGCCTGGAAAACCAGGCTAAGAAAAAGGACTACTCCACCCGTACATCCCAAGTAGAAGCAGAATAAAGTGAAGGGAGAGGAAGCCCATCTGTGGCTACAGCTGACAAGCAAGACCACGGGAAAGCATCATCTGCATGTTGTCTCCTGTCACAGAGGCGAGAGACAGGAGTGTTTGGGAAGGACACAGCGTCCGGAGCAAAGGGTCAGGTCACAAAGCACGTCAGGGGAGAGATGCACACATGGAGCTAGTCAGGTGCACACAGTTTATGGACAGCAGCCATTGATGAAATACAGGCTCGGGCAGCAGAAAAGATATTTTAGTATGAGTTTGCAGAGCTCTGCAATATGCAGGTCACCCCAAGTAGGAGCAGTAGAGCCGTTAAGTATAAAAACATTTTTGTAAATAAAACGTATTGACAAATGTCCTGATTTAGAAATCCAGTATGTAGATACTACTCACAGCCAGATGTAAGCCCTGCCTGTCTCTCTTGGAAAGCTGGGTACTTCCCTCTTTCCAAAGAAATAAAACATATCTTCAGTCCAGTAGAAATTCATGTTAGTTGGGATGTTTAAACCAGACAAATTTTAGCTCTAGAAAAATAAATGCAGGTCCAAAAGGGAAATCTTTCTTTTTCATTTTTTGAAAGTATGTATTTTTGGAAGGCGAAAGATAAGAAATATCCCCTGGCAAGTTAAAAATAGCTGTAGTTGAAACTAGTCAGGAGGTTAGAATGTATGAATACAGCCTATCGACCTGTTTTAGCTGGCAGGTGATACTATTCCAGGCAAGCTATTCCCAGAACATGGACATTATGTATGTAGCACACTGACAAAGAAAATTGTCCTTGTGAAATACACAGCTGTTTAGTGCACTACATATATGTGCATATGCGTGCACGTATATTTATCAACACTCGTGCCATACATAAGTGAATAAATGATATGGTATGTTAAAGACTAAGGGTTTCTGCGAAGGAAAATAAATTTTATTTCATATTTCTCCAGAGAATTTCTATAACAAAGGAACTGACCTTAAAAACATGTTGCATCTTAAGTCCCGAAGGTAAATGGTGAAATGCTTCGTTTCTCCTCCACACAAAATGAAGAGCAAAGTTAATGCTGCTCCCTTTCATATATTTCAGCCAGGAGCTAATGGCTTTTGACATTTTCCCAATGAAGCATTGTAATGCATCTCCCCTCCTCTATTTTTGAAATGCGATTAACCTTTAAA